>NC_090925.1:992265197-992588372 GCF_040938575.1 Ambystoma mexicanum
CGGAGGACCCAATCCCCTCGAAGAACAAGTTACTTTCTTACCTAGTAACGTTCTTTCGATGGGATGGTCCGACGACGTATTCCATATCGCTCCCTCCCTGCCTTCCCCGCTGCAGAATTTCTTTTGCGATTGCAGCTTGCGTTCCGCAAGGCCTCGTGTGTCTGACTGGCAGAAAACTGGTGGCACACGTTCTGGGAAAAAACTATAACTGAGGCTATGGGCGTCGTGCAACTACTTATCACATCGGGTGACGTCGGCCGTCGGAGGAGGTCCTCGGGGACGGCGCATCGACATCATCGACGCAGGACGCAGATGTCAAAGATTTTCCGAAGCAGCACAGCTGTGGACATTACCTGTCATAGATATGGAATACGTCGTGGGACCATCCCATCGAAAGAACGTTACCAGGTAAGAAAGTAACTTGTTCTTCTATACCAAAGGAAACAAGGCTAATAAATTACTAGCAGCCAAGTTAGGGAAACAGACCCGACAAAGTAGGATAGACTTCCTGCGGGATAAAAAAGGCATGCGGCCCCACATAGGGGGGATTCACAAACCGCCCAATCTTTCATAACTACGGCCGATCTAACCCAACTCCCACAAGATCTACAGGAACCCTTAGAAGACTCAATATCCCCTGAAAAAGTGGAACTAGCTATTAAGTCACTCCCTATTCGCAAGGCTCCGGGCCCTGATGGCTTCACAAATAAGTTTTATGAAACCTTTTGTAAAGAGCTCACACCGCATCTTACGAAGCTATTCAATGTGTGCTGGGAATCAGGTACTGTCACACAGTCCATGGCAGAATCGACCACAAACCTAATTCTAAAGCCAGGGAAAGACCAGGCGGAATGCTCATCCTACCGGCCCATAGCCTTGCTCAATACGTAGGCTAAGCTATATAGCAAGATCATAGCATGGCGTTTGGGGGAGATATTATCAACTCTAATAGACAGGGACCAGACGGGATTTATCCAGGGCCGATCTGCCCATGACAGCATTCGCAGAGCTATAGACCCGATAGCCCTTGCCCCATCTGTTCCGTGTCCTCACTCCCTGCCATTCCTGGACGCCCATAGGGCATTCGATAGCATGTCTTGGGAATATCTACAATCAGTTCTGAAGGGCTTTAGGTTTGGCCCATAATTCTCCAAATTGGTCCTATCGAATTTCCGGATCCCCTCCACTCGAATACGAGTCAACTCTAGCTGGTCATCCCAGATACCTCTCGGTAGAGGGACCAGACAAGGGTGCCTTCTATCTCCGCTGGTATTTGCACTAGCGATGGAACCCTTAGCCCAACATATCCGTCTTCACCCTGACATCCGGGGGTTCGAGGTGGGAGATCAATGAAACAAAGTTGCACTTCATGCAGACGTGCTTTGTTTCCTAAGGGATGCCCGGACTTAAGTCCCTCCACTCATGGGTCTTCTCAATCAATTTGCGGTGATCTCAGGATTCACAATAAACGCAACAAAATCGATAGGCCTGAATCTATCGGAACCACCACACGCGCTAAATGTCTTTCAAAACACTTAATCTCTCAGATGGGAAAGCTCAAAAATTACGTAACTTGGGGTGCATCTGACCCCGACCTACTCGGGCCTGCGGAAAACCAACAACCCACCCCTACTAAAAGGCGCCAAGGAATCTTTACAGAAGTGGGCCCTTCAAGAGATATCTTGGCTGGGGCGCATAAGTGCAGTCAAAATGACCTTGCTCCCTAGGCTTCTTTACACCCTGCAGGCACTCCCTGTGTTCATTCCCGAGTGAGACTTATTAAACCTACAGAAAGAGAGAAGTCGGTTCATCTGGCAACGGAAAACGCCTAGAATTCAGCGCAAGATCCTCACTCGGGCAGACACTTGGGAGGCCTGGGGCTCCCCTCTATACTAAGATATTACCGAGCAACCCAAATTGTCCCCATCCTTAGCTGGGCCAATCCGGATGACCCCCTCCCCCCAAGTGGCAGGACATTGAACAAGTGTTCTCCGGAGCGCCCCTCTCCCATCTTCCCTTTCTTCCGCGAGAAGCGTGGACCTCCTAGAAGCCCCTTCTCCGACCACGGGATCCACTCTTCGTTGTTGGAATAGACGGTACAAACTAAGGGGACTCCCCCTAGGTTTGGAACCCCTCTACCTAATCACGCAGGTCCCGGCCTTCACACCCGGCCTCCAGGTCAACTCCTATCAAAACTGGTCAAGAGAAAGACCCCTGAAACTGCAAGATCTCTATAACGACAGCGTCCCACTGACCTTTGCCCAATGCAAAGAGAAATGTATTCTCCCGGAGACCAAGAGATTTAAATACATACAATTGCGGCATTGGATTCCTAACCCGATCACCAAAAAGGCTGCCACTAGGCCCCCCTCCGGCCTGGAACTAACGGTTGCGGAAGGGCAACGTCCACATAGAGTAGCAGTCTGTTACTGCCTCCTGGAAAATGTTCCAGAGGACAAGAAACTCCCTTACATGTTGGCATGGGAGAGAGAACTAGGAATCGAAATATCCCCTAAGTCCTGGCAGAGAATCTGGGACAGAGCGCATAGGTCCTCTAGATGCACGGCTGTAAGGGAATGTGCTCTTAAAATCTGCTACAGATGGTATTTCTCCCCGCAAAGGCTGCATGGGATGAACCCGGAATATCCGGACACCTGCTGGCATGGACGCGGGGCAAGGGGAGACCTGGGTCATTTATGGTGGCACTACCCGGTCATTCAAACTTACTGGTTGGAAATTAGGTCAAAGATCAAAGACATATGTGGAACCCTTCTCCCCATGGACCCGCTAGTAATGCTGCTAGGAGACTCACCAGATGATGGGTCTTATCCCCGCTCTGTCCCTACTGCTCGCCTGATTACTCAACTACTTATGGTGGCCCGATTTACACAAGCACAATTCTGGAAGGAAATAGAGGGTCCCCAAATAGCATACTGGTGGGTAAAGGTATAGGAACTCCTGGGAGTGGACAAATTAACAGCGCCGATAGAAAATCAAACACCCAAATTCACAAGCGTCGGGGACCATTTCTAGACCACGTCACAGAAAAAGAACATATGTTTTTCCAGCCCAGACTGATTAAATACCTTCTCCAGCCTAAACATGCCTCTGACATTGTGAAAAAAGTCACCAGATGGACATCTAACAGGGGGAAAGATACAGCCCGCATAGGGCAAGGCGATGATCTGTTGGCAACTATGGTGAGGTCCTTTCCGTTTCCTTTTTTTTTTTTTCCTTCTCCTCAGTTCAAAGAGCTACAGGAGGTTAAGATACACTATTCTATTCCCAGAGGATGTTTATTATACCTGTACATTTGACGAATTACAAAATGTTAAAATGAAATGTTGATGTTTGACTAAGAGACTAATTGTTGGATCAATTGTAGTGACAAACTATGAACTTATCCACTCTCAAAAGTTACTGAAATTTTTATGACTGATGAATTGCAGACGATACTGAATTAGATTGTTGATTCACAGATTCTGAGATGAACTATGTTATCACTTGCAATGACCTTGATGAATTTAATGTTTAATCAATATTTCAATAAAAAGATTTTGACAAAAAAAGTAGCAATGGACATATGTCTGGAGTGGGGCTAATATTCATTAAGGTATCTGATGCAAGGGATAGAAAGCTGTTTAAACAAAAGTAAACCCAGAGATCTGGCAACACAACTTTCTATAATTAAATGTACCTGTTGTGGAAGGTCCGAATCAGAACCAAGCCTTTTTAAAGGCTTTTTATTTTGTCAAATTCAAATAAACCTTCCCTAAATCTACAAGCCCTATTTGTTCGGGAGAATTCTCTGTTTAGGCTGAATTTCCTAACCTAGTGAGTCCCCCAGCAGCTTTGCTGGATTTCTGGAGTTTGATTTTTTCCATCCTGCCAAGAGTGAGACTCTTTCTCTCCCACTCTTGGACATGAATGTGTAATTCCTTTAAATGTCAATGTGTTCGATGGGCTATGGGGTCTTTTACTCCATAGGGTCTCATGTGTTTCTCTGTGTGTTACACCGCACCCTCCGTGCCGTAACACTGGGGCGTCCTAGCGGACCTCCATCATAGACTCCATACCCGGGGACTGACTACTGTCTCCCCGGGCATGTAAAGTCACCATTGGCTTTACTAGACCTAAATTTACTAACAGAACTAGTACAAACCATCCTATTGAGGACGTACTAGTAGGGGTAATTCGATTACCCCTGGGTCTGTTATTCGAGGGGGCACTGTCCCGTCCCCCCTCGTCGAGTTTTGGCTGGTGGCAGTGGAAACTACTTCTTATATTCGACCCCGAATATAACCCTATGGGATTCTTCCCATTGTTGGAGGTTGATACTTTTTCTCGTTAACCTCTGACATACCACCGATTTACTTATCTTAAATAAGTCTATCGGGTGGTATTTTCTGCCAGAACTCGGTTTTTTAAATGGCGTCTGTGTTCGTCTCTGTGACTCCTAAACCAAAGGTTGAGCCCTTTGTTCCACTTTTAGCAGGCCTCTACACAGAAGTCCTCCAAGGTGGTGCCATTCTGTCTGGGTACCACAAGGGGTGAGGGCGGGGGTTTAGGCACCCTGGACTGAGTTGCCTTGCCAACTCCAGTCGCACTCTGGTGTGATTGGCCCAAGTGGTGAGCCACCCCGCTCACCACTTAGCGTGTTTTGATTGACAGCTAGGCTGAATGAATGGGGGTTTTCTGCATAAAAGCAGGGCTTTTGGGACTGGATCTTCAGACGTCGCCACAGGACCTAAGAATCCAACGAGGGTAAAGCTGAGCCGACCTGCAACGACGACACCTCCGGTGGAGCCCTGCTGAACCGACTCGCCACTTCCTGACGACAGAGGAGATCTCCCTGCCGGAGAGTCTCTTCCCCTGACTGGTGGGAACAACCAGTCCCCTTTGCTTTTTCTTCGCTCAAGGACGCAGTGGTCGAATTGCCCGTGCAGAGCACGCTGGCAACTGGATAGCCACTACCACTGTACCGCGACCAAAAGGTGGTGCCTTGTGACGAAGCACTCCGCGGCTGATCTCTTCCCTGGTGGTGCAACGATCTTCCACTTTCCTTCGACGACGAGATCATCTCTTCTCTTGGCAAAGACCCGACGTGCATCCACCACCAGGAACAACTGCCCCCGCCGGAGCTGTCTCTCCACAAACAAGGTACCCTGTCCGCCTGGCTTCCCTTTCTGCCAGATAGAGTGAGGTGTCTTAAATCTCGCCTCTCCATTGGGTCGCCTCCAAGCTTTCTTTAACTTTCTGTTCTGAACTGGTCCATACTTTCCATAACAATTTGCGATAAAGACTCTAAGCGCATTTCCACTGAGACACTTTTTGGGACATATCGCCTTGCCTCTCTCCGAGTGGGCCTGGCTTCTGAACTTTGTGATCTGCAGTAGACCCTGCCTTACTTGCCTTGCATATGTTCGTAAAAGTGTTGGTGCCGAGTGATTTCATAACCTGCCTTTTTCTCTCCCGTCCTAACGAATACTAGAGTGCCATCTAGGTTAAAGCATTCACCTCTGTCTGCAAATAAGTGGTGCCGTTGAACCTAGACTTGTTGAACTATTGTTGGGGGGGATTGATCTTTTTCTTCTAGTAATTGTGATTGAAGTTGTTTGCCGTATTAGTGCCTGAGTGTTTTTCATAGATGTGGTGTTATAAATAAATACCTTTATATCTTTACACCGAAGCCTTGTTCCGTGTTTGCTTGTTCTACTGTGTAGATTGCCCTATCTTGTATACTCCACATACTGCCTAACTCTTCTTGAGGGTAGTCTGACTGCTCAGCCACAGCTACCAAGTGAATCTGTGTGGTACAGACTGCTACCAAGTGGGTTTACTGCCAAACACCTGTAGTCCTAAATCTTTTGCAGTGGTCCTAGAGGGAACTGCACAGGTTTCCGCCTAACACTATTCTATAACAAAAAGTCACAAGGATTCTTGTTAGGACGTCTGAAAATAATACATCCCCCTGTCCAGAATCCTACTGTATCCTAATCACTTTCACTATCAGCCAAAGATAAACGACGACGAAACACTTTGTGGAACTATTGACTTGAAGGGGTAGCTGCTGGCTTCTGACCGCGACCCTGTCAATTTCAGTTAAACTTCAAGTTCAGCTGGACAGCTAGCAGGGTGTTACAGCTCAGGTCCCACTCTCGGATTCTTTCTGTTTTTCTCCACTTTGGGGTACTTTCAATCTCCCCCCACTCAAGGCTTTTTACTCCCCTCTCTTGGATTCTGCGTCTTACTCGCCCACCCCTCTGGGGTGCCCTTTGTCTTTCACCCCTCTGGACTCTTTTCGATCTCACTACCCCCTCTGGGGCTGCCTCCATCTTCTCACACTTTGGGTTTCTTTTCCTTTTTACTCGCCACTCTCTGGCTCTTCTCTTTATTTCTCTCTTTTGCCCACCTACCTCGGACCTGCTGCATACCTGACTGCTTCGAGCGGTGCTCCTCGTAAGTGCGCCGAGTCTCGCTGGCTCTTCTACCATTGCAGAAGCCGCTTGTGCAACTCTTGTGCTGGGCACCGTGTTGGCCTTCCAGACTCTTCTCTCTTGTTCTTGCGACTCGGTCAGCACAGAGTTGCTTATATGACTATTCAGCTGGGTTCTGTGTCAGCTTTCCGGGACTCTTCTCTCTAACCCTGGCAACTCGATTGGTGCTGGGTCTCTTATGGAACTCTTCAGCTGTGTTCCGCTTAGGCCTTCCAGGACCCTTCTCTTTTGTTCTGGTAGCCTTTCAGTGCTGCTCTGGCTGGAAGTCGGCGGTGCCGTGCTGCACTATCCGGGTTTACATCGCGGTCCTGCCCACCGACGCTGGTGTTCTCATTCTCTCTCTTGTTCGCTCTCTCGCTCTCTCACTTTCTCTCTCCTGTGTCCTCTTTGGCCCAGTTAAGCGTCGCAGGTTTGCTGAGGATCTTCCATGATTGGTTGTCCCAGGGGTGCTCCTCCAGTGGGTTGATTCACTTGTGTCTCCTTATTTTTTTGCAGGCGATTGGGCATACCTAGGATCCGAAGCCAAGTCAGTCATTAGTAAAGGGTGTATATGATTATCGTTAAACCTAACTCCTACATGCCCTAAAAGGGTGTTAGTGGTGACTTAGACCCCTACTGGGGTCCGGGAGCCACCTCCAGAGGGATCCCTCTTGCCCTGTCACCTATATGGTGTTAAGGGGAGCAGGCTCAACTCCCTAGTCCAAAAAGGGGGTGGCTCCCCTTTGGGAAGATGTCATGATGTCCCTGGATTTGTCACACTGTACAGCCCCTTGAATAAGGCATCAACTGACAGGTTAGCAAAGTATCTCAGTTTCTTAAAAGATTTGTTGAGGCAGGGACTGTTTTGTGGGAAGAGTGAGAACTGCAGGCGTCTGGCAACAGGACTACATATGAGAGAACAGATCAATTGCATTGCTGAAATTTCTCCATTCAACTACTATTGTAAGGGCCACCAGGTATCCCCAAGGAATGTTCAGTTTGTGCACAAGTTTTTATTTCTGGTGTGCTGCAGCCTTTGGCATAAAGGTCTGGGAATGGTGTCAGTGGCGTTTCATAATTTTCAGTTGAAACGGGCCTGAGCCTCAGGCAGGCCCTCGAGCTGCTGCCCCCTATGTTGCCAGTATTCTGTCACAGCACAATACTCCTTTAATTCCAGACTTTAAATGTCGCTTTGCAGCAAGCACCTACAGACTGTCTATGCAAGCACACTCAGATCATCACCTCCATCGGGCATTGCAGTATCCAGGAGCGTTCTTATCACTTTGCTTTTTGAATCAGTTTACGCATACGTTGGCCCTTTGCTGACCTTTTCAGAGGAAATTTGGTGTTTCAGCTCCCACTGGCTGCCTGTCCCATGATAATCTACAGCTATTTTCCTTGCTGCATTATTTATGAACACCATATGCACCTCAGACTGGTTTTATCCCAGCTATAGGCAAGGGGGACTCCCAAACATATTCAAACAGGTCCCCATGACCCCTGGCATTTGTCTCCAGCCAGCACCGTAAAGGATACATGGCCTCATTAAGAGTTTGGTGGTATTACAGTATTAAATCTTCCAGAATACTGCCCAATGGAATTAACGTTACTGTCACTTAGTCTGGCAGAATTAACGCCGGATTACAAATGCCGGTGCCAGTGTTTATCCCATTAATTCTACTGATTTTGCCTATTTCCGGCAGAACTTAGAAGGATTTACCGGCAGCATGATGCTGGAGGTAAATCCCCCACTCCAGGGCCATACTCGTAGTATGGCGGTGGGGGAAAAGTGGCAGTAATTATACTCTTATGTCCCGTCCCTTTCCTCCAAACTGCATGGGGGTCTCTTCCAAGGGACGGGAGACGGAACCTTTTTCACCAGAAAAAACCTTCTTCCCCTTTAAACTTAGAGGCGCCCTCCAGCGCCACACCTCAGTCTCCTTTTCCGCGTTGACGGGAACGGGCCGAATTAACCATTGCCCCTGGGTTTGGCTTCGGCTATGTAATTCCACGCACGGATACTTAATTTCTTTGTCTTTTTTGTCTTTCTATCATTCCGGTACTCGGTCCTCAGGCGTCACGCTCCTCCCCGGCGCATGTCGATTTCCACAGGGTTCAGCAGGTGTCCACCCTGCAACGGGCTCTTCCCAACTTCAGACCCCCACGCCCTCTGCCTACGTTGCCTAGGCCCAGCCAACAGTTGGCAAGCTTGTACAGCGTGTGTCTCGCTGTCCTCGAAAGCGCTGAAGAACAGACTAGCCAGGTGGAGGGAGCTCTTCCAGAAGTCACCTCCAGAGGATCTCAAGAACTTTGTGAAACATCGAGCCAAGCCCCAGGTAGGGCCGCTATTCTGCATCGCAACCCACAAAGGAGACTCCTTCCAAAGGACTCTCCCGAGTGGGAGGGACCGGTCAGGTCCTTATACCAGCACGTACACCGAGGCTGCTGGAGCTACCGGCCTTCGGGCCGAGGGATCTTTTGATCCTCCCAGTGGTAGTGTTGAGGGACCGGAAGGTTCTCGTACCGGATTGTCATCCGAGGGGCTCCACCCTTGTACCGGCAACATGGCCGAGGGGCTACGCCCTAGTACCGACAATACGTCCGAGGGGGGGTGAATAAACGCAGCTCTATCGACCTCCCCGGGTCGAGGGTGTCGCACCTACCGGGCCTAGGTCTGAGGAGCAGGGTAGACCTCGTGATACACATGCAAGAGTCTTGGAGGAGGCTGGGCCCAGCGAGCCGAGCAACATGTCGCAGGCACGTGGCAGGCAGCTCAACAAGATGGCCGCCGCACCAGACAGAGGCACCCGTCTGACGCCATTCCAGGAATTCTGCGAAGAACAAGTGTCAAGGTGGGACTGACCTCAACCAGGTACGTGGCCTACAGCCGTCCCTCTTATGCGCAGGGCAGCTTCCCACTGCGTCCATATGGGCAGGGTATGCAGCGGCTCAGCAGCTCCCATCTACCCCGTGCCACCTTTACGGCCAGTGAAGAGGGGTTCTTTGATAGGTTCCTTGGCCTCATGAATTTAACTCGTATGGGGTTATCCTGAAGGACGCCATTAGAGAAGTCCTCCTGACTATGCTAACGGCACCACAAGCTCCTCCAGTGGCGCCCCCGGCCCCGGTGCAGCCGCATGTCCCGGCTCCCCAGCCGACTCCTCAGGCGGTTGCATACCAGCCTCCGCCGCCTCCTCAGCCCCTGGCTGCGGTTCCTGTGCCCCAGCTTCTGGCTCCAACTAGTCCTCCACCTCTGCAGGATCCTCCTGATCCGCAGGACACGGACAATGAGGAGGATCCAAACACGCCATCCTCAGCCAGGGCCTTCCACAAACGTCTGGCTGGGCTGGCGGAATATCTGGCCTACCCCAGCCAGAGGTCGATCAGCCGGCAGAGGGGGTCCTGGCTGAAGTCCTCACGCAACGCCCCTCTGCCAAGACAGGGATTCCTCTGCAGACCGATGTAGTCTCCCTGGCCAAGAAGGGTTGGCTTACGTCCCACTCGTCCCAGCCGGTCAATCGATGCCTGGATGCCAAGTACAGGCAGATGGAGGGGGTACACTCTTGCTCTCGGCCCATCCTCAGCCACACTCCTCGTGATTGCTGCAGCATCACTATACTCCAAGCCTCATTCGTCGTCCTCCACCTCCTCTGCGGTGCTGCTATGCAAGGAGAAGATCTTGGAGGCGTACGGCAAGAAACTCTATTCCAACGCGTCCTTGCATCTTGTCAGGCCAACGCAGAAGCCATGCTGGCGGCCGCTAACTAAAGGTTATGGTGGGAAATTGCGGCCTTCCTCCTGGAACTCCCTAAGCAGAGCCAATGACGTTTTAAGATGGGGCTTGCTGAGGCCAAGCTGGTGGCACAGGACCTCATGGAATCTACCGTGGCCCATAGTGACACCTCTTGCCGTGCCATCTGTATCGCCACGGACATGAGAAGGACAACCTGGCTCCGGGCAACGAAATTCAACCCAGACGCATATTAGATCTACTGTTCAAGGGGAGTGTGGGGGGGACCTCTTCCACTCCACCACAGAGGAGGAGCTGGACAAGATGAAAAACAGCTCACAAATGGCCAAATCTTTATCTTGACAAAGACCACGCCCAAGTCGTACACCCAGTCACATCAGTGCTCTGACAGGGGGCGTACGTATGGAGGGTTCCGCGGCTTCCAGGAACGGAGATCCAGGCAGCTGGATCGCTCGCTATCTCAGAACTGGCATAAGGAACAAAAAAATGGGAGGTAGGGGGGGTGTAAGGGCTTTTTCCAGTCCCCCTCCTCCGCGACAGCCTCCGAGTGAAAGAAGGCATGACACGCCCCTTCGGGTCCACGTGTCTCCAGTGGGGGGCAGGCTTGCTCTCCACGCACATTTCTGGCGCCAGAATTTCACGGAACCCTGGATCCTCTCCGTAGTATCCACGGGGTACCGCCTCCCTACCCCAGCCTCTCCTCCCTCCTCCCCTCCACTCTCACAGGTTGGGACAGCAACACTTTTGGCGGAGATCCGGTCACTCGTAGAGAGCCAGGCAGCAGAGGAAGTCCCAGCCTCCCAGCCACGATTTTCGCCATTCAGAAGAAGAAGCAGACGGGCCTCAGAGTTGTGCTGGACCTTTCCACCCTCAACCTCTCCTTACCCCTGCAAAAATTCAAGATGGTTACGCCAGCTTTCATAGCGGAGACATTGTGCAGGGGAGACTGGATGTGCTCCCTGGATCTGAAGGACGCGTACCTACACATCCCGATTTGGCAGCCCCATCGTTCTTTCCTATGGTCAGGATAATGGGCAACCATTTTAAATACAAGGTCCTTCCTTTTGGCCTCAACTCGGCCCCCGGGGTCTTTACCAGGCTCATGAATACTGCGGCGGCCCTCCTAAGAGCGCAGGGCCTCCACATCTACCCATACCTCGACGACTGGCTCGTGAGGGCTACATCACTGGAAGCGGTTCACCACTCTTCTTCACTTCCCTTTATGAACACACTGCACGATCTGGGTTTCTCGCTCAATCTCAAGAAGTCACAGCTGTCCCGCACACGAGATTGAGGAGGATGAGGAGGATTCAGCTGCACTTCGCAGCCTCATGGAACCCAGAGCGGGGCTCTCAATCCGAGATGATCAACGTTCCTCCATCTCTCCACTCGGACCCAACATGGTGGTCCAGGGACTGCAACCTACGCAAGCCCTTTCGGCCGCCCACCCCGCAGGCCACCATCACCACGGATTCCTCGCTCAAGGGCGGGGGAGCCACCCTGGACGATCTCTCGATCTACGGCACATGGACTCGACAGCAATAGGAATACCACATCAATTGGCTAGAGCTGAACGCCATCTGGCTAGCGCTCGGGGCATTCCTACCACTTCTCAGGGGCAAGTTTGTCCACATCCAGACAGACAACTCGACAAGCATTTACTAAGTCAACAAGCAGGGAAGCACCAGATCCCCTCCTCTGTGCAGACTGGCAATCAGCATGTGGGAGTGGGCCCAGGAAAACGACATCTACCTCACGGCTGTCCACCTCCCAGGGGAATCCAACCTGGAGGCGGACAGGCTCAGCAGGCTGGGAGCGGACAATTACGAGTGGCAGCTAAACAACCTCGTTATTCAGGAGATCTTCAACAGGTGGGGTCATCCCCAGGTGGATCTCTTTGCCACCTGGCACAACAAGAAGTGCCCTCAGTTCGCCTCCTGGAAGGGACAGAGCCCCGGCTCCCTGGGCGACGCATTTCGGCTTCAGTGGAACAGCATGAAGGCTTTCCCACCCACACCAGTGATTCACAAAGTAATTTGCAAAATCAAGGAGTCTCGCCAACTCAACATAATTCTAATAGCTCCATGGTGGCCAGCCAGGCCATGGTTTTCGGAGCTGCTCAGCCTCTCGGAGATGCCTCTTATTCACCTGCCGACGGGCCCAGCACATCTTCTGCCGCAGCAAGGGGGCAGGGTCATCCAGCCAGCGCCACAAACTAGCCCTCACAGCGTGGTTCCTAAGCAGGTTACGCTGCGGCACCTCAGTCTCTTACAGGCTAATTTGGAAATCATACAGGGCGCAAGGAGCAAGGCTACCAGGGCCCAGTATAAAAGCAAATGGACCAGATTCTGCCGCTGGGCAGACTCCAAAGAAATTGATCCCCTGGCATGTACTTTGGACGACATGCTCTCCTTCTCGGCGCACCTCGCCCACTCGGGTGTGTAGGTTGACACTTGCCATACATACCTCGCAGCCATCAGAGTTTACAGGAACTCAGAGAAGGGGATCTTCTCCTCCTCCAATCCTATTGTCAAACATTTGACGGGGCTCGCAAGGCTCTACCCGCCCGTCAAGAGGCCGCACCCGGTGTGGGACCTTAACATAGTCTTGGGCATCCTGGCACACAAACCGTTAAAGCCATTGGTGTCTGCGGACATCAGGCTGGTCACCATCAAGACGGCCTTACTAGTCTGCCTCACCTCACCTCGGCTCGTAGAACGAAATCCAGGCGCTGGTCGCCTCGGAACCATATACTACCTTTCACAAGGACAAAGTAGTCCTGCGGACACACCCAGCATTTCTACCCAAGGTGCCGTCTGCTTTTCACTTGAACGAGGACATAGTCCTTCTTACTTTTTTTGCAGATCCCAAGGACGAAGCACAGAGAGTGCTGCACTGCCTGGATGTCAGGCGTG
The DNA here is from genome assembly GCF_040938575.1 of Ambystoma mexicanum. Lineage (NCBI taxonomy): Eukaryota > Metazoa > Chordata > Amphibia > Caudata > Ambystomatidae > Ambystoma > Ambystoma mexicanum. The sequence goes on from NC_090925.1 coordinate 992,278,340, forward strand.
CACTGAAATTTTACTTGGAGAGGACCAAGGGCTTCTGCAAATCGGACGTCCTGTTCATCACTTTCGGAGGCTCAATACCAGGCTATCAGCCCTCCCAGGCCTCCATATCCCGCTGGATGGTCTCGGCCATCAAAGAGGCGTACGAGGGCCAGCACAAGCCGCTTCCGGCCAAAATGCATGCCCGCGCAGTCAGGGCCAAGGCAACGGCCATCGCAGTCCAGCGCCATGTCCCTTGGCAAGTCATAAACTGGGCGGCCACTTGGGCACTCCCTCAGCTTTCTGCAAGCATTACTGTTTGGGTGCCGGCTCTAGATCTGATGCAGCTTTCGGACAGGCGGTTCTCAGGAACCTATTTGCTTAAGGAGGGTCTCCTCTCCACCTTGGGGCTACATTCAGTTGTAATCTCCCATGCAGTATGGAGGAAAGGAGACGGGCCATAAGAGTAATTATAAGTTACTCACTGTAGTTACTAACTTCGTCCTTAATCCCCTTTCCTTCATACGTCCCACCAACCTCCCCCCTAATAATACTGGTGTCATTTGGCAATGTTAAATCTATTGTCGACGCGTCAATGGGGACTGAGGTGTGGCGCTGGAGGGCAGAGTCAGGGCAGCGCATGCTCCCTGGGCGGCACCCCCGCATGCCTCTAAATTTAAAGGCGAAGAAGGTTTTTTCTGGTGAAAAAGGTTCTGTGTCCCGTCCCTTCGAATGGACGCCCATGCAGTATGCAGGAAAGGGGACTAGGGACTAAGAGTACGTTAGTCACTACGGTCAGTAACTTATAATTTCCCTGCACTGCCATACTTGTAATGAGCTCAACAATCCTTTGCATTTTATGTTACTTGTCAAATAAAAAAAATGACTATAACGTTTAAAATGAAAAAAGGAATACCAGGTTCAGCACATCCCTTCGGAGTCTGTTCGTTGACTGTCCTTCTACACCAGCAATTACTTCAGTGTGTGTTGCTTTAATTTCATGTCTGCATGGCAGCATCATCAAAAGCATTTTCATGTTACTCCAAGGTTTCTCAAGTCTTAAGTGATTTTACTAAGTCCCATCCTATTTCCTCCAAACTCATGGAACATAGTTCGGGTACGGACCAGAGCATAAGGCAGAGCAACGGAACTGAAAAAAGAAAACAAGCTACGAGGGTACATAAGCAGCCAGGCCGTGTGCAACAACACCTCTCTTGAGCATGCAGCATGCTCCCATGCCCAACCAACCGCCCTTCCCTCTGCATGCTTGGGGAGCGTGGCGGGGAGGAGGGTGGGTGGAAGAGTAGCAGCCACTTATTCACGATACCGGCATCCAAAAGGTGTCATGCGAGACCTCACAAATCATTGCTGGCCAAATGGCCAGGGACTTCTAAGTTCATCACATGGGAGACGAGTCCTAAACCTCTGTATTCTAGTGTGTCCCAAACTCCTCGTTATCTACCAGAGGTACCTGTGAGGTGCTGCTTGGGGCGGATTCCTGCTCTCAGCCAATGGACTCTCCAGACTGAAAAAATGGGGCTTCCTCTGAGCCTTCCAGAGCTCGCTGACCTTGGCGCCAATGCCCAGATTGTCACATGACCTCTATTTTACCAAAAAGCGGGCCACACCAGATGCTTACTGATTCAGCTCGAGGCCACTCCACACGTGTTTTTATTTGACTGGCTTCCTTTCATGTTAGCATGTGCATTATTGCAGAAAATCATCAACTCCCTGATGCCCACAGGATAACGCCGGCACTCCATGTCATTAAATCGCTGGGAAAACCGCTTTTTAAATAAATAATGAAACTTCAAATTTTGTTTAGATTAAGGGTTAAAGTATTTTCATTGTTAATTTCGTATCGCATTTTGGCTCCCTGCCATATTGTGCCATCAAGTGGACTTTAATGGCATAACAAGACAGTTAATATGTAGTCTCATTTCCCACACATGTGCTTATTAAATCTGGCTAATGTATAACATGTTATTTTCTTTTATGGGGGGAGCTCCTCCCGGCTGCCCCTTCCCTCCCCCAACTCCACACCTTTACACAACTACGAACCGCCCTTACTGCTCCTTCCCTTCGCCCATCTCCCCACCCCCCTCCTCCACTTCGGTATACAGTAATATATACAACGTTTAACATCACATTTATTTTAAAACGAAGTTTAAAAAGAACAAGGTTTTTCCAATTGAAAATATTACTGAATATCAAGAATTTGACTTGAAAGCGGTAGCCCACGGTAGCTTTGGGCAAAGCACCCTTAATGCAACCCTAGCTAAGATGTCTTTGGAGAAAGCATTTTCAGAGGCAGTTTCTCCACAATACATACTGCCTTGCTTGGGTCTATCGGGAGCACTGTGGAACTTCAGTAGAGTGGGCTGCACATTCCACTGCTGTTTGGATTCGTGTCGACAAGCTATTTTATGGTATATTGCCTACAAAAGCAACCCCAGGAGTGTAGACCTAGAGTGTTTCAGAAGTAATTGCTTCCAATGGGACCCATCTCCCCATTGAGACCACTTACTTCAGCAGGAGGAATCCGGTTTTTAAACCAATGAAGACATTGATGAAGGGTTCAATGATGCACAGCTACTTTATGGTGAAGCATTTCTGGTTGCCAACTGAGGCCTTGGCTCCTCTCACATCAAGCATCTAATCCTCCGACTGTGTAACCCACCGGTCAAGCAATTACTTATATTGCTGTGTAACCTTTACTGCCACTGCTGTTAATTTTTGCACTCCACAATCCAGGGGCTGCTCATATGGCTAACCTCCATGGTCGGTACCAACCACAAACAACATAGATATTTACATCTCGACAAACAAATGGTTTCTGCATCTGCCTTCCCGCTATCAGACTAACGTACCCTGCCCTCCTTTCTTACAGTGCCATTCGCAGCAAGGCCAACATTATTGGCAGAAGGGCGCAATAGAAGACCACTTTACATTACGTTACCTATGGATAGCACCTTTTACCTGCAACTCTGCACCTCCCCCACACCCTTCCTCCCTTACTAGTAAATCGTCCTTCCCGTACTCTAGGTAGGATTTTGAGGGTGGGGTCTTTTATTCCCCATGTTTGGAATTTGAGAGTAAATCAAAAAGGGTAACAATGTTTTCTCCTTCTCAAGAGTGTAAAGTTATTGGACACCCATCCAATGTGTCCATAAAGTTAACACTTTCAAAAGTTTCAAAAACTCTAGAAACAAATAGGTGAACCTGTTATCTCACTTCAAATAATTTATTACACCTGTGTAAACTTTTTCCCCACAAAATAACTTGTCGGTAGGGGCAAACCAGTTGCATCGCCCCGCAATCATTACTACTCAACTGTATGCTCTTTCCCCTTTTGTTGTGACCTGTGTCTGTTCTGTTTTGTTCTCAGACTTTCTCCCTATTTGCCGTTTGCCACTTACCTTTTCCCCGTTTCCTTTTCAACCCATCATGATCTGGTTTTCACCCTGGGTGGGGTCACAGTTCGCCCATACGGACAAGGTGCCAGCGCTTGGTGATTTGTGCAGTATAAAAGCCAATTAACATAACATAAAATATGAACATAGAAACTCTGTTAAAAACTACCATGTATAAAGAACCAGCTAGTTAAATTGGGTTGTACATAAGTCAAGCCCCTCTCACTTTCAGCGTCACGTCTGTGCCTCCCACTACTAATGTTGCTGCCTGGCACTACCTCTGTTTTTCAGCCTCTGTCATGTTTTTGGTTTTGCTCTCTTATTCTTGTTGCTACTCTGCCTTGCTTGTCTCTAACTTTCTATTGCTCTGCCTCTCAATGGTCATTGTCACTCTGCCCACCTGTTCTTGTGGTCCATCTGTCTCTCTGTACTATTATTGCTGTTTCTCTCCTCTGCTTTGCTGTCTGTATAACTGCTCTTTCTGTCACTCATGTTAATCCTTCTGCCCCCTCTCATGTCATATTACTCTTGCACTTTCTCCTTTCTCATTTTTCTCTGTTGTGGTCCATCCTCCTGTTGATCGATTTCTTACACTTAATCTCATGTTGCTGGTCTTCCTTTGTCCTGTTTCGCTTTTTCCAATTCCTTCTCTCCCACCTGCTTTTGAGGGGGTCAGTAATGCGAGACAGACAACTCCTTGTGTTTTTATCCACATTAAACATGTTATTAAAGATAAAAAGTTCACATTAATGCTCACTAAACCTACTCTACCAGGGAGTTTCCCACCTATTCTAAAAGGGATTAATCGTAGCATAAACAAAACTGCCCCTCACACTAAACAACACATTCAAATTAAAACAGAAACCACATAAATGAGTGAATAACCAACAACCAGTGATTTGGTAGACCTTCACCTGTCAAGGGTAGATCCCTTCCCCAGGATTGCTCAGTCAATTTCTCCAAATGTTCAAAAATAGGAAGTCTTGAATCAGTTCTTGTAAGTTCCAAATGAAATAATAGTTCACCAAACTGAATATCTACTGGTAACAGTTCTTTAGCTTTCTGTTGAAATGTTACCCATCCAAATCTAGCCAGGAAAACAGCACCCATGGTAATCCTGGATATCCTCCTTCCAGGATTGATCTGCCACAGCTCAAAGGATAAATAAACAGTACATGCTTCAACAACTTTCCTTGTATTTCTGACCTCTGCAGTCTCTTTGATATAATTGTCAGGGTGCGTCTTCTTAGGGTGTTGCTTCCCTCTTGACAACCCCCTTCTATTATGATTCCTGGCAACCACAGATTGCCACCCCTTCAACCAACTTTAGTGTAAAATGCACTGACAGTATTATAAACAACCACAGTTCTGGCAGTTCTACTTCAACTTGATACTTTAGAATTGTTAGGTGTTTTAAAGACACAAGACTCTACGTCCTCCACAGGTGGGCAAGGCACTCTTCTTTCCTAGACTATAAGAAAAGGGCAGCCTCTTTGCCTCTTCTGTCTGTCTTACTGCTACCAATATAACCTGCCTCTGCTTCCAGACTGCTCCTCCTCTTTCAGTTTCAACAGTATCAGCATTACAGATTGTTGACTTAATCTTCTTACAAGCATCAAGCTCCCTTCCCCAGCTTCATTTACACCTTCATGGTTCCAGTAGCTACCCTGGAGCTGTATTGCCACACTTCCAGCTTTGGATAACAATGCCACACTTGTATCAGAGGACACTGGTCCTCTAAAACTTTAACAACCTCAGAATGCAGGTGGATAGATTTCAACAGGGCTGGTTTCACTATAGAAAGGATTTGCCTACTGATTTGGGCGATGCGTGTTCTTCTCATCAGTTCAACTACTTCTACATTTACAGAATACTTCTGGATGTTACAAGGTTCAATCGTAAAAATCTTAAAAAGAGAAACCGATTTAGACCCGCAGAGACCCCAACGTAAAGAGATAAGCAAATAACATGTGAACTTTGGTAACCAATATCTGAGGGGAAGGTCGGGAGACCCTGACCTCAGAGAAAGGGTAACCCGAAAGAAGCCAGTTGAACTGTTATGAGACTTTTGTGTTTTACAAGTTGAACATTTGTGTTAGAGAGTGGAACATTGTGAAACCAAATGGGCTTGAAACTTTGATGAGGGAATCCCAAGAAGCCCATTGAAGTGTATGGTCCAGAAAGATTTGAATCCAGGAAAAGGAAACCTGTATAAACCCAAGGAACTTTGTGACGCCAAGGGGGGTCTAAATTTGGGCAACGGAAGCCTGAGAGACCCGTTGTGAGAAATAAGGTACTGTGAACTTTTGAGTCCTGAAAAGCCAGTTGAACTTTGAGATCATGAGTGCTTTGAACTTGTGGAAGGGAGCTAGAGAAGAGCTCCAGTGCCAGCCTATTATTACTTTGAACAATACAGTTTATCCAATCCCCTACACATTATCATTTAGAAGTGAGGGCATGCATAGGTTTTGGCACAGATATCATTTTATTTTGTACTGACCGACTTAGCTTACTTTCCTTTAGGGAACATTCCCACCTTAGAGATGGGGCAGGTTAGGCATTAAACCATCCTGACCAGCAAAATAAAGGTATTCAAACTGTTTTCACTTGTTTGTGTCATCTCTTGATACCATGCCTGTCTCACAAAAAGGAGACTGGAGAGCAGAGCAGGGAGCAAGAGGGAGGCCTGGATGGAAGAAGCCAGCATGGGGACCGTGCTCCCGAGGAGGCAGCTGTGGTGGGACTGGACAAGAAGCCAGGATGCCGGCAAACTGCCCAGAGGACTTACACAGCCCCTATCATGAGGCTGTGTAAGCTTTGCCAGTCTGGGAGCCTCCGTGACCTGTGCTCAGCAGAAGGAGTTGCTGGAGAGAACCAAGTAAGGAGGACGCCGTCCAGGAAGCAGCATTCCGGTCGCCGGCGTGGGAAGAGACACGCGGCGGGCGAGCCAAGCTGGAGAGAGCGGGTTTCCCGATCTCCACAGTGCAGGAGAAAGAGAAGAAACAAACGAACGGAGAAGCCATAAGCCGGTGAGTGTCGGGAAGACGCGTGTACGCTGGGGAGCTCCTACATGCATAGATTGAATACCAAATGAATGTAGCTTTACAATTGCATGAAAATAATAGTTACAGCATACCAAACTAAATTGAACTTTAAAAATTAAGTTAAGCAATGTTTCTTGAATAGCGAATTGATTAAGCTTTAAAAATCAAACAAAACAAATGATTGCATATCTCTTTGAATGGAACTTTAAAAACAGCTAAACTAATGTAGATTGAATGTTGCACTGAATCGAACTTTACAATTAAGCGGCATGAATTCTTATTGAACACTGAATTACCAGAAACCCTGAAATTAAGCATTTTAGGTGTTGAATGGAATAAACCTAAGTGAACCAAATGAATATTCCCAATGCCTAGGGGAAAAATAATTATAAAATGAGCACAAGACTGACGGTCATGAGAAGGTGGGTGTGAGTAAAACACCCTTAACAGAAAATTTGTGAATAAGCGCAGAGTGACCAGGCAGAAGACTGGAAAGAATGTGTGACGACTGAGGACAGAACAGAGAGGCTGATGAGGAAAAGCCACAAGATTGTAAGGATATACATGGAAGTCAAGAAGCCAAGAGTCGTGGATCCTGGTTGCGTGACCTCTGATGGGTGGACCGTTTGGTCTGAAAACTGCACCTAGACCTGTGAGCCCTACATATTGGAAACTTAGACATTGTGACTATAAAGATAGTCTTGGGGAAGGGAACCCTGAGACTTGAGGAGCTGCATTGTGTGGTCTTGCGAACAAAGCCTCAATTGTGTTTTCTATGAACTGTGTTGCTTGGAACTTGGGGAAGGGAACCCCGAGAATTGGTTTGGAACTATATTCCCATGAACTGAAGAAAGGTCAATCTTGAGGCCTTTTTGTGGAACTTTCTTATACTTGGAGAAGCGGAGCTGAAAGAATGCTACGAGCTGGAAGAAGCTCTGAACTTTGAGTTGCACACTATTTCTTTAGATTTTGACATCGCTACACATTGGTTAGCTTTAGATGTGAGGGCAAGTATAGGTTCTGAACTCCGACTTTTAAGCTGAACTCTTGGACTCAGACTTTCCTTAGTTTTGTTCAGGTAGGGAAATCCCACCTTAGCATTGGGCAAGTTGGGCCTTCTACCATCCAGACATTTGATTTAATAAAGTATTTTACTTTGAATTTTAAGTCCGTTGTCTGTCTTTGTTATGATGCCTTCACAGAATTCTCTGTGTCTTTGTGCCTGGGACAAAATGATGTTCCTTGTTCTGTGCCCTTTTTCTTGTACCCTGTTGGCCTGCCTATCCGGTCCTGTAACTGAACCTATCCCGAGTACTGGAATAAAGCAACCTGGAACAAGAACCTATGGTTCCTGAGTGCATACAACCAGTTTACTTTTTCATTATGTTTGGGAATGTTGCTCCCACTTCCATTTTTCGCACAGCTCCCCCTTTTAGGATTTCTATTTCGCTCACATTTTGTGTCTGCACACAGCTCCCCTCTTTGCAGACACTTCCTTTCTTTGCACAGAGTCTTTCGAGAACTTGTAATCATACACGCGGCCACTCTGCCACCTTGTATCCTTGTTATTACACACACCGGGCTCTCACTGTGCTTCATTCACCGGTTGTGTTTTCTTTGTCAATGTCTTTGCCGTCTGGGGTCAGGATCTCACTGCCTGCCTCTCAGACACTCCTGGGCTCATGTCCTGGCCCAGGGGAATGAGCATTTCTGGTTGCCAATTTCAAAAGGGATTAGCATGCCTCCTGGCTCCTTGGAGACACGGCTCCCTCGCCACGCTTTCCTCTTCTGCTTCACCTTGCAAACCTTTAGCGTTTCGCCATTTCCTTCTCCTCCAGCTGGTCCTGGGCAGTCACAGCTCCTCGCCTCCTCTCCCTATTCGCTCTGCTTTTTTGGCAAACCCTGGCTTGGGACTGAGAAGGGATCCCCTGCAGCCACACAGCCTACGTTCTGTTACCCTAACTGCTTCTCTGCACTGCTGTCTGCCCCACCTTTTATAAACCCGAGCCTTGTCAAGAGGTTTCAGGTGTGAGTCCTTGGCCTCTGCCCGATTGTCAGACCACTGAATGGGCCATGCTTGACCCTTAGGTTTCCTCTTCTTCGTGTCAGTTCTAGAGTGGTGTTGTAAGTGTGGATAATTGCTTTCAATTGCCTAACTGCCTGATCTCATTAAAGGGACAACCTAGTAGTGTATTACGCCTCTCCATTCATCTTCCTCCTCACAATACTTTTCTGATAGGTAATCTTTCTAACTCTGTGTCCTCTTCCTCGTCTCAGTATGTGTTGAATATGAGCTTGGGGAATGGGACAGAAATGGTAATGTCCCATAAAGGCTGAGGGAAAGTAGGGTGATGGATAACTGGGAAGGGGTGGATATTGTGTCTTACCCTCAGGCATCCTCTTTCTACTTCCCAAGGACCCCCTACTCAATGATCCTCCCTCGCTTGTCCGCCCCCATATTCGGGACCCAAACGTGATTGCCCTTCCCTGGCCACCTGAGCAAAAGATCCAGAATGAGCAAATGTGAGGAGGCCCTCGGGTTTCTCACATTTTATACACCTGCAGCCCCTTCATAGGCTGCAGGTGTGGGTCTCTAATGAGCCTTGCCTGACCATTATTACAGGGCCATGCCTGACTCTTACAGCTCCCTGCAGGCATCTTCCTCGTCCCAGTACCAAAGTGGTGAAAGTGTGTGGTGTTCACTACTCTTAGTTGCCTCTTCTTTGTCTCAGTACTGTTAAGTGTTATATTTGGGGGAAATGACGGGAACAGCTTAAAAATAACCTATCGAGATCTGGGGAGGATTTGGGGGAGTCTCAACAGGATAAGGTGGATACCATGTCTCTCCTATGGGTACCCAACTCCCAGTTCCCAAGGACCCTCCACTCAGGTGATCCTCCCCCGATTCTCCATCCTCATGGTCTGGATCCAAGAGCGATGGCCTTTACTTGGACACCTGAGAAGAGGATCCAGGGGATCTGGGGGTGAGAATACCCTCTGGTTTCTCCCAATTCATACAGAGCACCCGTTCAAGATTCCACTCCATCATGCAGTCCCATCAATCGTTCCATTTGCACTCACTAAAAGGCTTGTTTTCTCTAGAGGAAAGGATCAAAGATATTATATTGCTTGGGATCAAATATAGAGGGTGGATAGTTCCAACCCTTCTGGCTTTAGAGGCTTCTGGGGTTTGTGTGCTAGTAGCATCTACTATTATGAAGGTCCTAAACTGTGACTCTCAAACAGTCCACTCATTTTTTCAATTTGTTTTCATTGTTCACCAAATCGTCACCCAATGAGTCCCCATTCAGGTCCTCACTGGTGATGTAACTCAGTATGTGCGTGTCCCTGTAACCTGTTTCCCCAAGCCAGTAACACTACTCGGCTACGGTTTGCCTATTGACAGATGTTTGTAATGTTTTAGAAGGCAGCGCAATGTTTTAGGTTCAGAGAACAAAGGCTTACTCCTTGCAAGACCATGTGAAAATGGAGGGGGGGAGAGGGGGGGGAAATCTGTCATCCAGGTGGCCAGGACACGGCCATCGCTTTTGGGTCCAGTTCCTGGTGGTGCATCAGTGCGGGAGGATCACCTGGATGAGTGGTCTTCGGGGAGTTGAAGTGGGGCACCGGTTGGTGAGAGGCGGTATCCCCTTCCCTGTACAACCTGTTCCCCATCCTACCAGGTAGGATACCTAGGAACTCACCCCCCCCCTTTCCCAACAACAGACTAACACCAGAGCCGTATACCCGGCATGTCCCGATACCATGGTCGGGCAAGGTCGGCCAATTACTGATCATTACACACACCTGACTTCCATCACATTTCGCCACACGGATAAAAGGCGGAGCACGAAAGCACACTGGGAGCAAGGGAAAGTACACAAGGAAACAGTTCCAAGATAGCAGTTTAATACAAGGAGAAAGACAGCAAGACCAGAAAGGGTTGCAAGGAGGGAAGTGCCCTTTACCTTTTAAAGACCGTTAAGCTTCTTACTTGCCAAGGTTCGTGAAACTAAAACCAGAAACTAAAGCTGAACAAACCTACGCTGTGCATCAAAGGTACCGGGGGCTCTGATGCGTCGATAACCAAGGCAGGTAGGAGCGATTGCCACCATCGTACTGTCCTTGGCTCCTACAACAAAGCGCCAGTAAAGACGGCACAGCTGGTGAGTCAGAGAGACTGATACCACCGAACTTGTGTTTGAACCAAGGTTGCAACCGGCAACATTGTATGAAGAAATCCAAAGAGGACAGTAAATGCGTGTGATCGTGACACAACTATAATTCGAAACCAAAGGCCTGAATGAACTTTGGGAGGCTAAGTGAAATACCGTCTGGCACCACGGGGGTGCTCATTGGAAGGTCTCTGTTAGGTATCCAACTGAATGGCAACTGTATTGTTAAACAGAAGTTTGCATCAAAGTGGTCTCGCAACGGGTCAAGCTAAGTCCTGTGCACATTTGAAAGTCTTCGATACACCAAAGTGAACTTCAAATTGGTCCGAGCCCGGCTGAGGGAGACTTATTGAAAAGGGGAAGGATCTGAACCCGGCTCATGGGTATTTGGGGTGAACTGTAAATTACCAGAGAAAACAAATATACTCTGAACTTTGTAATAACAGGGATCTGAGCCCGAAAGAGGGGGATCCAGGGTGAAGCACCCGAGTTGAATACTTGTAAGAAGAAACAAACTGCATCTTATTTTTGTGTACGTCAGGCCCTCTGAATCAAGAGACTTTGATGAGAAAAGAGACTTGGGCACAGAATGCCCTGTTGCTGGAAATGGAACTGTATCCTCGTGTCAAAGAAGCAGAGTGTGTGCTTTTCTTGAGTAAACCGCCTTGCCCGGCTGAAAACATGGGCAAGGGAGGCCAACGGCCTGAACATCCTGACATACCATTTTGTGAAAACTTCTTTTCATGAACATTACCCCACACTATTTGTAAATTAGCAGTACGGATTGGCAATAGGTTTTTTAGTATAGGCCCTTTTATTTTGACTAGACTTCTCTAGGACTGCATTATTATTATGTGATGGTCGTAGCTTGCTCCCATTTGTAGATTTAGATAGGCGTTTATCACACCCATGTGAAAGTTAAATAAACACCCTTGAATTGTGGTCACTTGTATCTGTCTTACTGTTGATACCATGCCTTCCTCACATGTGCTGTCAGCAGTGGGATGTGACTCAATTGAAACAAATTGGGGAACCCTACAATTCCAGAAGCTTAGTCATAGGGCCACCAACCCTTCTTTTGCCTCTAAAGAATCAATAGGTTTCGATATCTGTAGCAGTAGAGAGGTTACTATCCCCCGTGGGAGAAGGGGAATGATTTCCACAGACTTAGTTTTGATCCCCCCTCCTGAGTGTTAGATAAGATTAGCCCCAAAATCTGGCCTGGCTTGGAAGTTCGGAATAGACGTTCTAGTAGGTGTAAGGAAGGCATGATATCAAAGTAAGAAAGACACAAGTGACCACAGTTGAAGGGTGTTTATTGAACTTTATCAATGGTGTGAAAAACACCTATCTAAACCTACATCTAAGATGGAAGCAAGCTACAATAGTCTAATAATACAGTTCTAGTGCAGTCTTGTCAAATAAAAAGGTCCAATATTTAAAAAACCCATTGCCAATCCTTGCCGCTATGTTACAGAGTGGGGTAATGTTCACGAAAAAGAAAAGAGTTCACAAAATGATAAGTCAGGATATTCAGGCAGTTTGCCTCCCTTCCCCACGTTTTAGCACGGGACAAGGCGGGTCACTCGAGCACAGCACACTCTTGGGCTTCTTCGGCACAATGTCACAGTTCCTTTTTCCAACATCAGGGCCTTCCGGGTCCCAACTCTTACTTTCAAAGTCTCTTGATTTGGAGGTACTGATGTACCAGAAATATTCATGTTGGACGATTCACTCTTCAACCTGGATCCCCCTCAGTCAGGGTCAGATCCTTTTTTATAAAATTAGCCTCCCTCAGCCGGGCTCAGACCAATTTCATTTCATATTCAATTGAAGATTTTCGAATGTGCACCAGATTTAACTTGATCCTCTGCATGACCACTTCGATTTCACAGTTCAATAATTCTCCCACGTTCAGTTGGATACCAAACCGAGACCTTCGAGTGAGCACCAATACGGCGCCGGATCACTCTGCATCTGGCACCTATTTCGGTTTCATGAAGTTCAACTGCATGCAAGTTATCTTTCCTCATACAATTGCCGCTTGCAACCTTAAGAGTAACACAGTCTGGTCTTCTATCAGTCTCTCTGACTCACCGGCTGCGCTGAACTCGCTGGTGTTGCTTTACTGTCGGAGCCAAGGACAGTGCCACAGTGGCAATTGCTTCTCCCCGCCTTGGCTATCGATGCTGGAGGGTCCTGTCTACCTTTGGCACACAATGCACCATTCGTCAGCTGCAATTCCTGGTCTTGTTTCTTTTCCTCAAGGCCTCTTGAAAGTCACAGTCCTTCACCGAAAAGGGCAAGGGTAGTTCCCTCCTTGCAGCTCTCTGGTCTCCCCACCTTTCTCCTCGGTTTAAACTGCTGTCTCGGAATTGCTACTTCCTTGTGTGTTTTTCCTTGCTCAGAGTGTGCTTTCATGCTCCGCTTTTTATCCGTGTGTGGGTAGGGGGAGTGTGATGGAAGTCAGGTGTGTGTAATTATCAGTAATTGCCTGACTCTGCCTGACCCTTGTGTTAGGACATGTCAGGTATACTGCTCTGGTGTTAGTCATCGCTCACGATGAACTGTCTGTGAGAAAGTGTTTGTGTCGGGAAAGTGGGGAAGGGGGGCGGGGTTGAGCTTCGAGGTATCCTACCTGGTAGGATGGGGAAAAGGTGTTACAGGTAAGGGGATATAGCGTCTCACCCTTCAGTGTCCTACTTCCACTCCCCAAAGACCCCTCATCCAGGTGATCCTCCAGCACAGATGCACCCAAGGAACTGGATCCAATAGCGATGGCCGTGTCCTGGCCACCTGCATGACCGATCCCCGGGGACTAGCGGGTGAGACACCTTCAGGTTTCTCACATAGGCGTCATCGAGCCCGACTTCCGGGTACACATAAAGGTTCTTTTAAACATGGTGAAATCCCGTTTGAAGTACATCGTGGGGACAAACTTGCCCAAGGGATTTTTTGAAAGACTCTATTTCCTGATTTTAAAGAAAATGAACCAAAAGAAACGGAGAGAGGTACCTTAGGCTTTGGGGAAGCTGATGAACCATCTAACACCGAAGAGAAAAAAGGGAGAAGAGCCTACCATCTATCCCGACCTGGCCTTCGCTGAGACTTTTTTTTACAAGTTATTCCTGAAGGAGAACGTCTAGAGAAGTGAAGTCCTTTTTATCTTCTTAAAGCAAGGATTGCTATATAGAAAAGAAACATCCACAGAAGGCTTAAGTAAAACTCAGTTAGTAATCCCCAAAACCCACCGAAAGATCGTACTAGAGATTGCACATTACCACCTGACCTGGGGACACTTGGGACAATCCAAAACCCAGGCACATATTAGTGGGAAGTTTTACTGCCCAAGTATCCATGCTGATATAAAAACCTTTTTTCAGACGTGTGAAATATGTCGGAAAACCAGTACTCTCATCCCATTACCTGCCCCTCTGAATCCTTTACCAATCATAAAAGTCCCTTTTTTAAGAATTGGGATGGGCGTCATTGGACCTTTAGACTGGGCAACAAATATGTCCTTGTGATTGTTGACTACACAACCAGATACCTATGTGGAACACCACCCCCCAGCAAATTCTAAAGTACCTCCTACCGTATTTTTCTATGGTTGACTTTCCTAAGGAAAACCTGACGGATCAAGGTTTGAATTGTTATGAGCAAGCTCATGGGTGAAGTCAAGGTAACTACTCCTTATTACCACCTTATGAACTTACCATCCCCAAACAGATGGTTTGGTAGAGAGATTCAAGAAAATGCTTAAAATGATCCTAAGAAAGTTGTTAGATAAATAAGTGACGGACTGGGACCGTATGATTCTCTGGGCACTATTCGCAGTGAGAAAAACTCCTCTGGCATCTACTGGATTCTCTCCTTTTTAACTACTCTATGGTAGAGAACCTAGGGATGTCCTGGACATGCTCCGCAAGAACGAGCAGAGGCACCTATTCCCCTTTTGCAACTGCTTCCAGATTGTGAGAGCATATGAGACTTGTTTGAAATCTAGTCTATACTTGGCGGGCGCTGTTGCGCACACGGAAGATGGCTGCCTGATTTGAGAGCGCCAGTCCCAGAAAAATCCGGTTAACCATTAATCCGTCCAGAGGCCAACACAAACTGAATACTGGTACGGCTGGTGTATGAACATTGTGGGAACGTCATCCGGGAGTTTGAATGAGAACCGCCACTGGAATAAGGAAATATCCGAACTATAAAATTCCCCAGAGGGCCTGAGGGAAGTGAGCCAGCGACGGGAACCGGGCTGTGCCTGCCTCCTCCGCTGCTACAAAGGGGGAGGAGCTAAGGCCTGCAGTGGAAGCCTTAAGACTTGTGCATTCTGCAACACTACTGGAGCGGACTCTGGGTCATTGTCACCACTATCCACAACTGGGACCTGAAACAGTGTGACCCGGGGAGCGCTACTCTTGGAGCGCTGGCCCCTGCGTGACGCGGCTGTGGGCAGGAGCGGATGTCCGGCCAAGCGGGCTGGGAAGGACAGGACTACGTGGCTGGCCAGGCCGGGTAGGGTGTGTCGTGGATCTGCGGGATTGGGCGTCCCGGCCCCCCGCCTTACAGCACCTCGAGAGTAAGGTGGGAGTAACAGGCCAACCGACCGATGCGCAACGAGCTGGAGCGCCGGTGTCGGTGCTTGCAACAGAAACATCCGGGCCAATCGAACACGGTCCACGGGGATCGTTAACCCATATCCGTAGGACCTTTAATGCAGAGCCTGATGTCAGAAGAGACAGGAGAGAAAGTATTACTTCTTGAACACCCTGAAGATATACCACGCAGCAATTGGGAACCGCAGACAACGCAACCCTGCATTGTATCGCGACCAACACCCATGTGCCCCGCCTGACATATTAGCTGGAAGTTGATGATGCCATCAGAAATGCCTGGATTAAAAATGTTACTTTCTGTTGCTTGCTACAGGGTCCCCCATACATCTTTGGAAGCCTGTTCACTAGTCAGCCGGACTTAGTGGCCTGCACAAACCCATACGAAGAAGCACCCTGAAGATAAGGAGGTACACTAGGTGAGGGAGCTCCCACTTACTCACGAGCCCCAGCATCGGAGCCAAAGGCTGATTACAGCACCTTAAAGCAACAGAAGTACGAGGAATGAGGGCATGGCGTACAGAGAATCCGTTGTATACTTGGGGAATTATTGCAGGATAGCGCACGCAAACGTGCTGACAGTTGAAATCCCACATTGCACCACCACAACAAGAGGTTTTGCTGCAAGCAATCTACAACCTAGTGCACAATAAAGAGGCCACATCTGTCACCAGACCCACAATCATCAACCGAAATCCTTAACGAACACCACACGTGAGAGGGGAGAAAGGGAAAAAGAGGCAACACAGTGACGCGATTTACATTGGCAATTTCAACAGAACACCTGTAAAGACCATTTACGGTACAGGGCACATGCAACGTTGATCTAAATTCCCTGATCCTGGGAGAACGAAATCCACTCCCTGAGCCTACAACCAAGGGGAAGCCACCCGTTACACAAATCAATAGAACACCAGACAGAATTGGGATGACACACAGTTCCTGCTACAAGGACCATATCATATGCATGAAACTCGTGTTGTTACCATAAGCAACGTGGTGCCAGTCACGGAAGACCACAGAATCCCGTTAAAATGACGAAAGGAGCAGGCTCCAAAAAAAAGGGCCCCATGGACTCGTTCACAAATAGCAAGGCACAGAGCCCTGCATCGGAGACACCAAACACTTCCAATGCCCAAGCAGGGAAGGAAAGTGAAGACCGGGAAGATCGGCTAACAACCATTGTGCAAAATGCCTTCCTAGCAGTCAACGTTAAACTAGATGACATTGTGGCTACCTTTGGCTCTTTGAAGGCAAGGGTTGACAAAGAAAGCCTGCGGATCATGGACGCAGAAGACAGAATAAGTACCACGAAGACACGGTCACCCACCACAGCAGAGACATTGCCCAGCTGAAAGATAATTTATCCAAGATGCAGAATAAATGTGAAGATCTCGAATCGAGATCCCGGAGGTATAATATTCGAATTGTGGGTGTTCCTGAGAAATTTGTGCTGGTGCAATGGAACTTTGGGTTGAATCCCTTCTAAGAGCTCTCTTTGGTGCAGACTCCTTTTCAGATCACTTCCTAGTTGAAAGAGCGCATCGCAGACTGGCCCCTATGCCTAAACCAGGGGCACCGCCCCGTACTATAATTGCCCTGATCCGCAATTACAGAGACACAATACTTAGGTTGGCCAGAGAAATGGGCATGCTGCAACATGAGGAGAGCCGTATACATATATACCCTGACTTTGCTGCTGGAGTCCAGTCAAACAGAAGATCATAGGAGCCGGTGAAAAAGTTGCTTAGAGCACGACAGATACCATATGCCCTGATATTTCCAGCCAAGATGAGAATACGACACGGGGGGAGAACACACTTTTTCGAGACTCCGCTGCCACAGCTTACATTGAGTCTTACATACCCCTTCCACCCAGAGAGAGGAAACAAGATCAAAATGGCAGGCCTCGCCCGGAAGGACGACGACGAGATCTGGCTGATCTGCATGAACAAATATCCTTTACACTAGTTGTAACACTATAGTTAATTTAGTGGTGGGCTACTGCGCTATCCTTTTGTCTGGATCGGGAGCCTAAATCTGGCAGCCATGTGCAAGCAACATGGCTACCTCAGGAGAGCTCCAAAAGTTTAATTGGGACCATCATCAAGTTGGAGTGGGTGGGGGGTGGGGGCGGGATGGGTTGCTCTGAGATTTCCCACCCGGAGCGGATGGGAAGGAGCAAAATGTTAATATTTCTGGTTGTTAAAAGCTCACAACCTCATGATCTTGCAGATGCTGACACTGCCCACGCTGAGCTTGCACAATTATTATTGGAAAATATGGCTGCATACATATATACACGATCCCCCACAGGTGACGGGTTGAAGATCAAGCTTCTATCGTGGAACGTCCGCTGGCTTAACAACCCCACTAAGTCCAGAAAAGTTGGGGCCTATATCAGTAGATCTGCGCCGCATATAGTGGTGTTACAGGAAACGGACACTCAAGGGACCAACAACGCAAACATATTAGCTATCTGTGGTACACAAAGATATTGCACAGAATATTCCACTCAGGCTAGGGGAGTGCTCACGATAGTGCATCCCTCATTGGCGTTCCAATCTAAAGGCCACAAAATTGATCCCCTTGGGAGGCATGTGATAATATGGGGGTGTGATAGCAGACAAACCGGTCACGTTAGTTAATACTTACGGCCCGAACATTTACAACCCGGATTTCTACTTGAATATTTTGGAAATACTCATTTCCTTGGACGAGTCCCACATAATCTGAGGGGGGGGGGGAGATTTTAATTTGATTCTGGACACATCCCTCGACAGGTCCTCAACTAGAAGACCGCCTGCAAAGGTGACGATCGCGCTGAGCCAAATAATGCCACAACTATCACTAATAGATGTTTGGAGGGAGTTGCACCCGGATACCAGGGAATGCATGCATTACTCTACAGTACATAACTCGGAGTCCCAAATCGACTACTGGCTCCTCTCCTCCCCCTTGTCCGACACACTAAGGAAAGGTGAGATCCACCCACGTACACTGTCCGATCATTCCCCTTTATCGCTCGAGCTTGTATTTCGGGACGCCCCCAGGCCTGCAAGATGGTGGAGAATGGCTGCCAATATATTGATGGACCCCACAATAGTTGAAGCTCTACACATTGAAATTGAGGAGTTCTTCGCTAATAATGTGGGTACGGTAGACAGATACTCACAAATCTGGGAATCATTCAAAGTATGGATTAGAAGGGTCCTGATATTCAAAATCACGGGCCTTCTAAGGTCTGTAGGTTGCGAGCTTGATGAGGTCGAGACCCGACTGCGGACATTGGAAATTGCCTACAGTAATGCACACGATAAAGGCACACTTGCTGATATCAATAAGCTCTTGAAGGACTTTGATAATCTGGCCAACATAGAGATGCAATATATTGCTGCCCCAACTCGTGCCTGTAGATATGGGGAAAACAATAAAGCAACATAACCCAATTATAAGTATTCGCTCAACAGGGGGGGGGGTGATAACAGGGGAGAAGGCAATAAAACAGGAATTTGCTAAATTCTATCAAGACATACGCCAATCGGGATACCAAAACGGAGTCCGATATACAGATATTTCTAGATGAACTAGATCTCCCGAAACTTCCATTAGAGACTAAATTGACTCTTGAACAACCGATTACGGAAGAAGAAATTATTGAAGCAATTAAGGCGTTACCATCCGGGAAAGCCCCGGGTTCGAATGGCCTGGGGATTGAACTTAATAAGGAGTTCCAAATGGAACTAGTCCCAATACTATTGAAGGTATGGGAGGAGGTGCTGGAGTGGAACATTTGCCAGATTCAATAAGGGAGGCCATAATAACTGTATTGCCAAAGCCCCAACGCCCTCCCCAGGACATGTCATCCTACAGGCTGCTGTCATTGATAAATGAAGACACCAAAATATTGGCAAAAGTGTTGGCGAATACACTGCTGCCAAACATGCCAACTTAGGTTCACCCCGACCAGTGCGGATTCATCCCCACAAGATCTACTGCCTTGAACCTGCGTAGATTGTTGGGGATAATGGCACAAATAAACCCGGATGCAAGCGCAGTAGCAGTCTCCCTGGATGCCGAGAAGGGTGTATCTTCTTTCCGTGTTGAAAACATTCGGGATGGGCCCCCACTTTCTCCAGCATGGGGTCTGGCATGGATTCACATGCTCATGGGGTCTGGCATGGATTCACATGCTCATGAATATTCCCTGTCGTCAGGCTGGGAATCCTCGGTAAAGAAAAAATCAGTTTGTTTCGTTTCTAAACTGTCTTTCTACTAATAACCAATCACTGGTCTCTGGGTCATACTGCCCCAGCCAATGACTGCCCTCTACCTAAGCCCCTCCTCTGGCAGCCATCTTCAGATTTTTACCGCACGTTCAAGTGTTGGGAGTCCTCGTGCTATAGCTCTCAAGCTTTTACTGCGTTTTGCCTTGGTCTTAAGAGTTTTCTCTTATTTTTCGGTCAATTCGAGCCTCAAGCTCCACCGATTCTTCTTCCGATCAACAGGGACCCGTTTCGGAATTTTTCTACGCCCCTCAAGGGCGAGTTTTCTTAGAGTTTCCCTTCTTGGAGGATTCCGGAGGATCTTTGAGGCCTACCCCGCGTGGACATGGCCCAGGACAAAGACACGACGCCTACCGGAGCCAAGCTGTTTAGGAACTGCCCTGGATATGGATTACAGAATGTCTTTAAGGAGGATGATTACTCCCGGTGCCTCTACTGCCTTCACAACGACAAGTCCCACGTGGAGGAGGAATGCGCGTTCTGTAAGAACATGTTCGTCCGGACATTGAAGGACAGTCAGACTCGACTCACTAACTGGCTGGAAGGGAAGAGCCGAGCAGCAGGTGAGAAGAAGTCTGAGCTGTCTTCTAAGACCTTTGTGGTCACTCCGGCGACGGGGGCCCAACATAAGGCAAAGCACCTCTAGTCCACGGGCACCGGGAGCGCCATTGGTTTGGGCTCCTCGGCTGCCAGGCGGGGCGCGATGTCCCGGACGCCATCAACTGCGATCCAATGCTCTGGCTCGGGGAAAAGGAAGTCTGAGAACCCGGGTAAGCTTCGGGAGAAGCCCCGGTCGATCCCAACGGAGAAAGCCAAGGGGGTAGGGGGGTGAGGCGGTGACCCCCCCCCTAAGGTGAAGGCCCCAGACGAGGCCAAGGTCGTGAAGGCCCTGATTCACCCGGCGAAGGCCTCGATTGAAGGGGTCGTGGCAGCCCTGGCAAAGCCTGTGGAGGCTACCCAAGTGGAATTGACTTCTGGGCCTAGAGTTTCCCTAACACCCCGGAGGGAATCATCTTTTCAACCTATCGAGAAGACCCCCGTGAAATCCCGGGACGAGAAAGGGGGTGGCAGGGGCACGGTAACCATAACTGACACAGATACCACCTCCGAAGATGAGCTGGCTGGCGTCAAGAAGATCCTGGACAAGAAGTTCGCAGAAGTCCGATCCTACGGGAGGGATCCCGACGAGGCAGACGAAGAGAGCGACGGTGGAGCCGATGAGGAACCATGGGCCGTGGAGGATGCAGAGGATCCCACCCCCCAGGCCATCGCTCCTGTCTCCACCGATGCCTGTGCCACAGGACAACTCAGGGGCCATCTTGATGGCTATCCAGACCCTGTGTACGGAGATGAGGACGAGGTTGCCTTTACCCCCAGCGGACGATCCAGCGGCGCCTGGACCATCGGGGAGCCCACCGAGCAAGCAGGGCCGAATCCATCCCCCCCCCCCCCCCCGCCTTTCCAGCCTTTACCTCCTTCCCCTTCTCCGAGGGATGAGACCGGAACAGAGATGACGACGGAGACGGACGACGGTGGTGATGGCGGGACGGATCTCCCATCACCCCGGCCCCGGGCCTCCCCTCCTGAGGAAATTGGCTCCTTTCACACCATGATCGCCAGGGCTTCGGAGCTCTTCCAGCTTTGTCCTGAAGAGCAGAAGGAAGGTTTCCTCTACCAACGGCAGGAGGCCAAGAGGAAGACAGTCCTCTCAGTCCCGTTACTGGACGACATCTGGGATGAAGGACTATCGCTGCTCAAGAACCCATCCACGGCTCCTGCAAAGAGGGACCGGTATGAGAAGTAGTACCGGGTTCCAGACTCTGCCCGATGTGCCTCAGAGCTCAGCCTTCCCCAGATTCAGTGGTCTCTGTGGCGGCCAAGAAGAAGTCGGCAGGGGCGACGGCATCAACTTCCACTTCCCCACCGAGCGGCGAGGGGAAGAAGCTGGACGCCATGGGACGACGAGTCATCTCATCGGCGGCGACTACCATCAAAGCGGCCAACGCCCTTGCGATTGTGGCACGCTACGACAGGGAGCTGTGGTTCAAGATCGCTCCCCTCCTGGATTTCCTGCCAGACGACGAGAGGGCAGAGGCCCTTGAAATCCTACAGGAAGGCGAGGTGGCATCGGGCCACGCCATCACAGACCTCGCCAACGCTGGTTTTCGCCAGCTGGGCAACAGCGTTTGCCTTCACCGGCGCGGTTGGCTCAGGGCCAAGGTTGGCTCAAGGCTTAATTTCCATCAGGACGTCCAGACCAGGGTACTGGACATGCCCTTCAATGGGAACAACCTGTTCGGCAATGCAGTGGACGAGTCACTGCAGGCCATCAAGGCAGACACCGAGACGGCCCGGGCATTGGGTTCTCTCCACCAACGACTGCTGTCCTTTCGGAACCCCGGAGGCAAGTCTCAAGGTGCCTCCAAAGGATTTGATGGCAGTGGCGGTTCCGCTTCGTCGCAGGAGGCCTACAGAGGCCACAACACGGCGGGTGGACATCGGCGGCGGCGGCAAGGTCGTGGCGAAGCAAGGTTGAACCTGCCGTGACGTCGGGCCCCCACCCATGCACCCCGGTGAGAGGCCGGCTGGCGAAATTCATCAGCGTGTGGGAGTCCATCTCCACCGACGGTTGGGTGCTGGATGCTCTGGCCCACGGGCACACTCTGGAATTCCAAAGAAAGTGTCCCCGTCTACCACCTGTGGCCAGGAAGGAAAACCACATGCCACAGCTACTTCTAGAGGTACGAGCAATGCTAAAAAAGGGCGTGATGGAACTCGTCCCAAAGAGGCTCCGGGGCTCCGAAGTATACTCGCGGTACTTCCTCGTCCGAAAGAAGACCGGCGGTTGGCGACCCATCCTGGACCGTCGCCGCCTCAACAAATACATCAAGTCCCAGAAGTTCCGGATGGTCACCCTTCAGCACGTACTGGGACAGTTGGAGGAGGGCGACTTCCTATCGTCGCTGGACTTGGAGGATGCCTACTTCCACATCCCAATACACAAGGGACATCAAATGTTCCTGCGTTTCGTAGTCCAAGGGCGACACTACCAGTTCAAGGCCTCTCCTTCGGTTTGAAGTCGGCGCCGAGGGTCTTCACCAAGTGCCTCGCACAGGTGGTGGCGTGGCTGCGCCTGCGCGGGATACACGTATACCCCTACCTGGCCGATTGGCTCATCCGAGCAAAGTCAAGAGAATTTGCAGTCGATCACATGGTGAAGACCGTCCGACTGCTCACGGATCTGGGTTTCTCGATCAACTTCCCGAAGTCTTACTTGGTGCCGTCGCAAGACGCCCTGTTCCTGGGAGCCAGACTCGACACACGATTGGCTTCACCGTCGGAGGAAAGGATGAAGGCCATCCTGGGCAAGGTACAATGGCTGTTGACCATGGACATGGCCAGGGTGAGGTCCATCAAGTCCCTATTCGGCATGATGTCATCGTGCAACTACCTCGTGTGCCTATGCAGGTTGCGGATGCGACCACTGCAAGAGTTCGTTGACGCCCGTTGGATGAAAGTAGTGGGCAGTTTCGAAGACAAGATCTCCCTCAACAAGATGTTCCGCGAAGCGATCCGGTGGTGGGGCAACCGCGCGCATCTGGCGGCGGGTATGGACTTCCAGACCCCGGAACATCAGGAAACGGTGACGACGGACGCCTCTCTGGAAGGATGGGGAGTGCACACCGGAGATCTCCACGCAAGAGGCCTTTGGCTCCCAGAGGAGAGGTCACTACGCATAAACGTCCTAGCGCTACGAGCCGTGTTCTGGGCCCTCGGGTCGTTCCTCCTGTCCCTCAAGGGCAAGGTGGTGAGGGTCTTCACCGACAACACCACCACCACCACACTGTTCTACACCCGGAAGCAAGGGGGCACCAGATCCCCAGTCCTATCCAAGGAAGCGCAGGATTTGTGGCACTATGCCGTTGCCCAGGGGATGTTCCTGGTACCCTTCCACCTGGCAGGGGTAAAGAACACCATTGCCGACTCACTCAGCAGGGAGCTACGCTCGTGCCACGAGTGGGAACTCCGGCAGGATCAAGTGGATCTGCTATTCCGACGATGGGGCAATCCCCAAATAGATCTCTTTGCGACGGCGGTGAACACCAAGTGCCGGAGGCTCGCCAGCCGGTTTCCCCAACCGGGGAGCATGGGCGATGCATTCTCCTTCCCCTGGGATGGCCTGTTCCTGTATGCGTTCCCACCATTGCTGTTGCTTCTGCGACTCATCCGTTAACTCAGACGGTCCTGGTGAAAGATGATCCTCGGACTTGTCGGCGTCCCCCCCCAGTCAAACTGCCGACGGATGCGGGTCTTCTTGCCAGGGAAGAAGGTGCCATCCTACATCACGACCCAGGATCGCTGAACCTGCAGGCCTGGCTCCTGCAGCACTAGAGTTCGGAGGCTACGATATCCCGGCGGACTGCAAGAAGGTCCTTGCAAAGGCCAGGGCGTCCATTGACTTAAATGCTATGAGCATAAATGGAAGAGGTTCTCTGTCTGGTGCCGGCACAGAAGATCAACCCTCTACAGATTAGTGTTGCCCTACTTGCTGTCGCTGGCCAAGGCGAGCTGGCACATGCCTCCATCAAGATCCATCTGGCGGCTATCTCCCGCTACACCAGAACTCGGTCGTCGCTGTGCTCTCACTGCCTGGTGAAGGAGTTCATGAAAGGACTGTTCCGCTCGTTCCCGCCGGTGAAGGCCCTGGCGTGGGAGCTAAACGTGGTGCTGACCAGGCTCATGGGCCCGCCATTAGAGCCGCTGCACTCGGCGCTGTTGAAGTTCTTATCGTGGAAGACACTGTTTCTTGTGGCCATCACCTCCGCACGACGATTGGGAGAGATCCAGGCCCTCTCCTGTAAACCTCCATACCTGACTTTCCACGAGATGAGGGTAGTGCGGAGGATGCACCCCTCCTTCATGCCTAAGGTGCCGTCGGACTTCCATCTCAACAAGCCCTTGGTGTTACCTATTTTCTTCCCGTCGCCTTCGTCGCCGGCTGAGAGGACTTTGCACTCGCTGGATGTGGCTAGAGCGATGAAGTTCTATGTGGACCGCACAAAGGGTTTTCGGAAGATATCACAGCTGTTTGTGAACTTTGGACCTGTGAACCAAGGGAAGGCCCTCTCGAAGGCTTCCATTTCCAGATGGCTCACTGGCTGCATCATGCACTGTCAACGGTTGGCAAACCGACTGTTGCCCGGCCTTCCGAGAGCCCATTAACCAGAGCGATCGCTGGTACTACGGCGTTTGACTGGTGTGCCCCTGCTGGACATCTGCAGGGCTGCTACGTGGAGGTCGACACACACCGTCACGAGATTATATTGCGTCGACTGGGATTCCAGGGAGGAGTCCAGAGTCGGCCAGGCAGTGCTGCGCAACCTGTTTGCTTGAAGGTGAGCCTGGTGAGGAGGTAAGAGATGCTTAATGTTGAGTTGTTGAAATGCTTAATGTTGAGCCTTGCTTGTGCATGCGTGTACTGCTATGTATTCTTGTATTCATGAGCGTGTGAATCCATGCCAGATCCCATGCTGGAGAAGGAGCAAGTTACTTACCTGTAGCTGTTGTTCTCCAGCATGGGTCTGGCATGGATTCACATGCGAACCCTCCCTCCAACCCCTCTGCAGCTCTTCTCTTGGTCCTACTGCCACTTTACGTGCTACCAAATCTGAAGATGGCTGCCTGAGGAGGGGCTTAGGTAGAGGGCAGTCATTGGCTGGGGGCAGTATGACCCAGAGACCAGTGATTGGTTATTAGTAGAAAGACAGTTCAGAAACTAAACTGAAACAGAATTTTTCTTTACCGAGGATTCCCAGCCTGATGCCGGGGAATATTCATTAGCATGTGAATCCATGCCAGAGCCATGCTGGAGAACAACAGTTACAGGTAAGTAACTTGTTCCTTATTAAATGTGTGAAAATACTATTTCTGATGCTTGTTAATCTGCCTAGAATCATATGCTGTGCATATGGTCCGACATCCAGTGGTAACCGTGGAGTATTGCATCTTGTCTTTCGGGGACCGAAAGGGGACGTCGGCATAGGCGTGTCTGTAACACTATCCCTATCGTGACATGTAGAGTTCCCAAAATCACTCACGCGCTGAGGTCCCTCAGATTGTTTTTTTCTGCCCAGATAACTGGTCGCCCTATAGCCGAGCTCTTACATAATAGACATTGGGCGGTAAGCGATTACCGGTAAGGGCACTGGTGCCGGTAATCCCTTACTGCCCAATTACGAGGTCCCTTTGCGGGTCCCTACCATAACGGCTGGTTTTACCAGCCGTTAAGGAAGGGACCCGCAAAGGGACCTTGGAGGTACGGTACCGCAATTTGCGGTACCGTAATTACCGCCTTCCCCATTCCCATTGAGCCCTATGGGGCAAAAATGGGAATGGGGAAGGGCCAATGGTGAATGGGGAATTACCGCCCCACCAACCTTGGAATGGGGGCGGTAATTCCCCCCCCCCCACCCCTCCTTAAGTCATTTCGACGCCAAGAACAACTTCGACGAAGACTACGGGGGACTTGTCTATGGCTGTGGATTTCGACGGCTACGATCCGGCGGCTGCGGCAT
The DNA here is from genome assembly GCF_040938575.1 of Ambystoma mexicanum. NCBI lineage: Eukaryota > Metazoa > Chordata > Amphibia > Caudata > Ambystomatidae > Ambystoma > Ambystoma mexicanum. The sequence continues at coordinate 992,304,428 of NC_090925.1, forward strand.
CCACGTGGCCGGGCCTTCTGGCCAGCCTTTACAGTAGGGAGAGTGGGGTCGGGGTGGCCCTACTTCCTGTATGTCTTTCCTCTTTCCCCCTCTTTACCCTCTAGGTCTGGTCATCTTCCCCTTTTGCTATGGAAAGGACTCATTTTAGGTTCTGCCTTAAGTGTAGGGTCAGATATCCGCGGAAGGACGAACACAGGATGTGCAACTCCTGTCTCCCCTTAGATCACGACGAGAAGCGGTGTGCGGCTTGTAAACTCCTTCGGCTTAAAACCCTTAAGGAGCGCCGTTTAAAGGGGTGGGCCGCGTACGGTATGTCGCGGGTGGAGCCCCCTTTCCCCAACCACTACACCCGCCGAAAGTGATGGGGGTACCTCCGATGACCAAACATCTGTTGCAGATGTGATAGACCTCGGGGCGGACACTTCTAGGTCTGCCACGCCCGTCCCCGACCCTTAAGTCCTGACTCTGGTCTTGCTTCACGGACAACACCCGGCGACAGGGGCATACAATCACATTACACTAAGCACACAACCCCTACACCTATTTCGACAGGCACGTCGAAAAAGTAGAAATCGCCAGCAGGGTCGTCAAATTTCAGAGGATTCCTCAGATCATAATGATCCAAAGTCTTCCCCGCATCTGCAGCAGTGTCTTGCGACTGGGCATTCCAAGACAAACAAGGGCGATGCCCCTAAATCAGGTTCACACGTCAAAGCGAATAAATCCGATGGTCCCGAAGGCCGCGGTAGGCCCAAAAATCACGATTAGGCCTCAAGGCGAAAAACCGATCGATAGACCCTCTAACGTCGCGGAAAGCAATAAGTTTACCGATAGTCCTTCGGCCCCCCTAACTAATCGAATACAGCATCATGAGAATTACTTCGGCGGTTGGGCTTATTCCTGTTCCGCCGAAAAACACAGGGCAGGCCGCGGACAAATCTTTGGATACGCCATAGTGCCCCGATTCTCACGATACCGATGAGGACAGTCTAAGAGCCTCTTTCCAACACCCTGAGAGAACATTTTTGGCACAGAAGGGCGGAAGACGACGCTTTTCCCCCCGTAGGCCCTTCTGGGTCCTCCAAATGGACGAGGGAGAAATTTGAAGGGTGTATGGACCGTCTTGAAATAATAATCAGTTTTTCTGAGCATCCTTCCCCGAAAAGATCTTGTGGAGAGCCTAATCTTCAATCTGCTTCACATTTCCAAGAAGATCAGCCTTCTGTCCCCGTCCAGCATGAAGATATCGTCCAGATGGATCCTTATTAGGGACATTTACAGTGAAGATGAAGAACCTTCCTTCCTACAGAATTACGATGAGGACCAGGCGGGTGCCACGGACAATTGGGAAGAAACCCAGCAAGTGGGGACGGACCCATGGACTCTTCCCCATCAAGATCAGGACACTGATGTATTGTGCCTGGATTCCCCTCCGTTCACCCCGGCTCGCCAGGCCTTGCTTGTAGACGACCAGATGGCCTTTAATACCATATTAAAGAAGGCTGCTGAGCATTTTCATATCTCTACTCAAGAGGCAGTGCTTTGTAGAGGATATTCTTAAGGAGAAACCTCTCTCTATCCAGGCCATTCCACTCCTTAATTCTATTAAGAGAAGATTGGCTCCCTCCCTGGTGTCACCAGCTCAAACCCGGGCAGTGAACCCAAGAGTTGAAAAGTTATTTTGGCCAGCTCCTTCGGACCCTCAATACATGAAAGGGCACACCACCCCCGATTCCCTGGTAGTAACTACCACCCGGAAACGGGCAGGAGTGTACCCCTTGCTATGGGGGAGGCGCCTCCAGATAGGGAATCCAAGAGGTTATATGCCCTAGGTAAACTGGTTACCTCGTCTGCCGCATATACCACACGCACAGCAAATAACACTACGCTATTGGCGAGTTATGCTGACTCTCAATGGAACCTTGTACAGGAAGGTCTCCAAGAGGTCCCAGAACCCGTCTGGTCCAAGCTTCTCACTATTGTGACCGAAGGCAGGCGAACCAGAATGTAATAAAGATAGGGTTTCCTGTGTTTTAGGGGTTTATTTATTAATTTATTTTTTACTTCCGCTGGTGTTTTTCTAGTGTTTTCAAAAAATTTCAGAATCTGTGTTTCAGTGTTTTCCCATTTGCCCCTTTCAAAAAATCGCGGATAACTGTTTTTTCAGGTGTGAACACAGAAATGTTCTTTTATTGCTTCATTGCGTGCATATGTAGGGTAACCTGCATGTTAAAAGAACATTTCAGTGTGGGGTTTCTTCATGGAGTTCCAAAAGCATGCAGGGAATCGGTGGCAAATGGGGTGGATGCGGTTCTTCTGCCATGCCTGCCCCATACAGAATGAGGGTCTAGCAATAATTCTACATCACCTTCCGAACTTACAGATTTCTTGCTGTGACCTAAAGTCAGTGGTAGAAGTATACCGAAATAAATTTAGTGGAACTTTGGTCTCGGTACGGGAGCGGGTAGGCGGAGGCATAGTGCAACATGTGACAAGGTGTTGTGGCCGTGGCATTGCAGTAGTATAAGTGACTACTATCTAAGTCTCCTATTACAAGGTTAGACTTGCACAAGGACAAGGATGGACAAATCCTCTTTATAGAATGGTGAATATGGTCGTAAAAAGTAGACGAATGGTAATCAGAAAAAAATGAAAGTACTGGAACACCGCTCCCGACCGTTCCCGCTCACTTCGATCACTGCCTTAAGTGAACAATAGCAGCTGATATGTGAAACATGGACAGCTGCACTGAGTAAGGTTCTTCTTGGACAGTCACCTAAATGATCTGCTTTTCTTTAAAAAAAAAAACGTTAATATGTAAAGTAGTTGTAGAATATCTGACATGTTTGCACCTATTGTGAATGTTTTCTAGTTGCACCTATTCTCACTTCTACAAAATTAGGATATGCATTAACTTAGTAGGGGTGGCATCAAGGGAGAGTTACAAGTGTGAGGGAGCATCTTTGATTTGTAGGCAGCAGACAATAGAACATGTATACGGACCCGTGCAAAGTGTCTAAGCAAAGATGTCAACCACATAGACAAATGAAGTGCAGGAGAGGGCCCAATGCATCATTCACACCTCAGCAGGCAAACAATAAAACATTTACACACAGGGGTGATACAGTGTGGAAAAATGATTTCCCCCACGGTTAACATGTCAGGCTGTGAAAAATGTCAATGCTTTTTTTCAGCAGTAAGGAGCTGAGAGAAAGCACTTAAAGAAGTGCTTTAATAACAGAGCAGCTTGACGGAAATCACGCCCCAAACCGCCCCACCCACCTACTGCTGGGAACCTGAGCGGATATACAGAGGGGGTGTCCTGTGTATGACTGCAGAGCCACTGCCCAGTGGGCTGAACCCCTAGGTTTATAGCATGATGCAAACTTCATGTGTGTTCATGACATTGTGACCCATTGGGCTTTTTACGTCTACATTGGTTTTGCTCATTTTTCAGGGAACAGGCAAAACAGGTGTATAGAAAATGGCATAAAGGGTATGGGTAAAATAAAAATATTAAGGGGGTTTGCCCCCTTATTTAAAGACGTAAACACTGCAGGTATAAAGTATGGGAACCGCTTGTATGCAAGAAAGGCAAAAACACTTAAATCTAGGGGATCAAAAGTCACCACGTCGCCCGAAATAACAGTTGGTGTCAAGATAACCAGGCCAGAGTCCTTTGAAATTACAATCAGGATCTTATCAGCGCCCAGAATTCCCAGATCCCCCATAAACCACATTAAACAAGAGCCTCTGCCGACCTTTAACAGAGAAGCCTGTGGTCTAGCAACTGCTGCAGAACCGAACTGCCCCACACCCAAATACAAATAGCATTATCCACCAGCTCCCCCCCTCACCCCCAATCACACACCCCGCTCACCTGGGCCGCACAGCCTGCTGTAGTGGTAGGGGTTGCAGCAAGCGCTGCCCTCCGACCCCCCCGAAGTTCTGACAGCCCCATAGCGCCTTCACGCACATGGGAAAATGGCACTCACATGTGACGAGTGCACTCGAATGAACATGGGAAAGGGTTCACTCACTATCACTCTCTTGCACACGGAAAAAGGGCATTCACATGTTCATGGGAATAGGGCACTCGCAAACGGCAAAAGGGCACACATGCACGTGTTAAGAGAGCACTCAAATGCACACGGGAAAAGGGTACTTACACGTTCTGGGGACTCCAATGGGCTTAGAGGTTTGGCGTCTGCGGCCCTTTGGATTCCAAACCGTGTGGGGTTTGTACCTACACAATTGAACTGTGAGAGGGTGAGTAGAAAATCATCCCAGTTCGTTTTAATGGGCCGGGAGGATGGCTCGGGGGCAATGCGCCTGTCTTGGAAGCAAGACAATGCAGAGCATTGCAGGTTCCAAGCGTGCTATAAAAGATGAATTCATAAAGTTCAGGGACCTGGTTGGGGGCAGCTTTTTGTTTTCTGAGAATTCGTAGCGTTTTCCCAAAAGGTTACCGATTTCGAAGCGCGGATCTGCTTCTAGGCTGTCAATTTCATAGACTGTTTTCAGACTGTTCCTCTGCTCTTTGGTGCTATTTTGTGCGCATGGAGCATCATGAAGCTGGTTTCTGGTTCTGTGTGCTTAAAGTACACATGTTGTAATATGCATGTGCAGGCGTGGTGCTTTTATAGTGACATATTGTTATGCAAACACTAGCACCAACCTATATGCAGCTTTGAGGGGATGAGTTTGAGTGACTTGTCAAAACAGAAAGGCAATGGGTTTAGAGCCTCAGCAGCACTCCATAAAATATCCTGACATGTGTTATTTAAGACTGGTGCCCAATGGAATCTTACTTCTTGAAATCAGGCAGCCCTGTGGGGCCTCCCTCCAAGGTAAGGGGTCATTATGGCACCTCGGCTCAGCGGCATGGGTTGTGCCAGTTCCGAGCTCGCTAGAAATGGCCCAGGAGTCCTTGTGTTTTAAAATGTGTGCAAATCAAACCCCCACCACGTCGGCATCACACACAAACATACATACAACTTACCTTACAAAGGGTCCAACACGTCCAGCTGAGCAAAAGCAAAGTAAACACTGGAAAATAGCATTCAGAAGGTTCAGGGAGCAGTGAATGGCTCCAACAAGTGACGCTGCTTATATGGGGCGAGATTTCCCGGGCAAACATGCACGTGCAGCCTAATTACCCATGCAGGCCTCAGAGGTCATGACTGGAGGAGGTACATTAGCCCTCCCCCCGACAGAGACCCACACATCAACAGGAGCATGCCCCCTGCAGTCCTGCTAATGTTTCCCTCCCAAGAACAATGCAAAAGCTGGGAGAGGCACACAGAGCTTAACGCTCAACCGAAACCAGAGTTTTCCAGTTTGTCTGGCATTGCAGTTTGCAATGTGAGGTCCTTATGACTAGGCAGTCAAATCGGCATTTGGCCACAAGGTGGCAATATGGGATAATAAATTATCATTGCAGCGTTAGTAGCAATGTCGGTTCCAATAGATAATGCTTTAACAGAGCTGCTAGGATAGCTCACTGGCAACGTGTGTGCTTGGAAACAAGACACCATGGTTTCCAATCCCGCTTCCAGTACTATGAAATACGGGGTTTATCGGATAACCCCGAGAATTTTTACAGCTTAACGGGGGTCAGATATCAGGCACTTTCCGGTTATCCCCGAAAACCGAACACTCTAAATAAAGAACACTCTGGACACGGCTGAAACAGCAGGCAGGTCTCTGGCCCAAGGAACCTTACTCAAAAGGCACGCTTGGCTGCGTACCTCAGGGTTGAAGCCTGAACCACAGGCCTCGCTCATCAATAAACCAACTGAAGAAGCTAACCTCTTCGGAAAGGCGGTTGATGAGGCCCTAGAAACAGCCAAAAAAGAGCATGAGACTCTTAAGTCTCTGCAACAAATCACTCAAAGACCCCCCCCCCCCCTTACCCCCTTGAGAGGGAGTATTTCTCGGCAGTCCTTTCGAGGGCAGTCCCGTGCAAGTCAGAACTATGGCACGGGAAACTTCAATGCCAGACAAACATCAGGAAGCCCTGCATACTACCCTCCAATGGGTCAGCAACGCGGCAAAGCCAGAGGTAGAGGCCCTAATCCTAGAGGAGCCGCAGCCTCCGGTCAGAAATGATCATCAGATCCAGGTCCCCTCCCATGTCACCCCGGTCGGGGGGTGCTTAACATCTTTCCTTACGGCATGGGAGGGGATAACTTCAGACCAGTGGGTCATAAAGACGGTTGCCCACGGGTACTGCGTGGAATTTGCCCGACCTCCACAATTCAGACCATCTGGAGATCCTAAATCGAGGTGGAAGTGCTGCTGGGAAAGGAGTGTTAGGCAGAATCCTGTGCAGTGCCCTTAGGGACCACTACACACAATTAAGACTACTCATGGCAATACAAGTTCACCATTGGTACAAGCCTGTACTGCACTGTTAAAGTGGTAGCAGTAGCGGGGCAGCCAGACTTATCTCAAGAGTAAATGAGCAGTAGTAGAGATTACACAAAGGACCACAATTACTGTGACTCAAGCAAACACTGACTCAAGATTTCAGGTAAAAAATATAAGTACATTTATTTTAAACCATCTGTTCACAAAACACTTCACTTCGATAAATTCAAAACCACACGTAAAATACACTACACACAACTAAGTCCACTTGTTCCAGCAAATTCAAGGTAAGTACATTAGGATTTGACAGACCGGTGTTGCGATACTAACGCGTACCCGCAAATAGAAATGCTCACGAAGTTAAAACGCACTTTGTACTTTAGAATTTCAAACAAGGGAAAAGTGGATAAAATCACAGTCAATACTTTTGTCAAGGCAAGGGAATCGGAGGACTTGTTCAAAGATACAGATTAAAGTCAATAGGCCTGCGCCAGTGTCAATGGAGCAGATGCTCAGTTGCCGAGGATCACACTTTGAACAGTTCGAGATTCGAGATGCCAAGAGTACTTGGATATTGTCAGATGGAAGGAAAAGTTATAAGAGGGAAGGAAGAAGGAACAAATCTTCGAGAAGGAAAAGGGTTCACCCCGATTCCGGATGGACAGACGGAGAGAACGACCGAATGTGCACAGTACCTTATTCCGTTGAAGAAAAGCTGGTGCCACGGCAGTTGTTCCTGGTAGTTCCTGCAGACTCAGGGTTCCTGCGGCTTCAGTCGTGGGGACAAGGACGACGTCTCGAGTGATGTACACTACCCAGGGATGAGGCCAGCAGCAGCGAAAAAGACAGCGATGAATAAAAGGTGCGCTCCTTTAAATCAGGAGAGGGCTCTTCTGATGGCTATCCGGACCACTACAGTACAGCAGTGATTTCGACCCAGGAGAGGATTCTCTGACTGAAGAAAGGGTGAGCTGGTTGATCCCACCAGGCTCAAGGGAAGAAGACTCTGGACTGGATCTTCTCTTGTCGTTGAAGGGTAGATAGCTCAGGACTGCAGCAGGGCTTCATCGGGACTCGGGGTTGCAGCAGCCGTCTTCTTCTCCGCTTCTCTTCGGTTCTTTGCAGTTCCAGTGGCGACTGACTTCTAGCACAAGAGTCATACCTTTTATGCCAAAATCCCCCATTAACACAGCCTGGCTGTCAGTCACTCAGCAGGGGGGGTTGTCCAGCCCGGACAACCACCTCAGCCAATCAACACAAAGTGCAACTTGGGTCTCCAAGGAGACCCTGTGCAGGGGGGGACTACACCCGTCCCTCGCATTCAGCCCAACTAGACACCCAGAAGCCAAAGGAGGGCTTCTGGTCAGAAGCCTGCCAAAGGTCGGCGAACAAAGGAGGCAAACCTGGTTTGCCGCGCAAAGAAAGATCAAAGAAGGATATTAACAAAAAGAAATGGCGATTAAACCCATCCAGAGCCGAAATAAAAAGTATTTGGGCAAGCAGGTTTAAAGTTTGAGGCTACTAAAAAAGCCTAAAACGTTACCACGTTATGTAATCTAATCGCGGTAGGAAAAGTAGGGTAGATACCACTGCCACCAGCCAAGTCTTAATGTTAAGGGAGCGAAACAATGCTCCAAGATGCACAGATAAAAAGGGCTTAGAATTAACCCTTTCCAATACTCCATATAAGATGGGGTGTACTGGATCCGTGGTTAAAGTGACTATGTAAAGTTAATGGCAACTTTACCCTTTTCTGGGGGACAGTAGTCAGCCCCAGAAAATGGAGTCGGTGGGAAGTCTAAGAGACAACCCTGTGTCACTGCACTGAAGGTGCTGTGTAACACACAAAGAGTGAGGCTACTGAAGTGGTGTAGTCCAGAGTCCACAATCACAAAACAGTTGAAATACACATGGCAAAACACAGGTAAGAGTGGGGGGAAAAAAGCTCACACTCTTACCAGGTGGAAAAAATAAACTCCAGAAATCCAGCAAAGCTGCTGAGTGACTCACTAGGTAAGGGAAATTAGCCATGGAATGAGAATTCTCCCTAACAAGGACGCCATAGAAGCCGTCCCTATTCTTCAGGTAAACAAGGGTATTTATTCAGTGTACTTCCTTGTACCCAAAAAGGGCCTCCCCATGTTTGCTGGCCGCCCTGTGCTAGACCTGCGCCCAGCAAACAAGTTCATAAAACCTCTGAAGTGTTGCATGGTAGCGCTACAGGAGGTGATCCCACTGTTGAAACAGGGGGACTATGGCAACATTGGACATTAAAGATGCATACTTTCATATTTCAATGTTTCCAGCGCACAGAAAATATCTAAGGTTCATGATTGAAGACCGGCATTACCAATTCAAGGTGCTCCCCTTCGGCATCGCCTCGGCGCCAAGGGTGTTTACGAAGGTCCTGGCAGTAGCTGCAGCACACCTGCACAGGTTATCCGTCCGGGTTTACCCTTACCTCGACGACTGGCTCATAACAGGGGACTCGTACGACACATGTTTTTTGAACACCCAAAAAACCGTAGACCTTCTGTTCAGTCTGGGGTTCTCTATCAACAAGAAGAAATCCAGTCTAGTCCCCAGTCAAATAAAACAATTTCTGGGAGCTCTAATCCGGTCTAAAGATGGCCTCGTCTTCCCCTCCAAAGAGAGGGTTCAGAACATGCTTTTTCAGATCCCTCAATATGTAGCCATTAGGGAGGAGACAGTGCGCAAAGCCATGCGTTTGCTAGGAATGATGGCGTTGTGCATATACTTGGTTCCTCACGCGCGGCTGCGCATGCATCCCATGCAAGAGTGGCTCAACAGCCAGTGGTGTCAGGCCAGCGGACAATGGGAAGATCTGGTAGTTGTCTCGCCAGCCCTCGTTCTCTCTCTGCCGTGGTGGTCAACAGAAAACCTCTTGAAGGGGAAGACCTTCACCACCCCTGCAGTGGAAGCCACTCTCACTTCAGACTCATCTCTCACAGGGTGGGAGGGGGGCTCACCTGCTTCAGCAGACAGCACATGGAGTGTGGTCCCCTCAGGTAGCGTCCAACCATGTAAATTTACTGGAGCTATTAGCGGTGTTCAAGGCATTAAAGGCCTTTCAGATGCAACTACAAGGGAAGACAGTGCTGATTCTAACAGACAGCACGACAGCCATGTATTACCTGAACAAACGGGGGGGGCACTCACTCTCCAGGGCTATCCAAGCTGTCCCAAAACATTTGGATATGGGCGCTCAGACACAAGATGTTTCTGTTGTCCCAACATGTTCCAGGGGAACTCCATCTTCTGGCAGACGTGCTCAGCAGAGTTGTTCCTCTGCCCGAAGAATACGAATGGCGTCTGCACAAAGACATTGTGTCCAACGTCTTCGCAGAATGGGGCTTCACACTAGATGTGCGCAGGGCAGTCATGTTCTACCTGGAAAGAACTAAACCACTGAGGAAAACAAAACAATTCTTCGTTTCAGTGGCAGCTGGTAGAGAAGGGGATCCTGTCTCTAAATCGGCTATCTCAAGGTGGATTGTCAAATGCATCACACTATGTTACACTCTTGCTAAGAGAGAACTGTCCTTCGTGCCTTGAGCACATTCTACTCGTGGCACTGGGGCATCCATAGAATTCATTGCAAATTTTCCCCTTGAGTCCATTTGCAAAGCGGCAACCTGGAGTTCTGTACACACCTTTACAAAACACTATTGCCTAGACACTCATTCTAGGTCTGATTCTCAGGTGGGACAAGCAGTACTAAGACCTCTTTTCTCTACTGTTCCTTCTCACAACCCATCTCCAACTCTGGCCACTGCTCGCTAGTCTATGCACAGCATGTGATTCTAAGTAGATTAACAAGCATCAGAAGACATGCATTACTTACCGTAATAGCATTTCTGATGATTGCATCTGCTTAGATTCACATGCGCCCTCCCTAACTCCCCGCTCGGGGTGGAAGGAACATAGACATCTTACTACTTCTCTCTTCATGTACTCACTCACAATAGCCTTGGGCTCCCTCATGGCAGAAAAAATACAATCGGAGGGACCTCTGCGCGTGAGGGATTTTGGGTACACTACACGTCACGATAGGGATAGTGTTACAGACACGCCTATGCCGACATCCCCTTTCGGTCCCCGAAAGACCAGATGCAATACTCCTTGGTTACCACTGGATGTCGGACCATAGGCACAGCATGTGAATGTAAGCAGATAAAATCATCAGAAATGCTATTACGGTAAGTAATGCATGTCATATGGCGCCGGGTGCCAGAGTACTCACTAACCACACAATTTCTGAGCTGTTCCTATTGGATAGGGGTACTAGACACGGCTGTCTGTTTTCGCCTATACTATTTGCACTAACTATAGAGCCTATGGCGGCATTCGTTATGTTGAAACACGAGAACATAGGAATACGAATGACCGACCCGACTCAATCCATCTCATTATATGCAGACGACACTCTCCTATACATCCGAAAGCAACTTGGCTCCCCTCATGTCTGATCTACACGAATTTGCAGAGTACTCCGGATATAAAGTCAATAATAACAAATCTGAAATCTTCCCGTTGTCTTCAACCACCAAATGTCCGACGACAACATCTGGACTTAAATGGTCGAGTCAACATATCAGATATCTGGGGATATTGGGCTCTAGAAATAGACACTATACACAGACAATCACGAACAGGCGCTGCAAGTCCTTAGCGCTAAATTTCAGGTGTGGACGAAACTCCCTATCTCTATGTACGGCCGGATTGCTATATTGAAAATGATCATTCTCCCTAAACTTCTGTACCTCTTTGTGAATATACCCATATGGCCTGGTAGACCTTTCTTCAAGAGACTCCGTTCCATGGTGGTGACGTTCCTTTGGGGCGGGAAAGCGGCTAGAATGAGGTGGGAAAAAAATTGTTGAACCGTACTGTTTGGTTGGTATTGCGGGACCAGACTTCGAACTGTATTACCTAGTTGCACAGGCACAATTTGCCAAGCACTGGTACGATCCATCAGACAGGTCACCCCACATATGGATGGAGAAATATGCTGCATTCCCTGTTGACCTCCGTTCTATCATTTTTAGTATACGACACAAATAGAAATCTGTTTGACCCTCTGAACAGTACGGTCCGAGCATGGGGCGTACTCTGTAAAAGATTGACGATAGAAAGGCCCTACCACCCGGATGTACCCCTCTGGAAATTCCCCGATATTCCCCCCCAACATTAGATAAAACATTAGAAAGAACCTGGGACCCAAACAAAGAAATTAAAATGCGTGATATGTTCCCAAACGACAAATTCGTGACCATGGAGTACTTTAACGATGCGCTCGGAAGGGGGCCGCTGAAAGCACTTCAGTATTATAGAATGAGGTCCGCCTTCAGTACGAGATGGCCACTCTTCCCAGATGAACCCCCTATACATCCATGTCTACAGGCAGCAATGTCCAGAAAAGGTCTTGGAATCTCTAAATGATATGCACTAATGCAGACACATACCCCTACACTGAATGATGTTGGAGACAAATGGGGGAAAAAGACTTTGATATGCCCATCAACGATGAGAAATGGTCTAAATACTGTGCACTCACTAAACCTATATCGCTGCTTGCTGGGCCTGAGACTGATACAATTCAAGGTCCTAAACCGGCTTTACTACACTCCAGCGAAAAAGGCCAAATTTACATCTAACTGTACGGGCGAATGCCCCAAATGCAAAGCACCTCAGGCGGGATCGTTCCACATGTATTGGCGGTGCCCGGCGGTGGCTGGGTTTTGGAAATGCGCAGCGGATATTATAGAGGAGATAACCCACATACCGGCCTCCCTGACCCCCCAAAAGTATCTGTTCGGGGACATCGGTAAAAGCGCAGAAACAACCAGTAGACTGTTGAATATTGTGTATGCGAAAGTGAAAAAGTGCATATTGCAAAACTGGAAGAGCCCTGCCCCACCATGTATAGATGACTACCTCAGAGAACTGTCATGTGTAAATAAATGTGAGGAGCAATATATTATGACTGTACCTAGAATATGTCGCCCTAAGGACGTATGGGCTCCATTTCAAATATACTTATGTGAAATGGCCTCTGACGACGAAGCTTCTGTGTGAATTTAAATGTATAAATGTGTGACCTTGTTATACCCGACGAAATTTGTGTATTACATTGTGGACTGTAGTCGTGTTGTATCTGCTAAGACCATCAATAAACAAAGTTTAAAAAAAAAAGAAATCTAGTCTATACTTGAATGGAAAAGGTCCAAATCCAACAAAATCCACCTATGACAAAAAGTGAGCCTAAGATGATTTTCCGTAGGACAAAACATATTAGTCTTGCCTACCTCGGAAAACTGGCTTGTCTCTAAGTGGCACGGCCAATATGAAATACTGGAACAAACAGGAGCCTGTTTTTATAAGGTAGCCCAACCTGACAGGAAACAGAACGTCCATCTACATCATTTTAAATCTCTTAAGAGTGGGATGAAAACCCATCTGCCACCAATGTCGGAATTTAAAAGATTTAATTACAATGTTTCCCAATGTATTTTCGGAGAAACCAGGACGAGTGCAAGTCGCCTATCACTACTTTAGAACACCTAAGGGAAAAGCGGTTCATCTGAAACCATGTAGACTCCCGGAAGCCTGTAAACAGATAGTGGTTGAGGAAGTGAATAATATTTTAAGGGCAAACATTATTGAACTCTCCTCAAACCCATGGTCCTCCCCTATCGTATTGACCACCAAACCGGACCATTCCTGGAGGTTTTTCATAGATTTCCTGCAAGTTAATGCCATTTCCAACTTCGATACCTATCCCATGCCACGCATTGATGACCTGATTGTTAAACTCAGAAATGCCAACCTAGGATCAACCCCAGGCTTTATTAAAGAGTACTGGCAGGTCCCAGGGTATGGGCCTGATGAGGAAAAGACAGCCTTCTCAATGCCCCTACTACTGTTTCATTTCAGAGTCCTCCCACTTGGCTTACACCGGGGTCCAGCCACTTACCAACAACTTATGGACAAAATATTACAGCCCTACACTGATTTGTGTGGAGCTTATATTGATGATGTTGTTATTTATAGTAAATCTTGGGAAGACCACCTTTTCCATCTCTTTGCTATTAGGCCAGCTTCTCTGAGGACTCTCATAACTGCCAATCCATTCAAATGCAAACAGACCCAATCAACCGTGAAATACCTCGGCTTCTTTGTAGGGAATGGTAGTGTGCAACCTCAATGCGAGAAAGTGAAGGCTGTCCTTGATACCCCTACATCTAAAACTAAAAGAGATCTCTGAGCATTCCTTGGGTTAATCAATTATTACCGTAGGTTTATCCCAAACTTCTCAGACAGGTCAGCCAGGCTGACAGACCAACTAAAGAACGCCAAACCCCAGAAAATACATTGGACTGACAAGGATGAAATATGTTAAAACAACCTAAAACAAACCCTGTGCCAGAACACGATCCTCAAGGTAGTAGATTTCTCAAAGGAATTTGTGTTGCAACCCAGACGCCTTCCTTACACGGCCAGGAACAGTGTTATCACAAATTTGCAATGAATTGGAACTTCCCATCTTGTTTGCGAGTTGAAAACTTTTCCCACCTGAAACAAATTACTGTCTGCTGGAATTTGAGGCCCTTGCTATCAAGTGGGCCATTATGCACCTTCGATACTACCTGCTAGGTAGAAAGTTTACACTAGTCACAGACCATTCTCCACTAGTTTGGATTAGGCAATGGAAAGATTCCAACCCTCGAGTCATGCAATGGTTCTTAGACCTGCAACTCTGTTTCACTGTGGAGCACTGAAAAGGTAAAGACCAAGGGAGCGTGGATTTCCCCTCTCGGTTCCCCTGTGAAACAGATAGGCTACATCGCATGGGGCAAGGGTATGTGAGAAACCTGAAGGTGTCTCACCCGCTTGTCCCTGGGGATCTGTCATGCATGTGACCAGGAGATTGCCATCCCTTTTCGATCCAGTTCCTGGGGGTGGACCAGTGCGGGAGGATCACGTGGATGAGGGGTATTCGGGGAGTGGAAGTGGGGCACCAGATGGTGAGACACAGTATCTCCTTCTTTGTAACACCCTTTTCGCATTTTACCAGGTCGGATACCTAGTAGCTCAACCCCCCTGACCCCATTCCCCGACATGAACACTTTCTCATGGACAGTTCACTGTGAGCGACAACTGACGAACACCAGAGCTGTATACCACGGTGGAGCAGCACACTTTGAGCGAGGAAAAGCACATGAGGAAACAGAAGTTCCAAGATGGCAGTTTAGTACAAGGAGAAAGACTGGGAGACCAGAGAGGGTTCGAAGGAGGGAAGCGCCCTTTACCTTTTAAAGACGGTTACTTTCGTGAAGCTTGGAAAGTAAGACCGGGAACTAAAGCTGAACAAACCTACACTGTGCATCGAAGGTACCAGGGATCTCCCGCGTCGATAACCAAGGCAGGGAGGAACGATTGCCACCATGGTACTGTCCTTGGCTCCTACAACAAAGCAGGGCCAGTAAAGACTGTACAGCCGGTGAGTCGGAGCGACTGATACCAAACCAGCTTGTGTTGGAATAAGGTTGTAAGCAGCAACATTGTATGAAGAAATCCATAGAGGACAGTGTGTGAAACGCGCGTGATGAGCGATGTAACTATAATTGGAAACCAAAAGAGTGAATTAACTTTTAGAGGCCAAGTGAAATACCGTATGCAGAGTGTTCCGCTGCCACGGGGGTGCTCATTCGAAGATCTTTTAGGTATCCAACTGAATGGCAACTCTATTGTAAAACAGAAGTTTTATATCAAAGTGGTGCTGCAATGGGCCAAGCTAAATCCTGTGCACAATCGAACGTCTTTGATAACCCAAAGTGAACTACAAATCTGTCTGAGCCCGGCTGAGGGGGACTAATTGAAAAGGGCAAGTATCTGAGCCCGGCTGAGGGCAATCTGTGGTGAACCGTAAGTCGCCTGAGAAAACAAATATTCTCTGAACTTTGTAATAACTGGAATCTGAGCCCGGCTGAGGGATATCCATGGTGAAGCACCCAAGGTGAATACTTGTAAAAAGAAAATAACTGTATATCTTATTTTTATTGTACATCAGGCCCTCTGAATCAAGAGACTTTGTTCAGAAAAGAGACTTAAGCACCAAAGGCCCTGTTGCTGGAAATGGAACTGTATCCTCATGCCAAAGAAGCCAGTGTGTGCTTTGCTCGTGTGCACTTCATTGCCCAGTCTGAAAATGTAGGCAAGGGAGGCCAACGGGCCGAACATCCTGACATATCATTTTGTGAACACTTCTTTATTTTTCATGAACATTACCCCACACTATTTGTAAATTAGCTGTAAGGATTGGATATAAGTTTTTTGTGTAGGCCCTTTTAAGACTCCGCTAGGACTGCATTATTATTTTTTGATGGTCGTAACTTTCTTCCATCTGTAGATTTGGGTTTACATAGGCGTTTATTGAACTTTCACAAGGGTGTTATAAACACCCTTGAACTGTGGTCATTTGTGTGTGTTTTACTGTTGATACCATGCTTTAAAAAAAAAAAAAAAAAAGTTTTATTAATTATTTAACAAACAATACAAACCCAACTTGCAGTGCATACAATAACATTTCAATTATACATCACTTGATTATGTTCACTGCTTCCCATATCCCACCCCCAGTTACGAGCCCCTTTCCTCTAATGCTCTGTTCGCGCGTCTTGCGCCAGGGTGTTCTCTTCCATAGGTTCCATTGGGTCACGCATTGACCCAAATAATTCTGCTATTAATAATTTCCATGCCATCAGGGACTCAGTCTCCTCCTCCCCGCCTGCATTGCTAGCTTCCTGCCATACCATAGTTTCTGCCTCTGCCCATTTCTGCAAATCCTTCCACAATACATGAACTCGTGGTTTGTGGCATGTCTTCCATCCCATAGCAATTCTTCTCTTTGCAAGTGCAAAAGCCAGGTCCTTTAGTTTACTTACATGCTTAAGTTTCCGTGGCCAAGGAACCCCCCTAACAAGCAGGCCCACACTGTATCCACCACGATCTTGATACCTTTTTCTGATAGCTTGTGTGCCACTTCACTCCAAAAGCGCTAAATAACCGGGCATAACCAAAACATATGCACCATGCCCAAATTCTCTTCATCACACTTGGGGCATGCTTGCCATCCTACATTTTTAAACTTAGACATCCTTTGGGGTGTCATATACGCTCTGTGTGATATACAGCTGTATCTGCTTTAGTCTAGCATTCCTCGACACCTTCCTATGATACTGTTGGGCTCGTTCCCACAGCCCATCATCCGTCTGGGCTCCCACTTCTCCTTCCCAGTCTTGCCTCAATTGTACTACTTCCTTCCCCACTCTGGACATCACCATCTCGTATATTCTAGATATCTCGTGCCCCTCCTCTGCTATGTCATATATTAAGTTTATTGTAGCATCTGGTTCTTCCTCCAGTACCAGTTCAGGCCATGTTTTCTTAATTCTCTGCACCAATCTATGATACGTGATATACTGGCCTGTATGTAACCCGGTTTCCTCCTGCAACACCTCGAAATCTATTATGTTCCCCTCTTGCCATATATCTCTCATGGTCGCTATCCCAACCGGTTCCCAATGGTTCCTGATTATCATACGTAATTGCTTTTCTCCACCCGCTAGTGCGACCAGTGGTACCTGAGTGGAACACAGGGAACACAGGGACAGGTTCTCCATCTGGCAGGCCCTGAGCCACATCCTCCATCCAAGCACCATCATCTTGGGACGCCCCTCCACCTCTGCCCTGGGCAACCACATAATTTCTCTTAAGTAAAATGGGGCGCAATCTTGTCTAAACAACCTAGATTCCGAGGTACTCTCCTCCGAGAGCCATTTGGTCACGTATTGCAGCTGGCCTGCTACATAACAGACTTCATAATTAGGCAGTTTAATACCCCCTCTCTCGTAAAAATTCTGTAGCTTCCAGAGAGCCACTCTGTTCCGTGTTCCATGCCACAGGAAGTCCCTACACATGCTATCCAATCTAGTGAAGAACTTCTTTGGTATCCAGTACGGGATGTTCCCAAAGTAGTGTAGAAGCCTAGGCAGGACCACCATCTTCAACATCGCACCACGCCCCATCATTGCTAAAGGCAGCTTTACCCAGAAACTCATACAATTTTCGATTTTCTTTATGGCTACCTCAGTGTTGTATCTATGCTCCTCTTCCACCGTGTGGTATATATCTATCCCTAGATAACGAAATGTGCCAACCACCCATGGTATCTATAACACCGGTAGTTGTTCCAAGGGGATCCCTTTATATCCGCCTAATGGGAACATGCTGGACTTCTGAGGGTTCACTGCAATACCAGACATCCCCGCATATCTTTCTATTACCTCCAAAATATATTGGAGGTTTTCCTCCGGGTGTCGCAGATACAACAGCACATCATCTGCATATAAGCATA
Organism: Ambystoma mexicanum; assembly: GCF_040938575.1. Lineage (NCBI taxonomy): Eukaryota > Metazoa > Chordata > Amphibia > Caudata > Ambystomatidae > Ambystoma > Ambystoma mexicanum. Next base: position 992,322,240 of record NC_090925.1, read on the forward strand.
TCAGATGTCTTTCACCCCCCACAGCGATGCCTATCATGTCATATTGTTGCCTCAAGTAGATCGCTAAGGGTCCCAGGGCCAATATATAGAGCATAGGGGACCACGGGCAGCCTTGTCTGGTGCCCCTACGGAGTTGCCACCTTTCCGATATCACTGCTCCAGTTTTAACTCTGGCTAGCGGTTCACTCTATAACATTTTAGCCCACTAAGTATCCAGGACCCATCCCATAGCCCGCCAGGGCCGCCAACAACCATGGCCATTTGACCGAGTCGAAGGCCTTTATTGCTTCCAGTGACACAATTGCCAGTTCCCCGTCATTCTCATTTCCATATTCAATGACCCTATGGAGCCTTCTAAGATTGTTAGATATATTCCTATTATGGACATAGCCTGTCTGGTCCAGATATATTAATTTACCAATGACCCTCCTCAATCTGTTTGCCAAAACAGCCGTCAGTATTTTGCTGTCTTGGTTTGACATTGCAGGGGTCTGTATGAACCGCAGCTTTGCCCGGGCTTATTAGATTTGGGTAGGGGTATTATAATCGCTTCTCTAAGTGATTCTGGCAGTCTGCCCAGTTCATATGCCTCATTCAACATATCCAACAGAGGGGGAAGCACCTCTCCTTTAAATGCTTTATAAAATTCACTTGGGAGTCTATCAGCCCCCGGGGTCTTACTAGTGGGCAACTGTCTCACCACCTCCTCTAACTCCTCTAAAGTGATCGGCGCATCCAACTCCTCTCTTTCCTCAGCACTAATCTGCAGCAATCCTATGTCCTCCAATGTTTCTACAATCGTAGCGCGATTATCCTCCCCATCACCTCCATATAACCGCTTGTAATAGTCTGCAAACTCCTGGTTGACTCCCTCTTGAGTATCAACCACCCTTCCATCTTCTCTTGTTATCGTTCTAATTGTAGGTCTAGGGGTTTCACTCTTATATAGCCATGCCAAAATCCTCCCTGGTTTATCCCCTCCTGCATGCTGTCTCTCTATATATTTTTTGTAGTTGAGGTTACCCAGTCTCTCCCAGTGCCCAGCACATTTCTGCTGCAGCCTGAGTATCAATTCAATGTCTTCTTTAGTATTATTTCCTCCCTCTAGTGCCCTTTCCAATTCACTCTCCGATTCCAGCAGATCAGTCAGGACCCCCCCTTGCAGTCCTTTGGATTTCGCTATAGCTACCGCCCTCATCACAACCTTGAATGCTGCCCACAATGTGCCTGCCGAGTCCACACTGCCAGTATTTGTCTCAAAATAGTTAACAATTTCCTCTCTCATATCCTCCCTAAAGAGGGGTTCTCTCAGCGCCTCTGCTCTGAGGCGCTATGTCGGTATCCTCGCCCTCGGGGGACGATATTGCCATCCAAGGATCAAGGGCGAGTGGTCTGAAAGGACTTTCGCTTTGTATTCAGCGTGCGTGATCTCTGGCAGTATCTCTGGTGTGTCTAGTCTTGTATGTAACTGCTGCGGGGCAGAATAATGCGAATATTGCCTCTCTTGGGGGTGTCGCGCCCTCCATGCATCTTCAAACCCAAAGTCATTCAGCAGTATCTGCAGCGCTTTAGCGGCTGGGGTAGGACTATCCATTTTCCCATCTGATCTATCTACCTTAGGGTTTAATACACAGTTAAAGTCCCCTCCCCCCCCCAGATCACTGCACTCCCCATACACATACTGAGGTTGTTACACAATGTCTTAAAATATGCTGCTGTATTTTGGTTCGGGGCGTACGTGTTTACAACACTGATCTCCCTGTTTTCCACCATTCTCCTCATTATGACCATCCTCCCGTCCGTCTCAACCAGCGTCTGTAGTGGCTGAAATGGGACGTGTGGCGCCACACAGATAATCACTCCCCTAGCATACGCCGAGTATGACGATCCCACAACCATCCCCTTCTATTTCTTCCCAATCATCTCCATCTTGTCTCGCGTCAGATGCCTTTCTTGCAGCAGGGCTATATCTATCTACTGTCTACGTAGGTATAGCATGACCTTATTCCTCTTCAAATAACTATTGAGCCCCCCTGACATTCCAGGTAATTACTTTAAGGTCCCCCATGGCATGGTAGAGTGCCACTCCTCCTTTCTCCTGTATAATCCAGATCCAACTGCTTAACTAGTCTATGTGGGCTTGTTTCCCAACTTAAACTCCCCTTAACTAAAAACACGACAACCCCCCCCTCCCTGCCTCCCTCCCCCTCTCCTCCCTGATCCAACAACACCCTCCCCAACTGTTGCCCAGCTCCATCCCTGGATCTCAGGCACCCCCGCATTTCTGGCACTAGCCCGTACTAGCGGCTCAGCAGGGTAAAAACGCCCTAGTGGCTGTCTTACTACTAATTCTTGGAGTAGGTTGCTTCCATCTTGCTGCTCCTGATTACTTCAAGTGCACTACGCCTACAGCTATTCAATTAACTTGTGCATTTAATTCTCTATATTCTAGTCCAACAGGGTCAGGAAGTCCAACAAAAAAGAAATTACAACCGTGCGATTCAATTGTCCCTTGATCTTTTACTAGGACTCCCCCGTCCCCTCAGCATTCACGGCACATCCACCTCACTTGTCACGTTCCACATGATCTTGCTCCGGACAACCCTGCAAATCCAGCCATGCCGACACTGTTGATACCATGCTTTCCTCACACCAAGAAGGCTTGATTGTGGGGTGAGAAACTCATGGTGACAAGTAAGACAAACACAAGTGATCACAGTTCAAGGGTGTTTATTGAACAATGAATTCTTTATGCGGTTTGGAAAAACACCTAATCTAAACCTAAATCTAAGATGGAAGCAAGCGTCAACCATCAAATGAATATAAGGCAGTACTAGTGGCGTTTTTAAAATAAAAGGGCCTGTACTAAGAAAGCTATTGCCAAACCTTGCAACTAATACAAAAGGGTGTATGGGATAGTTCTCAAGAAAAGAAAGAAGTGTTCTCAAATAATATGTCAGGATGCAGCAGCCTGGGTCTCCCTTACCCACGTTTTGGACACGGGGTAAGATGGGATCGTGAAGTACAGTATAGTCTCGGGCTTCTCCAGCACGAGGCAATTGTTCCAATGGCAGCTCTCAGGACACACACTTTGGCTTTCCCAGCATGAGGTGATAGTTCAGCTTTAACCTTCAAGGTTTCCGTAATCAGGGCCGTTGATAGCCAAGTCTCGTTTCACTTGAAAGTCTCTTGCCTTCGCGTAAAGTACTTTTCCAATGTTCATTGGGTGATGATTCACCCCTGTATCTCACTTTGCCGGGCTCAGACCACTCTGGACTGTCAGTACTCTGGTATTGGCTTCTGTCATGCACTGGTGAACCCTCCCAAGCTTTCTCCTCAATTGTGTCTTCGATGAAGCAGTTGTGAGTCTCGGACTTCTTCTTGCGGCGGTGCCGCTTTGGTTCCTTTGTTTTCTTCCCCTTCTTTTCGTGGAGGTAGGGGCAAGCTCCCTCGGAGGCCCCCTTGGCCCAAAGGATTAACCAAGCAAAGGGGGACCCAGAGGAGCAAGCCCCCAACAACAGGGAAAAAGCTGCTTGGCACCAAAAACCCTGGTTCGGATTTGGCACCGTAGCTCCCATGGGATAGATGGTCTGCAAGTAAAGCTGCTGCTGAAACCGTCTCTTCCAGGTAAGCAGATGTTGCGTTGGTTATGGCAAAAGGAGCCAGAGACTGATTGTCCACTTTGGTACAGTAGAGAGAGTAAATCTGTTGCCAAATCAGTCTCTTCCAGGTAAGAGGTTGTTGCGTGGATGCAGCAGATGGAGCCGGAGGCAGGTAGTACCACTTGCTGATGAGTAGTGGATACTATCTTTTCCTTCTGAAACGGTACTTCTGGGACTGAAGGAGGATCAGAAATAGGTCAGGGTGCAGTCTTCCTGATGGAAAGGATTAAAGGGACAGAAGACCAGTGAACAGATAGGGAAAGACTGAACACTTTAAAAAGGGGGGAAAAAAAAGCCCACAGTGGTATAGATGGAACCGAGGAAAAGGCTGAGGAAACCCAGCCAACGTGGGCGAGCCAGATAGACAAGAAACATCAAGAGAAAGTAAGAGTGAAAGCCGAGCACAGTGCAGCGGAAGACAGCGGAGGGAAAAAGACCCAGGAAGGAAACGGGTAATTAAAAAGAAGAGGGAGAAGCCCGTCTGAAAAGGACGGGTGAACACAAGTATTATGAAAGTGCTGGAGGGTCCGGTAAAGAGGGAGATGCAAACAGGGAGCTCTGCAAGAAGGCGGAAAGAGCGGGAGGGCTGCGAGGGCAGTGGAGCAACGGAGTACAGCTAGGCGGAATAAAGCACAGGCACGAAGGTCAGGAATAACCGGATAGAAAACGTCCGAGAGCCGGATAGGGAAAAGCTACTAAGACGCTGGTTCTCTGGGAATATCACTAGAGGACGAGCAAAGGCGAAATACACAGGACGGATACAATGCACTGGGCGATGGGATCTACCTACTGTTATAACATTGGCAGCCGTCTTAGATGAGGACTAGACCGCTACTGCAAGGATCAAACAGGTCGTGGAAGGTGTCTCATGACATTCTCCATCGCTGCCAGCACTTCCAGGGGCACAGCAGGACAGCTTCACCCCTGGATCTCCCTCCGCCGGGCTCGGACCCCTCCTTTTTTTTTTTTATTTTTTTTTTTATCAAAGATTTTATTGATTTTAAACATAAAACAACATTACACTTATCTCTCTGCAATACCGGGTAGGGACGTGGGAAAGGAGGGGGAAAGTTTGGGGCAATAGCAGAAGGGAAGGAAAGGGGTGGACTGGAGGGGAGAGAAACATATGCAAAATCTACATTTCCCGGTTCATGTGATAGGATGTGGAGAGAGAGAGAGAGCCAAACAAACAAAAAACTTTCAAAAGCTCAACTTCCGGGACCATAGTCCGACAGACCGTCAACTTGACAACAGATGACCTCGTGGCATATTCTCGGCAGAGGCATTTCCCCCACTCTCCTGGGGCAACTCACAGTCACAGAGGCTGTGGAGCCATCCTCGTCCTTTAGCTAGCCTCTTCCCATCTTCTCCATATTTTGTCCGCTTTCTGCGGGCAACCCCTCGCCGCGTACACTCTTATGTTCCATCATAGCGCATATGTCCACATCCGTGACCCACTGTTCAAAGCTTGGCGTACGTTCTGATCCCCACAGTTGCGCAATGTTCCGCCTGAGAACTGCTACCGCAGTCGACAAGAACAATTTCTCATAACGGGAAAGGTCAGTGTCACTGGAGATCCACAGGAGAAGGAGTTTTGGGCATCTCTTTACCTATAACGCTAGACAGTTTATCACAGCATCTCTGCCAGAGCCGCTGTATCCTACTACATTCCCACAAAATATGGAAAAAGGTACCTTCTTCACTTTTGCAGCGTAGGCATCGTGCGTCCGAGGATTTGCCCCAGCGGAAGAGAGCCACTCTTGGGTAACAGGTGCGGTGCAGGATCTTCAGTTGGACCAGTCTAAGTCTTGAGGAAATGGTCGTTTCTCGCGGGTACATCAGGGCCTCCACCCAGTCCTTAGGTTGAAGGGGACCCACATCCCGTTCCCACTTTGCCTTAAAGCTGGTTAGTTCCGGTGTCGCAAAGGATGTTCTCACATTGTACATGGTAGAGGTGATTTTCCGGTCCACCCGGTACAAAACTATGTTTCTAATGGGGAGCTTTCCGGCATGGCTCGGGTTATGTGTCTGTGGGTCATCCAAGCGTGTTTCAGCTGCATATAGTGGTACCTCTCTGTGTCTGGGAGGGAGAACTTTTCATGCAATGTCTCGAATGGTACCAGGTTGTCCTCGTGAACCACATCTCCCATACTGGCGATTCCTCGCTGGGTCCACTCAGGCCATCTGGGCAGCTTTCTTATTTCGGGAAGATTGCAGTTGTTCCATAGGGGTTGTGCCAGCGTTAGCTTCCCGCCCCATCCTAGGTACCGATGTTTCTTTCCATATTCTCACTATATGCGTTGCCATATCCGTATGTGATGTGCGGTTCAGGCCTCCATTCAGATGCTCTAGAGGCGTGGTCGTGGCATTACAGATAAGACCTTTGATATGTGGGAGGCTTCCGTCTCCGTGGAGCATATCATTTACTACCGCCATCTGGCTGGCCCAGTAATATGACTGTATCCTGGGCAGTCCAATGCCTCCTTCCCAGATAGACCTTTGGAGCGTGGCGAGAGCAATTCGTGGGTGTCGTCCCCCCCTCCCCCCCCCCATAGACAGCTTCCGAAGGGTGCACTCTATTTTGTGAAATTCTCGCTGGTGAATGTATAATGGCGCATTTTGCAGGATATATAAGAATTTAGGAAGGGCAATCATTTTCAACAGGGCCGCTCTGCCCATCAGCGTTAATGGCAAGGAGATTCAATGGCGAGTATCTTCTGCAAATCTTGTTATGAGGGGGGAAGAGATTCAGGGTTGCGTAATCAGTCAAATGCTTTGTGATACTTATCCCCAGATACTTGAACTGTTCTCTTTCGGTCTGGTAAGGACCAGCCGTCAAGTTTGCCAACGAGGTGTCCCCTAGAGGGAAGAGGATGGATTTGGACCAGTTCACTCGCAATCCGCTGAATGCCTCATATTGCTCTAACCGGTGCATGACTCTGGGACAGGCACTGCTCGGGTCTTTCAGATATATGAGAAGGTCGTCTGCATAGAGAGATATTCTGTCTTCCCAGGTCTCAGACCAACGGAAGCCTTCCCAGGTTGGCGTGTTTCGCAAGAGGATTGCCAGTGGTTCGATGGTGAAAGCAAAAATCATGGCCGACAACGGGCAGCCCTGTCTCGTGCCCCTCCCCAGATTGAAGAGGTCCGAACGCCAGCCATTAACTCTGGTCCTGGGCACCGGGGATTCGTACAACAGGCGCACCCACTTCATAAAGTTCTCACCGAAGCCCATGCGTTGCATTATGGTCCAGATGGCCTCCAATCTCCCCGAGTCGAAGGCCTCCTCGAAGTCAATTGCTAGCAGGGCTAGTGGGCCCTGTATGCTGTTGGCCCTTTCCAGGGCCGAATATAGCCTGTGGAGGTTCATACGTGTTAATCTCTGGGGCATGAAGCCGCACTGGTCCGGATGTATCAGGGTGGGAATAACCTGTTGCAGGCGGTCGGCAAGTAATTTCGCCAGAATTTTAGTTTCGCTATTGATGAGTGAGATGGGCCTATATGAGCTGCATCTTTCCTGGGGCTTGTCCGGCTTGGGTATCACTATTATTGTTGCTTCTCGCAGATCTGGTGGGAGAATGCCCTCTTCTAGCGCTTGTTGGTACATTTGGAGTAGTTGGGGGGGGGGGGGGAGATGGAGGGGGGACGACCACATTGGTCCCCACCTTTTGCCATAGCTCAACCGGGAAGCCGTTGGGTCCTGGGGATTTACCGGATCGGAGGCTCGACATGGCACTTAGGATCTCCTCTTCTGTGATCTCCCTCTCCAGCAGTTGCAGTTGCGTTTCCGTTACGGTGGGGATGTTAATTTGTTCCATGATTGTGACGTCCATCTGTGTCGTGGGCTTTCTGTACAACTCAGCGTAATAATCCGCAAAGCCTTGGCTTATTTCCTGATCGGTCACCCCTGGATTCGGTCCTCCTGTCTCGAGCCTTCGGACATGACTGCGTCCCTGCTCCATCCTTTCCAGCCAAGCCAGCATCTTGCCAGCCTTGTCACCTGTTTCATAAATTCTCGCCCGCATTGCAGTATGCGCTTGTTTCGCATTGTCCATCGCTATGTGTTGCAGCTTTTTCTGTGCCAGTAGCAACGACCGATTCGAGGCCGGTGTGTCCTCCATTATGTGCCTCACCTCTGCTTGCTTGACCTGTTGTTCAGCCTCAAGAGTCTTGCTCCAGTGCTGTCTTTTTTTCGCGGTCATCCACGATATCAGTTCGCCTCTTAACACCGTCTTGTAGGCCTCCCACAGTGTTCCTGGGTTCATTGCCGTCTGTGAGTTGAGCTCGAAGTATGTATTGGTCGTCTCCTGTAGCTTGTCCACAAGCTCCGGGTCACCCAGGTAGTAGCTATTTAGGCGCCAGCTTGGCGGTGGAATCCGCCTGGATGTTATGATTCAGTTCTAATGGAGTGGTCAGAGATGCCTCGGGGAAGAATGTTTATTTCTTGCGCCCTATGTAAATCAGTTGCTGGGATGAAGAAATAATCTAGCCTGGAGAACGAGGCATGTGCCCCTGAGTGGAAAGAGTAAGCTCTCGTGTCCTGGTGGAGTTCTCTCCACACGTCACATAGGCCTAGTGCGTTGGCAAACGTGGCAAGTCTGGTGGGAACATTGGGGTTTCTATTCCTCAAGTGTGATCTATCAAGGGTTACGTTCATGGCCTCATTAAAGTCCCCTCCCAGGATCATGAGGTTGGATGTGTCGTTTGCGATTAACGGGGCAATGTCAGTAAGCAGCGGCTCAAGCAGGGTAGGGGGTGCGTAGGTAGCTATCAGAGCGATGGAGTGATCCCATAGCTTGCCTGTCGCGTACACATATCTGCCGCCTGTGTCATGGGTCACCGTCATGAGGTGGATGGGGAGGTTTTTGTGTACCAGGATCATGACCCCTCTTGAGCCCATCGCGAAACCTGAGTGAAGTGCCAGCTTGTAGTTTGTGCGTCTGAATAGAGTACAGTCTGTGCCCGCAAGATGGGTCTCAGACAGGAACACTGTCAGCCCCCCGCCTGTTGAGAAATTGCCGCACCAGCCGACGCTTGACTGCACTGCCCAGCCCGTTAACGTTCCAAGTCATGAGCCTCAGTGTTCTGAGAGCGTCGCTACTACCACTATGTGATGCCATGGGTCTCCTGATGGTCACTGCCTGTGTTGCCACTGACGGTGTTATACGCCAGCTGCAGATACGCCCGTAGGCGAACTCTGTCTTATCTAGCCTTATCATCCTATGCGTTTGACGGGTCCTGTCTGTAACTAAACTAACAAATCCCCAACCCCCCTCCACATACTTCTCCCAACCAGAAGCATCGGTCGCCTGAACAAAAAAAACACCGGTGTCAACTGGACACCTTACATGCGTTTAACTTAACTTCAAGTACAGGTAGCCTCCCCCGGCTTGGATCTCAGGAGGAGAGAGCCCTCTCTTGGGGGTGGAGGGAGTGGCTGAGGGGAACCGCCACGAATAATATCCGTGGAGGGGGGCTCTCCTTGCGTCGCGGTCTTGGGGCATACCGCGACCGCATCAGGTAAGTGTATGTAGCCTACTGTTGCGAATGTGCGTGTAGACAGAGTAAAACAGTAGCTCAACCTGGGTGACCCAACAGGACCTCTGGCATCTGGGAGGCCTCGGGGCAGTGGTCAGCCTCCCTGCTCTTCCGGTGGGTCCTGCGCTGGTCGTTGGCGGACCTCCCGCTGTTGGTCTAGTGGAGGCTTTTGGTTCCTTCCACTGTTGTCGCGGGGGGTCGACCAGTCTCCGTCTGTTTTGTTCAGCCCAGCGCCAAGCCTCCTTGGAATCATTGAATCATTGAAGTGGACTGTTGTCCCTTTATTGTAAATCTTGAGTTGTGCAGGGAAGAGCAGGCCATACTTCACCGCCATTGTTTGCAGTTGTTTTTTTGAGGTGGTCGAAGCAATGTCTCGCCTTTTGCACTTACCTGGTGTAGTCAGGGGGCGGGGGGGAGGCAATTTTGGAACCGTTGAATGTGACAGCGCCTTTTGCGTGCGCATGTTGCAGTAGGGCATCGCGATTCCTGTAATTTAAGAATTTTGCAATTATCGTGCGTGGCGGTGCACCGGGTGGAGGTCTGCCCATGGGCACTCTGTGTGCCCTCTCAATGGAGAAGAACTTGGAGAAGGTGTCTGGCTCGTACAGATCAGTCAGCCATTGTTCTAGAAAAAGTTCCATGCAGGGGCCTTCGGCCTTCTCGGGTATACCGAGTATACGCACGTGGTTACGCCTTGATCTGCCCTCTCCATCTTCAATTCTGTCCTCCAGGACCTTCAGTTTGGTTGTTACGTTTTGGTGCTGCTGTTGCATATTATGCATTCTATCCTCTGTGTTGGATATGCGATGTTCCGCTTCCCCAGTGCGTGCTGTTAGCTTTTGAAGATCGTGTCGGAGGAGGGATACATCCATGCTTATCCCATCTATTTTCTGCTCCATTGATGTGCGGGAATCGGCTATCGCGACCATAATGTCCTTCAATGAAATTCCCTGGTCCGTTTCCATCTCGCCCGTGGATTGCGGATGGGGGTCTGCCGCCAGGGGCGGTTGGATGGTATAATGATCCATCCTGCTTTGTGTGGGAAGTTTCCTTGCCTTGTCTTTCCCCATGGTACCGATATCACTAGCTGCGTATGGGGCTGCTTGCTTGGCCTGTCTTGCACGCCGTCGCCTCCTGCAGCAGAGCTCGGGGGTGGGTGGGGACACTCGCCCACGCCGCCCAGCCGCTCCGGCACCTCTTCCCCATCCCTGGCTCACAGGTTTGCATCACACACTGGGTCGCATGGGAAGGGTGCCCCTCGTTCTCGAGTAGCAGTGCTGTCGGCGGGGGTCGCGGCGTCCCACGCGGGTGCATACGCGCTCCGCTCTCACCTCCGCACTGATCCGCTATAGTCCGTCTGTTGGGAGGGACACCACCCCGCCGGGACCACTCTCTTCCTCCGATGTCGACTGCGGAACAGTAACGGGCTGGATTCCGATGCCGCACAGACTCACTTCAGGGCGTTCGTCCGTGTGCGCCGGCGGCCATTTTGGAAGCTGGATGTCGATCGCTACGAAACTTCTCGTGGTCATATTTCTTGGAATCGGCTGCGGTTTCCTCTGCTCTATGCCTCGTTTGTGCCCAAGGGTATCCGACACCCTATGGGGTTGTTATCAGCTCTTATGTCATCGAATTTCAGGCTATTTTTATCAGGATATTTGCTGCGGTCGCGAGAGCCGAGGAGACCTAAGTCTTTCTCATCCCGCAGCTAGCCACGCCCCCGCTCGGACCCCTCTTGACTGCTAGTACTTGGGCGGTAGCTTCATCTCGGGCATCCCTCTTTTGGGTTCATCCTTGCCATTTCTTTAACTTCCGCTTATTACAGTTCCTTTATCAAACAACTTTGGGGGATTGCTTCACCCCTGGATCTCCCTCGGTCAGGCTCGGATCCTTCTAGCCTTTCTATTTCTTTTCCCTTTTTCTCATACTTCTTGTAGATCAAAGTCTTTTGATTGTACAGGGATTTTGCTTGATTCTCTGTAGGACCATTTTTCTGGCCCTCCTACGGCCTTCTGGTACTTGTAGTTTCTCTAATAGGGGGCTCAACAAGAGTCTCTCGAATTAGCACCCACGTGGTGCTACCTTCCCTCTGCAGCTGGTCTCCCCTTCACACTTTTAACAGTTCATTCATAGTTCATTAGCTTTGGTTCTAAGCTTGCCACTGCTGTGATTGTCACTCACCACAGCCCAGTTCTTATTGGGGTCTCCCCTCGGCTCACTGTGTTGTGATGAACCGCTTGGCTTTTGGCTTCCCTGGAGTCGAGGCCGGTACCACAGGCGCAGGAGCTTCCCTCGAGCCTGCTTATTGGCATAAGCTTGCCCCGTGTACTGTTTACATCTGCTGCAGGACACTTGTGCTATTGTTCGCGGTCTTAGGATTTCCTCTAGGAAGGTTCCGTGGGCCTGGAATGAAAAGGGCAAGGTCTCTTCTCTCCTCGACACCCTCTTGATTCCTGCCGCCTTTCTCCTTATTTTGAACTGCTGCGTGATAGCTGTCTCGTCGGGCTGTTTGCTGTACTCGGCTTGCTCGTAATGTGCTTGCTTGCTCCTCCTTTTATCCTTGTGGTGAAGCAGAAGGGCTGTCGGTGTGTGTCGTTCAAGTTAATCCCCTCACTTTTCCTGACCCTCGGGTTGGGACATGTCAGGTACACAGGCTTAACATTAGTCAGTTGTTTGTGGTGTGCGTGAGTATTTGTGTTGGAAAAGGGGAAAGTTTGAATGTCAGAGCATCCTACAGAGTCAGAAGGGAAAGAGGTGTTGTATGGGATCATATCCTTCGTATTTGGGGTGCTCTCGGAAGGGTAGCTTTTGGAGGGTTTGTTAAATGGGCAAGAAAGAACACGAGGAAGAACTGAATATAGGGGATCGTGGAGACAATAGTGTTCTGTCATAGTAGGTTGGGACTTTGGGAAATGACAATCAGGGGGGCGGGATTGGTAGGGTTTGCAGGTTATCGGGATTGCTGGTGTCGTGACATGAACGTGGGAATCGTGTTTTGTCTGATCAAGTAGGGATGCAGAAAATGATACTCAGAGGAACAGAAAGAAGGAGGCTAGGCAGTATTTGAATGGAGACCGGTGAAACAAAGATTCTGCGAGATATGCTTTTTGGATGTAGCTGGGTTTGGGGCCTTAGAGGATTGATTACGTATGGCGGGTTTGTTTTATCTGGGCCGGAGAGATCTAAGCAGAGAAAGGGAGGTAAATGCAATAAGAGCCCATGAAAGCCTCAGAGGTCTCGCCTTTCTCTCCGTCTGTCACAATACTGCATCTCACCTGGGGTATTCCCCGAGCACAACCCGGGTTTCCCCTGGATCACCTTCCTCCAGGTGACCCTACCCCAATGGTCCACCCCCACTCCAACAGCGATGGCCGTGTCCTGGTCACCTCAATAAGGGATTCTCGAGGTTTTACTGGGAGAACACCCCCACGTTGCTCACAGTGGCAACCACTCCTTTTTGGTTGCCCACCAAATGCTTGTATCTGGTACCGGCCTGGCAGCCCAAGGTATCGGTGCAAGTGAACCAGTAGCACCCCGGGTTGCAAGCAGTCCCCCGGGGTGCTGAAAATAAAAAGTTTTTTACTTCCTGCAGCGGGGACGTGCGCGGCGTCCTGCTATATGAAGTAAAATACTTTTCCAAGATGGCTGCCATGGAAAGGGACGGCGGCAGGAAGAGCCGGCATTCAGGCGGCTTGGAACGTGGGCTTGTACCAGCAGTTTAAGCCTATGTTCATAGCCACCTGATTGGCTGGCTCCTTCCCCCAAGGTGCTAATGGTTCATTGTGCTTGATTGGAGGTGCATCCATTCACCCAGCTATGTAAATGAATAGAGGTATCTGCACCATACATTTTTTTATCCTAAAGCCGATTGATTGGATGGGTAGCTACCATGGGCGCCTCAGATTCAGACCGGCCTCAACCCAGTTTTGGGAACTGAACATAAACAATTTAGAACTGAAGGTGGTAAACAAAATGGTATTGTGCATGCAATAGATGGGGTTTGCAGAATAACTCTTGAGTCCAAATAATCGAAACAACTCAGGAAGATGACAAAGGTTGCGGTTACATTAACCATTATCTAAAACAAGGTGGTTACGACAGGCGTTCACTCGGCTCTCCACAGTTTTCCCATAAAAACAGCCTTCAATGCAAAAAATACATCGGCAGTGATGTCAAACTATGTGAAAAATAAGACAAACCTACAAACAATTATAATTGGTTCAAGGGGAACATCTAAGTATGCTTTCTATAAGGACTGGGATTGTGATTGGCTGACTGCTGTCAGGTGGACAATTTATGCCTATCTCTAAAACACGTCATCTTCAACACTATTAAGTACATCGTATATCATTGCTCTCAAACTAAAGGCCCTTCGTTATATGGCCCTCTACGTTTGGTTGGCACGCTCGTGCAATGTCTGGAGCATTCAATTCACTTAGCAGCACGTGAGTGTCCGGTTATGCTCTGCTCAGCGAGCTGCACGTGTTCACGGCCATTATAGATTTGGCACGTCATTATGGGGCGGTACGGCGGTTAAATCTATACATTTGGACCTCAAAGGACTCCCCGCGGCTATGCGCAAGGGGATTAGATCACGGGTGTTAGTGACTGGACGGGCAAGACTCATTGAGCGTTGGAGGTTGCCATGGAAACTGGCTTCCTCCGTACGTTCACGCTGCACGTCTCGTACTTCTTTCCAATCACGTGACCCTGTCAGCCAATAAGGCCACTGCAATACATGCGCTCAGTGCATCTGATTGCGGTTTTTCCATGGAAGAACTTTGTTCCTGTTTTGTTATATTTTTGGATCTCTTTGTTGCCGAACTCTGTTTTCTTGTTATCTGGATTCGCCTAGCCCCTGAATTCCTGCTTTGTTGCCAAACTCGGATTGTATTTGGAATTCTTCTGCCTCTTGATTTTGTTTCTGCTGTTAGTGTGTCTCGACCCGGACCGCTCCTCGGACTGCTACTTGAATATTGTTTCTCATTGGATTACTGATCTGGCGCGGACTTGGAACTCCTCTAGTGGATTGTATTGGATTTCGTTTGGATTTGGTTATTGGATACTTTTCTATTTGCTCTGGTTGTTGGTGGCTCAAGTGTTGGCACACAGAGACTTGTGACTACTAATAGTGTGCCTGTCAGTTTTAGGCATCCGCGTGCCGGCGGGGCCAATGACCTCCATTTGAACTTGAGACTGGGTCACCCTAGTTTTGGCGTCCGCGTGCCGTTGGGACAGCCTCTTAGTTTGAGTTGCCAACAACTGGGTATTTCTGGAAATTCCTCTACCTTGTTTAGTGTGGTTCATTATTCCTATGTTCTCCATTGTTTTCATGTCGGGGTACTAACGGGTCCTGCTTTATTTCCGCAGGAATGCCAATACACCATAGCCGTTGTCCTCCTGGATGTACTTTTATTTATTTCACCTTTAGAGTTTTTTCTGCTTCATGTCCACTGGAGATTTATTGCTTGATATGTCCTTGTTGTAGTCTCCGACTGACCTGCACCTCTGACATTCTTCACGACCGGGTTCTGGTGGTGTACGCAAGGAAGAATGTTCCGACCTGCAGCTGGTGTTCCTTTCTTCGTGTGACTCCTCTGCATGTTTTATCACTTAGAGGGGTACATTGGTCAGAAGAACTTGTCGACTACTCTACGTGAGCAACTCTGGTGTTGATGAATTCTTACAGTAAGCTCATACCCAGGTGCCAGGAGGTGGACTTGACTTTACCTCCATACCCTATTAGCCCAATATTTCTCATCACCCATGCCTTCTTCCATGCAGATTGTCTTTGAAATTGACCTTGCAAAGTATCCATGTCTGTGGGACTATATGGGAGTGCAGGCTCTCACTATCGTTGTTCTAGTACTCCAAGCTCAACTCATTTCCATCCTCAGCTCACGTGAGAAGAGACCACGATTCTAGTCCATTCTGCAGCATTTAAATGTCTTAAATGAATAAAGCTTGGCACTCTTGGTGTTTTTTCTTTGCCTCTTAACAAGGGGTGATTCATCCTTTGCACATTTACTGCTTTCAAGAATAGATAACAGACCTTGGCTGCTTCTGTTTTGATGCCAGGTCAGACCGCCTCGCCAGGCTCTTTGGTGATCTCAGCTTATTCTTGCTGCAACAGAATCCTCGGCCTTTCCTCTCCATGGGTCTGAGCTTACTAAAATTCATGACACCGATGTCCAGCTTCTATACAATGCCGGCTTCGCCTACAGTCTATTCACTTTGTATAGCCAGCTTCTATGATAACTTTGCCTATTTGCGTTTCAGCGTCTGTACAATTATTGAACGGTTGCATTTCTGTAGCACTTTGCATTTATGCAATCTTCTTTTCTGCATATGAAAGTTTACTCTGTTAACTTCGTCATCAGTTTCTGTAAGATCCATGCATTTTCTTCAGTCAGTATTCTCAGTGCATCACGCTCGTCTCTTGTGACGTCACTAGTTTCTCTCTTTTACTCCTTTTCATATTCCTTCAGGGCGTTCCTCCCTCAGATTGTCGTCTCTTCGGGGATACATTCGATAGGGATTTCTCAATGGATATCTTTTTTCGAATACTCGCTGCTGTATTGGCACAACTGCTGGTGTCAAACATAGCACATTCTCTGATTTGCAACATATAGGAGGCAGGGGGCGGGATTTCCTGAAGAGGCATACAGCTGCTCCTCTACCGCTGTGTAATAGCTGAACAAACATACAGGTGCTCAGTGCTCCAGATAGGATTTTAGCGTGAGAGTATTTTGCTCTCAGTTTTTAGAATTGGAGAGCACATCCAATTTCAAGAGATTCAAAATGTGTTTCTTCCTTCCCAAGAAGAGTAATAAGTGTCTGACAACTATCCAATTAAAACTGTGTTCGAAAACATTAGTGACAAAGAACTTGTTGATGCGTACTACCCAGTTTCATCTTCATTATACTTGAACACCAAAACTCTAGAAACTACTACAGATGCCATATAGTTACATCATTAATCAAGTCCCTCACTCTACCAGCATCACTTCTCTGCCTCTCGGACCTACTGTTGCTGCCTGGGACTACCTGCATGACAACCACTCCATGTTTTTGCTCCATCTCTCCTTCGGTTTTCCCTGTCTCTCACTTTCTGATGTTCTACCTCTCACTTTAAGTGTTGCTATGCCACGTTTTGAGGTCTGTTGCTCTGTCACTCTTCCTCACCCATCTCTGCGTTCTATTATTGCTGTTTCCCTCCTACATTGTGCTCTATCGGTTGATAGAACTCCTCTTCCTCTCTCATGTCATTACTCTGGCTATATGTGTTTTTTCATTTACTCTTGCGTTCCGTCCCCTTTCCTCCATACTGCATGGGGGTCCCTTCTAGGGACGGGAGACTGAACCTTTTTCACCAGAATAGATCTTCTTCCTCTTTAAATTTTGAGGCACGGGGTGCGGTCCTGGGAGTATGCGCTCCACTGACTCCACCCACCGGCGCCACTCCCCAGTCCTCTTTTCCACATCGTCGGGAACCGACCGCTTTTACTAGCGCTCCTGGTTTTGGCTTCTGCCTTGTAATTCCACGCGCTTTTCCCCGGATACTGTCTTTTTTTGTCTTTTCTTTTAATCTTTAACCAGGTACTCTGTCCTCTGGCGTCACACTCCTCCCTGGCGCATGTCAACGTCCTTGGGCTTCAGCAGGTGTCCAGCCTGCAAAGGGCTCTTCCCTACGTCAAACCCCCAATCTTTGTGCATCTGCTGCCTTGGCCCTGACCACGGCTGGGAGGGCTGTACTGCGTGCAACGCGCTCACACTGTGAGCTCTGAAGAACTGGTTAGCAAGGTGGAGAGAGCTCTTTTAGAAGTCACCTCCAGAGGACTTGAAGAACTTAGTCAAGCACAGATCAAGGCCCAAGGCAGGGCCTCTTTTCCATTGCAACCCGCAAGGGCGATTCCTTTTCTAGTAAATGTCAGAGGGGGAGGGACCGTTCAGGTCTTCATACCAATGCTGGTACCGAGGCTCATCCAGCAACCGGGCTCCAGGCATAAGGGTCTCTACATCCTTCCGGAGACAGTGCTGAGGGACCACAAGGTTCTTTTACTGGGTGTTCACCCGAGGGACTACGCCCTAGTACGGGTCAAATGTCTGACGGGGCGCCTGTACACAGCACTACCAGTGATTCAGCAGAGGGCGCTACACCTACCAGGTCTGGTCCTGAGGTGCAGGGTAGGCCTCAAGCTCCACCGCCAAGAGTCCAGAGGGAGGCCAGTCCCAGCGAGCCAGGCACCATGACGCAGGCATGTGGCATGCAGCTTGATAGGCTGGCCGCCGCACCAGACAAGAGGATCGCTCGTCGGACACCAACCCTTTTTGGGGAGCAGGTAGGAGATTGAGTGTTCAGGTGGGACTAGTCTCAACCAGGTACGTGGCCTACAGCTTATCCTTCTTCATCGCAGGGCAGATACCACCTGCAACCAGCAAGGCAGAGTATGCACAGGCCCAGCTGCCAGCCACTCCGTCAATACCACCTGCCACCCCACCACCCTGTGAGGACACGTTTCTTGAGACGATCCTTGCGTTGAGAGGTCCCCTCAGAGGAGCTGCATCCTTCGGGATGTGATCAGGGACAGGTTACCTCCAGTCCTGCTGCCAGCAGCCATAGTCCTTCCTCCTATGCTCCGGTGCATCAGGCACCCGCGCAGCCCCAGCTGCCCACGCCGGGTCCTTCGATTGTGGCTCCCCTGCCTCCTACAGCTAAGGCTGTTCCACAACAGCCTCCGCAGCAGCCACCGGCTCCGGTCCCCACCCCTCAGCCAACGGCTCCCAGCACTCCTCTACCGGCTCCAGACCAGTCGTCCACCCCAGTGCACACCGATAAGGAGGAGGACCCCGCCACACCATCGTCGGGTAAGGCCTTCCATGATCGACTTGCAGGTTTGGCGGAATACTTGGGGCTTTGGCAACCCGAGGTTGAATAACCGGAGGTGGGGGTCCTGGCCGAAGTCCTCATTCTATGCCCCGCGGCTAGAACGGGGATTCCGTTGCAGAAGGACGTTGTTTCCCTGTCCAAAAAGGGATAGCTGAAACCCCACTCAGCGCAGCCCACCAACAGGCGCCTCGATGCCAAGTACAGGCAGTTGGAGGGGGGGATACACTCTTGTTGTTGGCACACCCTCTACCACACTCTTCGATTGCAGCGGCTTCATATACTCGAAGCCTCGGTGGTCATCGGCCACCTCGTCCTCGTCTCTGCTCGGCAAGGAGGAGATGATCTTGGCGGCATATGGAAAGGTCTACTCCAACGCCTCTCTGCACTTTGGTCAGTCTAATGCGGATGCCGTGATCGCAGCCGTTAACCAGAGGCTTTGGCAGGAAATGGCCGACTTCCTTCCAGAACTTCCGGTGCAGAGTCGGGCACGTTTCAAGGTGGGGCTGGCAGAGCCGAAGATGGTGGCTCAAGATATGATGGAGTCGACAGTGGCGCATATTGACACCTCAGGCTGGGACATCTGCATCATCACGGACATGAGAAGGACAGCTTGGCTCTGAGGGTAGCGGCCTCTTCCATTCCACCACCAATGAGGAACTGGATAAAAAGAACAGTTCCCAGACTGCAAAGTCTTTATCCATCCTCACAAAGTGCACGCCCAAGACCTACAGTCAAACGCACCAACGTTCGGACAAGGGTCGAGCCTTTGGCGGGTTCCGCGGCTTCCAAGAACGACGGCCCTGCCCTATCTCTGAACCAACACCGCTGCAAACAGCACAAAGCAGGGATTAAGGGCTTCTTTCAGTCCCCCTTCTCAGCCTCAGAGGGAAAGAAGGCATGACACTCCCCAGTGGGTGGCAGGCTTGCCTTCCAAACGCACAATTGGTGGTTGAGGTTCGCGGACCCCTGGATCCTATCAGTTGTGTCCATGGGGTACTGCCTACCAGTACCTCCCTTGCCACCGACTGGGACAGCAACTCTGTTGGCGGAAATTCAATCGCTCGTAGAGAGCCAGGCAGTGGAAGAAGTCCCAGCCTCCCAGCGGGGTATGGCCTTCTACTCCAGGATTTTCGCCATACACAAGAACCACCAGGCTGGCCTGAGAGTTGTGTTGGACCTTTCCACCCTCAACCTTTCCCTCCCACTTCAAAAGTTCAAGATGGTTACCCCACGCTTATTGCAGAGACACTGTGCAGGGGAGACTGGAACTTCTCCCTGGATCTGAAGGACGCTTACTTACATGTCCCGATTTGGCAGCCCCATCGGTCCTTCATTCGGTTCAGGATGATGGGCTTCCTTTTCCAATACAAGGTTCAACCCTTTGGCCTCAATTCAGCCCTGAGGGTCTTTACTAGGCTTATGAATGCAGTAGCAGCCCTTTTCAGGGCCCAAGGTCACCATTTCTACCCATACCTAGACGACTGGCTTGTCAGGGCAAGGTCCCCAGAGGCGGTTTAGCATACCTCCTCCGCCTTCATGAACACGTTACACGACTTGAGATTCTCCATCAATCTCAAGAAGTCTCAACTGGAGCCGAAGCAGAGTCCAACGTTCCTCTGCCTCATCTGGGATGCGAGATCCGAGAGAGTTTTTCCCTCTGAGGAAATTACAGCTACCCTTGGCAGCCTCATGGAATCGGGAGCAGGGGTTCACTGGCGTTCCTTGCCTCCTACACCCGGACCTAGTCTGGTGTAGCACAGACTTCGATCTGAGGATGGGCAGGCCCTTCCGACAACCAGCACTGCATGTCACCATCACCACGGATTCATCCCTGGATGGCTGGGGAGCTACCCTGGACAACCAGTGTCCACAGACTTTGGTCCTGGCAGGAACAGGAAGCACACGTCAATTGGCTAGAGCTGAAGGCCATCTGGCTGGCTCTCAAGGTCTTTGTACGCTCATCAGCGGCAAGGTGATCCTCATTCAGAGTCCACCAGCATGTATTACCTCAACAAGCAGGGTGGCACCAGGTCCCCTCCCCTATGCGCCCTCGGGGTCAGCATCTGGGAATGGGCCCTGGCGAACGACATTCGCAGGTCGGCGATCCACCTCCTGGGGGATTCAAACTGGGAGGTGGACAGGCTCAGCAGGCTGGGGTGGACAATTACGAATGGCAGTTGGAACGACCAAGTCCTTCAGGAGATTATCAACAAATGGGGTCATCCTCAGGTGGATCTCTTTGCCCCATGGTTCAACAGGAAGTGCCCTCAGTTCGCATTCTGGCAGGGATTGGGTCGAGGCTCACTGGCGATGCGTTACAGATTCAGTGGAACAGCATGAACGCCTATACCTTCCCTCCCACGGTACACAGGGTGATCTGCAAGATAAGAGAGTCGCGGCTCCTCTGCATCCTTCGGATAGTTCCGTGGTGGCCGGCGAGGCCATGGTTCTCGAAGCTACTCAGCCTGTTGGTTCAACCTCCGATGCACCTTCCACTGGGCCCAGCTCATCTACTGTCATAGCAGGGGGTCACAGTCATGCACCCCGCCCCGCAGAAGTTAGTCCTTGCAGCGTGGTTCCGGAACAGGCCAAACTGAAGAATCTGCGCCTCTTGCAGGCTAACCTAGACATCATTCAGGGCGCTAGGAGCGATGCCACTAGGAGCAGTACAAAAGCAAGTGGACTAGGTTTTGCCACTGGGCGGAGTCTAAGGAAGTAGACCCTCTCACTTGCTCACTGGACAATGTGCAATCCTTCTCTGCACACTTTGCAAACTCGGGGGTGCAGATAGACGCATGCTGCACCTATCTGATTGCCATCGGAGCCTACCAGAAATTGGAGGAGGACGTTATCTCGTCCAATCCGGTGGTCAAACGACATTTGACGGGACTCTCTAGGCTCTACCCGCCCATTAAGAAGCCACACCCCATGTGGGACCTCAATATAGTGTTTGGCACATAAACCTTTTGAACCTATGGCGTCCGCAGACATCCGGCTGGTCACCATGAAGACAGCTCTTTTGGTGGGTCTTACGTCTGCACGTCGTGTCAGTGAGATCTAAGCTCTAATGGCTTCTGAGCCATACTCTACCTTTCACAGGGACAAGGTGGCCCTCAGAACGCATCCCGCGTTGTTACCTAAAGTAGTCTCAGCGTTCCACCTAAATGAAGATATAGTACTCCTGACTTTCTTTGCGGACCCCAAGGACGATGCTCAAAGAGTGCTGCACTGTTTAGATGTTAAGAGAGCGCTAAAGTTCTATCTGGACAGAACCAAAAGCTTGCGCAAATCTGAGACTCTATCTCCTTTGGCGGGTCAAGGATATCAGGGTTCCAAGGCCTCTATAGCAAGATGGATGGTGGCAGCCATTAAGGAGGCTTATGAGGGGCAGCACAAGCCGCTTTTGGCAAACGTGCATGCCCACGCTATCAGAGCAAAGGCCACGGTAGTCGAATTCCAGAGACACGTCACGTGGCAGGTCATCAGCAGGGCAGCCATTTGGGCCACTCCCTCTGTCTTTTGTAAGCACTACTGTTTGGATGTCGGCTCCAGGTCAGACGCAGCATTCTGGCAGCCAGTATTTAGGAACTTGTTTTCTTAAGGAAGGTCACCTCTCCACCCTGGGGCTACATTCAGTTGTAATCGCCCATTCAGTATGGTAGAAAGGGGACGGAACGTAAGAGTAATTGGGGACTGAGGAAAGGCACTGGTGGGCGGAGTCAGGGGAACGCATACTCCCAGCGCCGCACCCCTGCAAGTCTCTTAATTTAAAGGGGAACAATATTTTTTCTGGTGAAAAAGGGTCTGTCTCCTGTCTCTTGGAGGGACGCACATGCAGTATGGAGGAAAGGGGACTATGGACTGAGAGTACGTTAGTCGCTACGCGAGTAACTTATTTCTCTACTGTGGTTGCTACTCCTTTTGATTATCTTTCTTGCACTACCTCTTGTTATTGGCCTTACTTTCTCTAATCTGGATTTTCTATTTCCAGATCTCCCCGTCTGCTGTTGGCTTCTATCCCTCACTCCTATTGTGTGTGTCCTATTATTTACTTCTGTTTCCCTTCTCACTTTCTTTGTTGTTCTATGTAGCTCATTGGTCTCTTCCTGTTGCTCGAATTCCTGTTTTGGATTGTCTAATACATTCTTTGTTCTCGCGGCCTCTTCCCCCACCCCTCACTTTGTTCTCCTATATTGCTTAGGTTCAGAGTTGCTCTTTCTCTCCTTTTTGTCTTTTGACATAGCAGCCATAAATATTTAAAAAGCTGAAAATGCCTTTTCCATTTACAAATGCAGTGCAGGTTTACCATAGGGTGCTCCTTTTTTAGATGCGTGCAAACCTACTTTTGGCCACTAGGCTGGGAATTATAGTCTCACCAGATGCTTACTTGCTTGAATGCAGATGCTTTACCAGCACTTTATGCCATTACAAGTATAAGATCCCAGATGAGAGGTGTGTTCTGAGCCATTACAAGTATAGAAGCTTTCATGGGATCTGCTTGTTCTGAGCCATTACAGGTATAGCATCCCTGATGTGATGTGTGTGTGGTCTGAGCCATTACAGGTATAGCGGGCCTGATGAGAGCGGCTATATGTGATCACTGTGCCGTTTTTACTGCAACCCCTGAAAAATGCAGATTTCAACAAAAAAATCAACACCCTTTTCACCCCATATATATGCAGGGGGAGACCCCCTCCCCCGGATCCCCATGTTACCCCTTGCATTAATTATAAACTGTATCCATTCCCCCACATATATATGGGGTTGAAATTAAAAAAGTTAACAGTTGTCTTTTTGGCAAAGCTCAGAACTGTAGCCAATAGGTATGGTAAAAATGTGCATATAACATTCGGGGAGTCTTGCCTACTGCAGCGGGAACAGATGAGATGATGTTGCGAGGTTAGTCTGCCTGGAGGCATCCCGCACACTTGTATGTAATCTAAGATGGTGTACAAGCCTGGAATAGGTTTGGTCCAGAATTGAATACAGAAGAGAATCAATGTTACTATTGGGTGTTTTGGGTTTTATTGAAAAAGATGGCTGGAGGAGAATTTAGAGGGTTTGGAAGGAGACCTCAGGAGGAGGTGTGGGGTGGTACTCTGAGAAGGGATGGTGGAAGGAAAACATAAGGTGGGCATTGGAAGAACCCCCAAATAGACATTGAAGACAGTTGCCCTACTGTTGGTCACAGTAGGGAAATTTCTATTTTATCTCAGACTTCTATCAAGGTTCACCTCTCTGCTATTCCATCTTACTGTAGGGGCCCTGGAGCTACATATTTTGACTTTGATCCTGCAGTAAAAACCTTCATGAAAGGTTTGCTTAGGACCTTTCCACCAGTGCCATCTCCGACTCCAAGCTGGATTCTCAACCCAATATTAACAGCGTTAATGGCTTCTCCATTAGAATCCATTCACAAATGCGATCTAAACTTGCTTTCGTGGAAGGGCGCCTTCCTGGTGGCGATCACATCGGCAAAACGGATCAGCAAACTACATGCTTTATTCACAGATCCTCAGTTTGCAGTCTTCCTGAAGGATCTGGTAGTCCTCAGAGCGCACCCGAAGTTCCTCCCGAAAGTGGTGTTCGCAGTGAGTCTGTCGGAGCGCATCGTGCTGCCAACATTTTCAGCAATCATACTTCCAGCACTAAATGTGCTGTAAACTCGCTAAACCTGTCCCAAGTCCTTAAAATTTACTTGCAGCTCACTAGCACTTTGTGCACCTCCTCCAGGTTATTTGTTTCCTTTGCAGGCCCTCGCAATGCACAAAGCATCTCCAAACAAGGTCTTTGCCGATGGGTAGTAAACTGCATTACCCACTGCCACAAGACAAGGGCAACCCACTTACCCATCCAGCTACTGCCCATTCTACATGAGGGAGGGCGGCAACCGCAGCATTCCAGGCGGTAGTGGCCATGAACATATGCAGGGCAGCTACCTGTAGCACGCTCCATACTTTCGCCAAGCACTATTGTCTGGAAGAGGATGCCGAAAAGGAGTCAGAAGTCTGACAAGCAGTCCTATGTAGGGGGGGGGGGCAATGGTATCACAAGTATGACACTGACACAATAGGTACAATTGGAAGTTTCTGTGGTTGGAAAAACTCCTACTTTGCTCTATAACTAAGATGGTAGTAGTCTCGACCATCAAACGATAAATAAACAGTCCTAGTGAAGTCCGTCAAAACAAAATGCCCTATACTAGCAAGACATCATTCCTGCTTTATCTCTTGTACAAAAAGTGTATAAAGGAGAAATGTATGCAAAGGATAAATTGGTGTTCAAAAGAATAAAGGTGGCTGAATCAGCTCTCCACCTCACGTTAGACCACACGGAGTAAGGCGGTCTCTGTAGGTGGGATGACACTCTGGCTCAGGTTTTCAACACAGACCAGTTCCAAACAAAACGTGGATAGAGGCCCGTCTGGCCTTCCATAGTAAAGCCTCTTTGGCGACTTCCAAATAACATTTCAACAAAAGTTCACGTAGGTCCCCTGCTCTCGGGCTCAGACCTTTCACAACAAAGTTCACATATACTTGCAGGGGCCTCCCTTCCCCAAGCTTTTTACACTTCGGGTCTCCCTCAGTTGGGCTCAGAGCGCTTTTGGATGTCGAAGACTTTGGAATGTGCGTGGCTTTCTTTAGAGACCTCTGCAGGAACACTTCGACTCACAATTCAAGGTTTCAACTGTTCACTCTCCCCTTCTCTCAGGGTCAATTTTGCCAACTTCGCTTTTACAGTTAGTTCACTTTATCGCTACAAACAATGCACCTTTCACAGAGATTTTCGAGTGGGCTACTTCCTTTTGCCGGACAACTCTGTTACTCAGTACCGCCGATTTCACAGCTGCCCTTACTTCAAAAGTTCATTCACAGGTCTGCCTTTCTTCGCGTCTCAACAACACGCGTGCAGCCTTCACTTGCGATATATAATGTTGCCACTTCAAACTTTGACACACACCGGTCTCTCAGGTCGCTTGCCAACTCACTGGCTGTGTGCATTTCTTTCTTGGTTTTACGATTTCTAATTCACCTGTCAAGGTTAATACCCCAGGCTTGGCCTTGCCTCCCCAACTCTGCCGTTCACCAGAATGGGTTGCTGGCGTCCTTGAAACATAATGCAGCCTTCTGATGTGGGACTCGACCTTCTCCACCTGTCTTTCTAGGCCTGTTGGAGGCAACAACCTCCTGTAGAGAACTCTTAGGGTTTTTCCACCCGCTGCTCTCGTCCCTTGGTCCGTCGCTCTGCTCCAGTAGGTTTGCCTTCGCCCCGGAAGTTCTGCTCGTACTGGTGTTCCACCTTGCTCCGAGTGTGTCTCTAGGTTCTGCCTTTTATCTGTGTGAGGAGATCCAATAGGTATCGGGTATGCTTTTAGAGTCGAGTACCTGACTGCCTGTCCCGATTAAAGGGACATGTCCAGTGCGATGTATAAGAGTTAATCTTGTTATACTCAGTCACCCTCTTCCCCGCCCTATTGTTTGTGTTAAAAGGGGTGGCCGGTAGTTGGGGCTTCAGAGAATCCTAAAAAATAGGATAGGTTGGATGACCAAAAAAAGGGTGAATACCGCGTCTCACCATTGGCTGCCTCACCCCCATTCCCCAAAGGCCCCCTCACCCAGGCGATCCTCCCGCACTGGTCCACCCTCAGGAACTGGATCCAAAAGTGATGGCCCTGTCCTGGCCACCTGGATGACAGTCCCTGAGGAATAGCGGGTGAGACATCTTTTGGTTTCTCACACCTGCAACACTTGTTTACGTGAGGTAGGAGCAGTCATTGGTTCCTTTCATGCTCAAGCATGCATAATGTGTTTGGGGGTACTCTCAGTAGGGTACTAATGGGGACCTAATGTGTGCTTCAGTGAAGTAGGTGGCATGCCTCCACTGCTTGGTATTCTATTCAAGGATATGAAAGATCCAATGCTGGAAAAGTCTTGAGTTGCTTACCTGTAACTGTGTTTTTCTAGCATTGATATCTTTCATAGAATCTGATGCGCTCACCCACCTCCCAGGTGAGGCTGCTCCAGATGCAGGCAGTCCTCAATCAATCCGTTACTATTAAGGGCTCAAAATGTGAATATAGCTTCCAGGGTTGGCGCTTAAGCCCGGCACTCATTGGTTGGGGACAAAAGGGACCAAAATGAGGTGGGGGGACTACACAACTGAAAGTCTTTCAGGCTTCATTAGCAATGTACATTTCTTTTTGTATGGAACATTTTTAAATTACTGGGGATTCCCAGTCTGACGGCAGTGAATATTCAAGCATGTGAATGTATGAAAGATACCAATGCTGGAGAAATACAGTTATAGGTAAGTAAGACTTTTAGCTTCATAAGCAGCCCTCTACTTGTTGAACTGCAGCAGCAGAGCCATGAATACTTGAGGCTCCTGATGAAGTTGCATAGCATGCTGCACATCACTGCAGGCTACACCCAGGCATAGCGTAGTCGCCACTCTGAATGAAGCAGCCAAGCTATGGGCCTATGACTTCCAGAAAGTCAGAATGACATTGAACAAAGTGTGGGACAGTGAATTGGCTGCACCCACCAGAGATGGAAGGCACTTAGGAAGTCCTTTCCTGGTTGAAAGAGGGTAGAGCTTCACCTCACGGGATTTGCATTTAGCAACATTTGTCGGCACAGCAGCTTTAAACATCCCTTCTGTGGCCTCTCGTATTTCAGATTACAAGTTCCAGTGGTCAACTTATGGAATGGCCCCAAATCCACTCTAGTTATGCAAAAGCGTCAGCTGTGGGACCCTATCCAAGCTATTAAATGACCTGCAACATTCAAGCTCTGAGTAGCCTTCAAGCCAGTTCTCAAGTACACAAAGGCACTTCCCAGACTCTAGCCAGACCTGGAGCGCAGCTTGAGCACTGAGAGAAATCAAGTCCAGGCTTCCAGCCTCTTGCTAATGTGGTGCACATATTTTGTTGCAATGTGCTTGGACATTCAAATGTGGCTGGAGCTTCCTCTCGGTCATAGATGGGAAGCTCTGCCCCATCTTTGCACTTACACTTAATTAACATTGTCGGACAAAAATGGGACTTTGGGTTTCCATCAGGCCGCAATACTAGCTTGTGACCACAAGAAAAATGTCACATGAGTAATGTTAAACAGAATGTGAATAACCAGTGTAAACAATTGATCCTTACTGGCTTTTTGAACAACAATGCCACCTAGTGGACACCTGAACCAATACCAGGCACTGATACTAGAGCCTAGTTGACCATTGGACAGAATCGCTTTAAAAATCTCTTGTCCTCTACAACAAACAACTTGTCATGCCTGTCGAATTTCCACTCCCCTGACATCATTCGCTGAAAATAGGTCAGATTCACACAATCAATCAAAAGATAAGGTGTTGATTGAATTGAAAGAGATGCGAAAGCTGACAAAAGAAAATTATTTCCTAACAGTAACAACACTTGGTAAGCAATAAGGGTGATTCCTGACAAACTAATGGTAAGATCAGTATAACTATTTACCAAAATATAGCCCTTCTTAGAATTAGATTTAGAAATCTAATAACGATCCTTCAATAATGGGGAAAGCTAAGAAAATATCTAAGTGTGACAGTCACTGGCTTAGTACACTCGAAGAAGGGTAATACATGCAGGTGATGAATTTCGAAAAGGCGACAATGGGCTAGATGTATGATATAATTAATAATTAGCAGGATAGACACACCTCCATTAAATATTAATAGTTTCTTTGTTGCATGCGACCTACTTGGATATTTGCATTTCTCCAGAGAGATCTATTTTGATCTGTCTGTGCGAGGTGATATCAACCATTTCGTAGTCACTGGCTCCTTCTGACTCACTGCAATGTTGCAGCCGAGAGGACGATTGAAATATCTCAATTAAGCAGTGAAAGACTTGGGGAATCTATGAGAGGCCTCTTGATTTGACGGCCGTCTTTTGATATGCTGTGCTGGGACTTGAGCTCCGAGGAAAAGCTGCAGTTTGTGCTTGAAGGAAACGGTTGACCGGAATTTGTAGTTATTGACTCAAGCAAGAGAACGTAAATCAGTGATTGGAGGTGCAGGACAGGTGAATGCAAAGAGGGAATAACCAAGACAGATGGGGAACAGGGATGGCCAGCTGGATAACTTCTCTCTCCGGAACTAACACCAAATGTGCTCTTGCATACCGATCCTTAGCTATAGGAATATTCACAACATCGAAGAAAAGGAAAGGTGATGTCTTAATTCCAGTTTACTGGAAACAAGAGTTGATACTACTTGGGGAAGCAGCAGGGAAGCTAAGACATCGGCACTATACAAGGAGCTTGCAAACGATAAGAAGCCACAGGTTTGCAATGTGTGCAGCTTCGAATCAATCGGGAACTCTCTTTAGAGAGACCGACCATAACACAAATGGCGTGGCCTAAATCCTTGGGTCAAAGCTGCGAGGGCTCAGCAGTGCACAACTATTGTAAGAACAAGCATTGGCAAAGCAAACGGTTTAGGCATTTTGTGTAGGTATGGAATAGGCGTTTGCTAGGCACTGATATAAAGGTACTACCTGGGCATAAGATTGCAACAGCTGAAAATTTGAGGGATTACCTGGGTATACGATTTCAGTACCTGCCTATCTAATATATCAAGCCAAAACTGTTTGCTTTGTCATTTATTGTTTTTAACAGCACTTCAGTGCACGTGACAGATATAAATGAAGTGGCACACTTCTTTAAGAGGTTTCTATCACACCAGTAGCCATTTACAGTTGCAGTTAAGCCCTCAGCAATCTGTTTAGAAAAACACTTTTAGGCTAAAGCTTGATTTTATTATAAGAGCAAGCTCGATGTGTTTTGGACAGGGAGGGACAACGAGTGGGTGGGTATGGCCATAGGGATTATATTAGCATTGCACACACCCATTCATGTTGAGGTTATTTGTTCATAAAACGAAGCATTTTTTGAACAATTAAATCAGCTGTTTCAGAAATGTAGACCTCACTACTGCATAACTCAATTCTTCCTATCTATTTCATTGCAATTTTAAGCGACTGTAACTCTCCCATTCTACTGAAAAGTTTAACGCTGTGAATTGGTCAATTATTTTTTTCAGAGGCTTTGTATATATAATATGTTGTACATTTTCCTTTTTTAGGTGAAGGTGCAATTAACCTGGCTTTAGCCCAGAACAGAGTCCAAGATGTCAGTTTTAATGGACCCACTGGAGCAAACAGTGCGACAAACAATGCGGCAAGATTAGAACCTGGATTTCCCGCGCAGAGTGGTACAGGTGAGCTTGAAGATGAAACATTGTATTATCTTTTGCATAAATGCATTATAATACATTGACTATTCTTAGTCGAACCAAGAATATATTTATTCTGGGGGAAAAAAAGTTTGTTGCAGGGACGTTAAGGTGAGAATTTAACGCAACAAAACCCCTGCAATTCAGCTAAAGCCACCTTAGCTTTGCACTCCCTGCTGCGCAGCCTCTAACCTCATTGGTGACCTCATTAATGACACTATGACATCACTGGTGACATCAGTGATTATTTTATTTTTTTTAAACTCTTTTTTATTAGGCAGCGTGGCAGCAAAACAGGCGAACAGCGCCCAGCAGGTACAGACTGACAATACAAATCATGATACAGTCATACGGAGATTGCACATTAAATGATTCAAAAAACAGAATTACAAACGACATGCGGGGAGGGGAGGCTGATCAAAGTAATATGGGAGGAGCTCTCGGACTAGTAAGAAAAAGCAGGTGGAGGGGAAGTAACCGGAGTCATGTCAAGGTCGGACAAGTAGGAGCGGAATCTAAGCCAGATGTCCCTAGGCCTGGAGTGGGTAGGTTGCATGTGAGTCAGAGGCCCAAGTAACCGCCTTTAACCATTGGGCATGTGTGGGGGACATCAGTGATTATTTAACTAATGGCATCAGACATAAGATCTCTCTAGGTAGTTGCACATATTTAGACCACCCTTATGTTTCTACATATGTGATATTAGCATTGTTTAAAACAGTAAACAGCTACACATGCATCATATCACTACTTGTGAAGCTTTCCTTTGTAGTACTTTGGTAAAAGATATCTGAATTATAAATATTTAATATTTTACAAATGTTTACTTACTTTCAATAGCAAAGTTAAAAAGTACACTGATCAGAAATTTCCTGTTTGTGCCAAATATTTGTAACACTATCTTTTCTGATGCTTGTGAATCTGCTTAGAACCACATGCTGTGCATATAGTCGGACATGTAGTGGTCATTGCACAGTATTGCATCTTTCTTTGAACATCAAGAAGGGACGTCGACCTGGGAGTTTCTGTAACTCTATCCCTACCGTGAAGTGTAGTGTACCCATGATCCGTCACGCATCGATGTCCCCCAGATTGTTTTTCCACAATACTGGTCGTTAGCTTTAATATGGAGCTCGTGTTAACGGGATTTATTGCTACATTCTTCACGTCTTTGATGCATCATTTCGACGATGTAATTGACGGACGTTTCCTGTTTCCCGTCCTGTGACTCTCTAGTTGAATTTTCGACAGCTTGCGACAGCCTTCACCATCAGGCTTCGGCCTTCAGAGTAGGGAGATTGGGGACCCTTATTCTCGTCATTTCTCTTTAGAGAATGCCTTTGCTTTTCCTTCTTTCCCTTTTCTGGCTGCTCTGTTTCTACTTAATAATGGAGAGCACTCTGTTTATTATTATTTGTAAATAAGAGCAGGGCGCAAAAGCAACAAGAGGAGTGTAAAACTTAAAACTTGTTTAAATTGTGTCCTTCCTGTAATCAGATGTTTCCTTGGAGGGACACTCTTAGTGAGTGTAATAACGGCTTACGTTGTGACCATGACGTGCAGCGCTGCAAGGCCTGTCCACTCTTTAAGCCTAAAACGCTTAAAGAAAGGCACACAAAGCGGTGGGCGGACTACGCCATGCAGGGCTAATCTCATTACCCCACTGGTGCATCTGACCAGGACCCCTCCAGCAGCCATGGCTCCAGTTCAGAGGCCGAAGACACCGTTGCACAGTCGGCCGACTCTTGTGTGCCTGTCCCCATCCCCACTAGTCATGCTGAACCCACTGCTATGGGGAGACCACCCTCTGGTTTTAGGGGGCACACATACTTATACCACCAAAGCTAAACACACAACTCCTTGGCTTCCCTCGGCGGTACCATCAAAGAAGCCTAGAGCACCCGCAGACAGGTAGAAGGCTTCGGTGGGGCCTGGGGAACCTTCGGTTCTCGGCCCTCTGTGATCGCGTGTGACGCATGGTACCCAGTCTTTCACTTCACAGGGTGCCTCCCCTAATGTTTCAGTGCCTGTTTCCCACACGTCGAAAGACAAGTCGAAATGCGCTTCTTTAAGTAAAACTCACCCTAAATTGAGGCAAAAGCACACCCACTCCCCACCGGGACTCCCATGGTTCTGGTCCCCAGTCACACCCTCCTTTACCTCCAGGCTATACTCGGGCCTCCTCTCTATTGTCACAGTCCTTACAAGGGCCTAAAGGCTCTATTCAGGAAGATTTAGCTTTCCCATTTCCAGAATCTCCAACTACCAGCTCCTGGACTAGGGAAAGGTTTAAGGAGTGTATGGCAAGGTCTGTGAGTTCATTGATTTTTCATACAGATTTGACGAGATTCTTCATAAGATAACTCATTCCTTCGAGGATGACGCTAGGCCCTACCTGATCCCTCTGAAGATATTTATCAGGAGGATCAGTATGATCCAGATGAAGATGTGTTCTATGTCCCGGACCAAGATGATGTGTCCCAAGATCTTGTCTCTCATGACCCAGATGCATGGCTTGATATAGATGACTAGGGTGTCTGGCCCACTAGCCCTGCTCATGAGGCAGAGCCCGACTATATTTTTTTGGATGCCACTCCTGTCACCCAGCCCAGGCTTCCCCTATTGACTATCAGCTGCTCCTCTATAACATTCTTAGGAAGGCAGCAGACCATTTCAAAATTGTTAATCAGGAAGTAGTGCCTGACTCCGACTTTGTGGAGGACATCCTTAAAGAGAAGGTTCTGGTCAGCCAGGCCATTCCCCTTCTCAACTCTATTAAGAAGCGTATTGCCCCTTCTTTACTTACGCCCTGCCTTACTTGGGTGGTGAACCCCCACGTTGAGAAGATATTTCGACCCACACCCTCTGATCCCCTCTATATTCGGGGCACTCCATTCCGGGCTCCCTGGTAGTCATCACAACCAGAAGGCGCACAGGTATTCCCATGTCTTCGGCTGAAGCTCTTCCAGATAAAGACTGTTAAAAACTCTACAACTTGGGCAAAAGAATCACTTCTTCTGCGGCTTATTGTACTCTGCTTACCAGCTTCAGTGATGTCTAGTGAGTTCTGGTAAAACATGGACTTCCGAATGTTCATGACCAGCTAAGTCACAGCTGCTTCGGATTGTGCAGGTGGAATGTTGGGTCACGCAGAAAATTCTAAAAAACACGCTCATCGCCGCTAAAATGATGGCAGAGTGTTAGCAGAACTGATTCTTTTAAAATTCCATACTTGGCTAAAGAACTCCAGATTTAAACATGAGACTCAAGCCTCACTCATCAATAAGCCCATCGAAGCATCAGCTCTCGGTGGTTGACGTTGCTCTCGAGATGGCAAATAAGGAACATGAGACACTAAAATCTGTCAACCAGATTTCCAACAGGACGTACGTGCAGCGCAGGGTGTTTTCTACCCGCCACCCCTTTCGGAGGCAGTCCTGCTCTAGAACCGCTCAAGGTTCCTATGGTAAAGGAGGCTCACCCTGGTACTCTGGCCAAGGAGCACCCAATGCTAATCAGGCACCCTCAACAGCGTGGGTTTCGTGGCAAAGGAAGTGGTATGAATGCAGCTGCCAGAAGGTCCTGTGCCCCTGCCAGCAGATGACTTTCTGGTTCAGGTTCCACTCCCATACATCTCCAGTAGGTTGTCGGATGACCTGCTTCACCTACGCGTGGGAGGGGATCACTTCAGACAAGTGGGTGCTCAAAACAGTAGGTGAAGGTTATTGTATCGAGTTTCTTCAAAAACCTTGACATCACCCACCAAAGAACAGACTGTATCCAGACAACCTCCTCATACTTCAAGCAGAAGTAGAGGCCCTGCTGAAAAAGGGAGCGATGGAAATCGTCCTAGATCATCAGGTAAACAAGGGTATCCAATATACTTCCTTGTACCCAAAAAGGATTTAACCCTGTGCCCTGTATTAGACCTGCACCCTGCAATCAAGTATGTCAAGCCTAAGAGGTTCAGAATGACAATTCTGCAGGAAGTAATTCCACTGCTAAAGAAGGGGATTACATGGCCACATTGTATATGAAAGATGCATGCTTTCAAATTTCAATGTTGTCGGCGCACATACCCGAGGTTCAAGATGGAGAACACTATCAATTCAAAGTACTCCCTTTTGGAATTGCCGCTGAGGTTTTTACCAAGGTTTCGGCTCACTTGCGGTGACGGTCTGTTCCAGTGTACCCTTATCTCGACTACTGGCTCATAACAGGAGACACACATCGGGCGTGTCTGGAGAACACCCAAAAGACTGTAGACCTACACTTTCAACTAGGTTTCTCTATCAATGAAATAAAGAAATCAAGTCTTGTCCCTAGCCAAGTGAAACAATTTCTGGGAGCCCTAATTCGGACAGAAGACGGACTTGTCTTCCCCTCCAATGAAAACATGTTGTTCCAGATCCCTCAGTATGTAGCCAGTCGCCAGATAAGTGTATGGAGAGCCATGCAGCTATTGGGAATGATGGCATCCTGCATTTTCCTGGTTCCAATGGTGTCAAGCAAACAGTCAGTGGGATGATCTAGTGGTTGTCTTAAAAGTCCTCGTTCTATCACTGCAATGGTGGACGAAGGACAACCTTCTGAATGGCAGTAGAGGCCACTCTCTCCACAGACTCATCTGTCAGGTTGGGGCGCTCACCTTCTCCACCAGACAGGGCATGGCATGTGGTCATAATCAGAGAACAAACACATCAACCTGTTAGAGCTACGAGCAGTGTTCAAAGCCCTGAAACAACTGGAGGGGAAGACCGTTCTAGTCCTAACAGACAGCACCACGGCCATGTTTAACATGAACAAGCCGGGAGGTACTCGCTCTCCAGGTCTGACTAAACAGTCACAAAGCATTTGAAAGCGGGCACTCAAATACAACATGTTCCTCGTCACAACACATTGCAAGGGAATACAATCTTCTTGCAGATGTGCTCAGCAGAGACGTGCAGCTACCCGCAGAACATGAGTGGCGTTACACTAACACATTTTGCACAACGTCTTTGCAGAATGGGTGCATCAGACATCACACTCTTTGTAACAATGAGAATGCATAATGCCCAGACTACGCCTACAAGTATCCCCAAAAGATGTCCAAGGGAAACGGTCTCTGGATCAAATGGTCCGGGAGATTTGCTTACGCTTTTTCCACAGCTGCCCTCCTCAAATGGATAATTCATGAGATGCACCTGGAACAAGTTACATGAATCCCGATAGCACCAATGTGGGCTCGCCGGCTGTGGTTCTCGCATCTCATGAGAATGTCACTTTGCCCTCCGGTGAAGCTGCTTTGCCTCTACAACATGCTGGCCCAAGAACAGGGCACAGCACTGCACCCTTGCCCTCAAACTCTAAATTTAGCAGCATGGCTCCTGCAGTCTTAGATGTTGGTCATCTCCAACTGCCCCCATAGATGTTAGGACATTCTTGAAGAGGCACGAAAACCAAATACCAGACACTGTTATTCCTGTAAATGGAGACGTTTTGCCATCTGGTTTGGTACTCTTAACATCAACCCTATTGACTGTTCACCCACACACATTATCCTTTATCTAACTCGGCTCTTGGACCCAGGGATAGTTTTTAACTCACTAAAGGTCCAACTGGCTGCCCTCTTGGCTTACACCACCTCTCAAAGCAGGATTTCCTGGTGGAACGTCCCGGTAATCAAAGCTTTCATGGAAGAGAAGAGACTTCACTCACCTATTTCTAATCCAACTCCCGGACGGACTTGATTGTTGCCCTTACTAAACTTATGGGCCCTCCTTTTGAGCCAATGCACAAAGCTAGTCTTAAGGCTCTCCCCTAGAAGACTGCCTTTCTGGTGGTTATTGCTTACATTAGGAGAGTTGGTGGACTGCAGGCTCTCTCATTTCAAGACACATTTGTTACTATTCAGAAGGACAAAATGGTTATGCGCACACACCCACGCTTTGCACCTAGACTCATTTCCAATTTCCATGTGAACCAGTTCATTGAACTTCCAACATTCTTTCAGAATCCCACTAACTCATCAGAAAGAAGCCTCCATACACTAGATGTTAGAAGAGCAGTGATGTATTACCTTAATAAGACAAAGCCACTTCGAAAGACAGATCAGCGATTTGTCTCTGTTGCTGCTCATAGAGATGGGGACAATGTCTCTAAGACGGCAATCTCTAAATGTGTTACTCGCCGCCAAGCTGAACAGGCTGGGGCGTTGCTCAGAACCTCAAATCTGCAGATAAGAGGGAGCTGCTCCGGAATACTATTCAGCCCAAGCTGTGGTAATTTCCCAAAAGAGAAATAGCCAGAACCAGGCCTCCTCAACCTGAGGATACTCTTCTATGTAATACACCCCTCTACTGTGCTAAGATAACAGACAGAGGAGTTGATTACCCAAAAGAGCGGAGAACATCCACACCAATGCTGAAAAGGAAAAACTGATAACTACAGTTGACAGGAATTGCTAGTACAATAGTTCTAACAGTGAGCAGCGTACCTGAGAGGCATGGAATTGGTATCACTAATGGTGTGAGGTAGACAAACGATAGATGGAACTGAACCTATACAAGGAAAGAACAATTACCCACCATTCCTTTGAGCACAAGACTCAACCTTACATAGAGCAAGGACAGCTTATCCTGTCTTCATGGAGTATAGACTGAATGTGAATGAGGTTTCAACGATGAGAGAAAAAAAAAATGGTAGGTTAGTATAGAAAACTCCCTGAGCGGCACAGAGAGGAAAACAGAACGTCTCCTAGGCAACCGCCAGCGCTGCAAAAAAGGGGACGCCATCCTCCTGGACAAAAAGGGACGTGCAGACCATACAGGGTACAAACGAGGACCCGATGTAACAAAATGGATCATTAAATGTATCCAAATGTGTTGCGCTCACTAAGAGAGATTTACCCTTTACGCCTAGAGCACATGATTCTCTGAGAAGCCGCGGACCGAGAAGAAGGCTAAGCAGCTCAAGCAGGTCCCACCGGCTCAGGCTAAGACCTTGTCAGCGATGGAGTTGGAGACTGCTGCAGCTAAGGGCGCTGACCCTGCGACGGTATCCCCAAGGCGGGACACCGCCACAGCGACTTTGGCAAAGTCTGCTGGCACGCCAGAAGGGAGCAAACCAGTTCCCGGCCCAGGTTCAAGACCCTCTGGAAGGGGGAGGCAAAAGGGGGGTGGCAGCGAGCTAAAGGTGGGTGGGGAAGGCCCCAAAACTGCTGCCCTCTTGTCCACAGACGACAAAGACCAGGACTCCTTACTATAAGGAACTCATGGTGTCAACAGTAAAGACAGACACAAGTGATCACAGTTCAAGGGTGTTTATTAAACTGTATAGGTAGGAAAAATCACCTGCTCTAAACCTAAATCTAAGATGGGAGCAAGCTACGACCATCAAATAATAATAAGGCAGTCCTAGTGGCGTCTTGTCAAATAAAAAGGGCCTATACTAAAAAATAACTATTGCCAATCCTTACAACTAAAGACAAGAGTGTGGGATAGGGTTCACAAGAAAGAACGTGTTCACAAATTGTAAGTCAGGATGTTATAGGCGGGTGTCTCCCTTCCCCACGTTTTGAGCACGGGACAAGGCGGGACTCCTGAGCACAGCACACTCTCGGGCTTTCCCAGCACGAGTTTACAGTTCCGTTCTCAGGTATCGGTATCCTCTGTGATTTAAGTCTCTCTTCTGCGAAAGAAGTCTCTTGCCTCCGAGCACCTGATGTGTTCAAAATAACAAAACAAATGTTCCTCTTCCATATGTAGGTTGGGTGATGGCCGTCACCCCTGGGTCCCCCTCTTCCTGGCTCAGACCCCTCTCGAATAGCAGCCTCCCTCTGTTTGGTTCACTATGGCTTTTTTTCGAAAGATTTCCTCTATTTCGTTACATTGGGTGATGGCTTTCACCCCTGGGTGCCCCTCTTCCGAGCTCAGACCTTTCTCGAATGTCAGCCTCCCTCCGTCGGGTTCACTACGGCCTATAGTCGAAAGATTTCACTGGTTACATTCATGAGTCATTGGGTGATGGCTTTTCACCCCTGGATCCCCCCTCTTCCGGGCTCAGACCCTTCTCAAATGTTTGCCTCCCTCCTTCGGGTTCATACAGTTTTATTCAAAAGATTTCACCTGTTGCATTCACAAGTCTCAATGTCGTTTTAATCAATCCATTTTGGCCATCCCTCCGTGGGTTTACTCTTGTCAACCCAATGTTCATTGGGGCATCATGCTTCACCCCGTTGTGCAGGCATCCCTCAGCCGGGTTCACGTTGGCCAGTCGCACAGTTCCTTCTACTTTATCACGATACAGGATTTTTCCCTTAGCTTTCCATTTACTTGTTGGTCAAAGACTTTCGACTATACAGGGGGTTTTGCCCGACCCCTGTATGTCCACTTCCACCTTTTCCTTGAGGCTCTCCTAAGGTCTTCTGGTATCAGTAGTTTCAACAATAAGGGGGATCAGCCCGAGTCTTTCGAGTGAGCACCCACGTGGTGCCAGACCACTCTGCAGCTGGTTTTCCCATGCAGTGTTTACAGCTCTTTGATTTTCCCTTAATTTGTCATGTCCAACTTTCGCTCAACACAGTTCGGTTTCTTATCGGTTCTTCTTTCGACTCGCTGGTTGTGATGAAGCGCTTGGCTTTTCTGGTCTATGGAGTCAAGGACGGTGCCATGGTAGCAAACGTCTATCCCTGCTTTTGGTTTTCAGCAGAGGAGGGCTACGTGCACCGTTGACATCTGCTACATCACACGTTGGCTATTGTTCTCGGTCTTATGATTCCTTCTACCGAGGCATTGTGGGTCTGGGTCAAAAAAAGGCAAGGCCGCTTCTCTCCTTGTCACCTTTTTCGGTTTCCACCGGCTTTCTCCTCCTCTTGAACTGCCGTCCTGGAATAGCTCTCCCGTCCTGCGGTTTTCCTTGCTCGATGTGTGCACTCATGCTGCACTTTTTATCCCTGGGGGAAGGGAAAGGGCCGTCTGGTGTGTGTGGTTATTGATTGCCTGACTGTGCCTGACCCTTGTGTTGGGACAGGTCAGGTAAACGGCTCTGGTGTTAGTCCTTTGTCTTTCTTTGGTGTAAGAAAGTGTTTGTTGGAAAAGGGGAGGTGGTAGAGTTTCTGAGCATCCTACGTGGTAGGATGGGGAAAAGGTGTTCTAAGAAAGGGGATACCGCTCCTCACCTATCGGTGTACCACTTGTACTCCCTGAGGACCCCCCATCCAGGTGATCCTCCCACACTGGTCCACCCCCAGGAACTGGATCCAATAGCGATGGCCGTGTCCTGGCCACCTGGATGACCGATCCCTGGGGACTAGTAACAAGGACGTGGAAGAGGACTACAACGGCGCAGGGCTAAGTTTTCCTGTTCTGCCATCTCAGCCAAGGGACATTTCCTTGGATATTCTGTCGACTCTACACACCTTGGTGTCAGAGATCCAGTTGAGGAGGCCTCCGCCTCCGGTACCTGTGCTTCCCCCAGGTCCCAGATTAGCCTCCAACAAAGAGGAAGTGTCATCCGACGCCCCGTTGCAATCTCTACCGCCACGCCTGGTTCCTTCTCCCCCAGCATACCCAGACACAGGTACAGGGATGAATACGGCCACAACGACCGAGGATGGCGAGGAGGATATCGTTGCAGCGGACTGCAAATCCCCACATTTGGATGCTCCGCATAGGGAGTCTCCGCTGGATGAAGTGGGATCGTTCCATTCCATGATCTCAAGAGCCTTCGAGCTAGTCCAGCTTGTGCTTGAGGAAACTAAGAAGGAGGGCTTCTTATACCAGAGGCGCGAGGTCAAGAGACACTGTCATGGTGGTACCCCTTCTGGACGACATTTGGGAAGAGGGCCTGGTCCTCATGAAGAACCCTTGCATGGCTCCAAAAGGGATAGGCTGGAAAAGAAGTATCGGGTACCAGACTTCGCACCCAAGCGCCTGAGGTCGCAGCCATCGCCGGATTCGGTGCTATCGGTGGCCACGAGAAAACGGTTGGCCAACCCGTCCTTGTCATCTTCGGTCCCTCCAGACAGCGAGGGGAAGAGGATAGACTCCATGGGAAGGAAGGTGATTTACACCACGGCGTCCACTATCAAGGTGGCCAATGCACTAGCGATCCTGGCCTGGCACGAAAGGGAGCTGTGGTAAAAGCTGGGGCCGATATTGGAGTTCCTACCCGACGACAAGAAGATGGAGGCAATCTCTCTCTTCCAGGAAGGGAAGTTAGCGTCTGATCACGACATCACACTGGCTGCTGTTTCCTGTCACTCCTGACTCGGTAACCCTGCCTCTCTGTGCTAGGGAATCTCGTCCCTCTGGCAAACTGCACTTGTCCTGGCTGAATCCAAAGTGGCCTGCTGAGGCTCCCCCAAACGTTTTGCTCCATTGTGGTACATCTTGCCATCCATCTCTGCAGCAGCTCCTCATCGTCGGACAGTTCCTGCTGCTTGTGCCTTGTCTTTTGTCGCCACTAGAGCCACCTGTGACCTGCCTTGAAGAGTCTTCTCTGTGCTTCCCCTTCTGCTGCTGCTGTCTTGTTTTACCTGTGTGGGTTGTTTGTAGGGGTTTAACGTAGTTGTGGATCCTGTAATGGTCTTGTTGCCTCCTGAGACTCGAACAGAATGAAACTGGTGCCTAGCCAGACCGATTCCAGGTATCTGAATTGACCCTCTGCATCTGTGATTCTTGGGTCTTCAGCACAGCATCCATCAGCCTGGGTAACCTTTTCTTTCTGCTTACTTCCATTATGTTGCCAATCTTCATCTTTGGGATCTGGGGGATATTTGCACAGTCCTTCTTCCATTCTCCCCTTGCAGGCACCATTTTCTTCAGTGGATTGGTATTCCAGTCTGCAGCCATCCATCTTCAGTCTCTGGTCATTGAACTTGGTCCTGCTTCTGCTCAGATCGACAAGACTCCCCAGGTGGATGGCTGCAACCTTTTCTGCATCTGTTGGCTGTAAGTAATACTCCCCCCTACATTTGCACCATAACCACAAGGAATCTATTGACTGAGTCCCTTTTGGTTTTTGCAGACAAACATCTCTAACATTCTAAAGCTTCCTAAAAGTACTTCAGACAAATACTTGCCTGTAGATGTCTATCCCCCTTGGGATCCTGAAGTTTTTAAAGTACGGTGGAAGTCATTAACTGCTATTGTCTGAGCTTTTTTTAAACATTACTGTGAATCTCCTTTTAAAGTGTAAGGAAGTTTAAATTGTACTGTGAGAAACCTGTGGGTATTGTCCCAGTAATACCTCGGGATTCCCTTATGCAGGTGGCCAGGACACGGCCATCGCTGTTGAATCCAGTTCCTTGGGTGGACCATTGGGGGAGGATCACCTGGGTAGGGAAGCCTGGGGTCATGTTCTGGGGAATGTTCCAGGTGATACGCGGTATTGTGCCAGAGAAGGGAGAGATATCGGAGGCTTTTGTTGGTTGTATTGCATCTGCCTTCCTTCTGTTACGCTAACCTGGTATCCACAGGGACGCCACCCACCCGGGTTACTTGCTGGTATGCTTCTCAGCTTTGTCCTGATGTGGTCTGCGGGGAAGGTTCTGCCTTGTGGTAGAATTAGGCGTGCTCTCCGTCCTGCCTTCTTTGCAGGGGCGCGTTTTCTTTCATGGGCGAGTGCGGTCCAGTTACTTCACTGACGCCGGCCCGTTTGATATTGTTCAGGTAGGTCTTATTGCTGTTCTTTAGTTTTGTTGCCATCCTGCATGCCTTTCTTTGTTTAAAATGTCTCTTTTTTTTCTCCCTTAGGTATGCAGAGCTTCAGCGCGGCGAACTGGCTTGGTTGAGCCCCGCTGGTAAATGATAGCGCATTAAGAGCGCTATGATGCGGTAAGTAAACGCTGTGTGCAGCGCTGCGAAGTCTTGCCTTTGCTAACCTGTGTTTTCCTTCCTTGTAGGTCAGTGTTCTTCAGCGCGAGTGGAATGTCCGGAGTGGTGCCAGCCGAGAGGCGACCAGCCAGGTAAGCCTTTTGAGCAGTTCGTAATTTGTAAATGTCTTTACTGCTTGCTTTACTGTTGCCTCTATCTTCCTCTTTCAGGTCGTTCTGTCCGGGAGTCGTGCAGAATCGAGGAAGCTGTTCTCAATAGCTGTGAGTGTTTAAAGATGAAGATTGCAGGTAAAATGCTGCTGCTAATGTTCCTTTTGTCTCCTTGCAGGTTCTGCTTCTCCGAGGTTCGAGGGAATAGCTGGACATGGTGAGCGTCACGTTGCAAGCTGCAAAGTAACGCGAAGCGTGTTGTCTTGCTCGGGTGTAGTTTAAATAGCCCCAACAAAATAGTCCAGGTAAAGTAGGCCCTAGGCTACCACACCCAAAACACTAGACCACATAGCTTGGTTCTTAGAAACCAAGCTATGTGGATGCCTCCATGTTGGCTGACAATACAATAAAGTAGTTCCCAAGCACATTGTTTTTCATGGTGTATGAGCCTGGCCCCATAGGCGCCAGGACTGGCCCCATGAGAGCTTTTGAAGAGGATGCCAGGCTCTAGAGGCCCGAGTCCTGACTCCACCTGGCCAATGGGTTTGCCAGAGGGGGTTTTGGGCGAGGGTCGTGACACCTTCCTCCTGTTAGATCTCTCTGACCCAGATCCAACAAACCCTCCATACGTAATCACTCTTCTAAGGCCCCAAACCTGGTTACATCCAAAAAGCATAACTCCCACAATCTTTGTTTCACCAGTCTCCATTCGAATACTCCATATCCTTCTTCTTTCCGTTCCTCTGAGTATAATTTTACGCATTCCCGACTTGATCAGACAAAACACTGATTCCCACAATCCCCTTTGTTCATGTCACGACCCCAGCCATGCCCGCTTACCCTGCAAACCCTACCAGTCTCCCCATCCTGATTATCATTTCCCAAAGTCCCAAACTATAACAAAATACTTTTGTCCCCACGATCACCTATGTTCTGTTCGTCATCCCGGCCATTCTCGCCCATTTAACAAACCCTCAAAAACCTACTCTTCCGAGAGCACCCCAAACCTAAATACGAAAGGTATGATACCATAGAACACCTCTCTCCCTTCTGACTCTGTAGGATGCTCTGACATTCAAACTTCCCTTTCGAATGGATTGTGTCCTCCCACGTATTCCTTGTCTTTGATGAATCCACTTCCAGCTTGCTTGCCTCGGAAAATCGTTTCACACTAGAGGGCGCTGCTTGTCGACGTCCCTCGAGTCAGGGTCCCTCGAAGGCCTCCGTATCGGCGCCAACGTCACCATAGGTATAAATAGTCTTGCGCAGCATATGTTGCTCAGTTCCGTTTTTCCGCGCTTCGTAAGCCTCGGAGACGCAACGCTCGGTTCTTCTACTCTTCAAAATCTTCGAAAATCTCAATATATACGATGGCATCTTCGTCCGAAACATCGACGCCATGTTCCGGCTTAAAAATAATTCGAGATTGTGGTAAAATGATGTCACTAACGGATCCTCACAGGATCTGTTTGTGGTGCCTGGGATCAGAGCACCAGTGTTCGGAATGTGAGGACTGCATGTCTATGACGGCGAAAGCCTTGAAGGAGCGTAAGGGGAAGTTAGAAAGAGGTAAGGCAGTTAAATCTTCTACCCCTTCAAAATTGTCCTCGGCTGAGTCGAGACATTCGTCTCCTCAACATCAAAAGAAACATTCCCGATCGAGATCTCGAAGCGGTTCCCATCACTCTTCGAGATCGAGACACTCTAAGAAGAGGCGTCGTAGATCTCCCTCTTAATTCCCCAGAACGTCACCTGCCCACTAAACACAGCTCTCCAGCTAAGTGGGAGGAATTTCCTAAAAAAGTGCTTAGGGTCTTCGGGAACGCAGCCTTGACCCCCTTGGAGAGGCCTAGAGGTGATACCCTGGGTGAAAGACCCAGAAAAACAAAAACGCAGTGAGTCGTGGAACCTGGTGAGCAAAAACCCTCGAGAGCATCATGAACCCTCGAGTAAAGACAAAAAATCATCGGGTAAAGCTGCGTCATCGTCGAAGGTACCTTTGATGCACAAATCTGTGTCATCGACGCCATCGTCCACCCCGATGAAGGATACGTCCTGGAGGCCTCAACTACGCCAAAGGCACCAGAGGTGTCAAAGGTCCCGCTCAAGGCGTTGAGAGTGGCGTCGAGAATATCGACGACACTGAGTAGGATTCCGGTCCTCTCAAGTACAATGAGGCCCTTTTCGAGTTTTTCGATGCTATTTGCTGGTTTGTCGAGACCTGTAACGTCTACTTCGACAAACACAACCTTTTCCCAAGCAGTATCCACTAATTTGGCTCCTTCTTTTACCCCTTATCCAAGATCTGATTATTTCAGAGCTTTATCCTCCATATATGAGGAGGGGGAGAACTCTGACAATGAGAGACCTTTTGGGTTGC
The DNA here is from genome assembly GCF_040938575.1 of Ambystoma mexicanum. NCBI lineage: Eukaryota > Metazoa > Chordata > Amphibia > Caudata > Ambystomatidae > Ambystoma > Ambystoma mexicanum. The sequence continues at coordinate 992,365,940 of NC_090925.1, forward strand.
AAAGAACAGTACCCGTTCCAGAGGAACTAATTTCTGAGGAGAATAGATTGAAAGATCTACAAGAATCTTTACAAGATGCCAGTGGCATAGATACCTCTCCAGAGGCAGAATTTGCTAGACCAGAACCTGGAGAACATGCAGAAATGCCTTACAGAGCCTTCATGGATAGAATTATGCAATTTATGGGGTGGACAACACCTGCACCCTCTTTCAAGCAAGATGATCTTACTGACATCTTAGATAAAGGGCCTCAAGAAGACCCTATAGTCACTTTTCATGCTGCATTGCAGAGAAAAATAGCTGCAAATTGGGAGACACCTGAAGTTATCCCTGCAGTAAATAAAAAGCTCTCTGCGAAGTACAGAGTATCCGCCTCAGACCCTGAATATTTAAGTAAGCACCCAACTCCAGAGAGTTTAGTAGTGCAGGCAGCGACGTCGTCAAATAGTAAGTCGGCATACCCCACTATACCACAAGACAGACGACAAAAGATTTCATGCCATGTCTAAAAAAGTATTTTCAGCATGCAATATGGCACTCAAGTATATCAACGCCACTTGCATGCTAGCTAGGTTCAGCCACACCCTTTGGGAGTGTGCTTCATCAGCAGCCGACTGTCTCCCAGAAGGGGAGGAACGAGACGTATTCTTGAACATCAAGGATGGGAAGGATGCGATGTGTGAGTCCCTTCAAACAGGTATGAGCAGAGCCATGGCGGCAAGTACCACAATCTGCAGATTTGCGTGGCTGCGGAAGTCTGGTTTTGCTCCTGATGTGCAAGCCAGGCTTCTGAATATGCCCTTTGATGGCACCTCTCTATTTGGCAAAAAGGCTGATGACAGCCTGGAGAAATTGCAAACCTCAAAGGCGGCAGCAAAATCACTTGGGGCTGCAATCCGCCAAACTCCAAATCGCCCCACAGGTACGTCCTGGAGGGGAAGCCCTTTGGTTTTTACTCCACATTCGGAAAAGGCAGAGGGCAGCCAGCTCAAAGGGGCCAGAGACGATTCATCTGTGGTGGACTGGTCAAAGGTACCAAACCCACATTAGCAGGTGCTGCTTTACCCTCTGCATCTGCGACAGCTACTTCTAAACCCCTCTGACACCAGTAGGAGGCAGGTTAACTCAACATCTGACAGAATGGCAGGCTATTACGTCAGATGCTTGGGCATTGGAAACAGTTGCCCAAGGTTACTGCCTGCCTTTCCTACACACTCCTCAGAGTCATCCACCAGGGAACAACTCTTTGAAGCTTCCAGACCTGCTCCTTATGCAGGAGATTTCAGACCTGCTAGAGAAAGGTGCCATAGAACCGGTACCTGCAGCGGAGAGTAACAAGGGTTGGTATTCCCCTTATTTTCTAATACCGAAGAAGGACCAAGGATTGAGACCCATCTTGGACTTGCGAGAAATAAACAAATTCCTCAGGAAAGACAAGTTGAAGATAGTAACCCTTTCTCAGATCCTTCAGGCCCTCCAGCTTCAGGACTGGTTGGTATCTCTAGACCTTCAAGATGCTTACTTTCATGTGCCAATCCATCACAAGCACAGGAAGTACCTGAGGTTTGCCATTGGCAACTCTCATTATCAATTTCGAGTTCTGCCATTTGGGCTGACCTCCGCCCGAGGGTCTTCAGCAAGCTAAGAAGGGAAGGGATTCATGTCTACCCCTGCCTCGACGACTGGTTGAGCAGCGTCCCCGGAACAAGCTCAGATCCATTTAGAACTTGAAGAAGTCACAGATGATACCATCACAGAAACTCCAGTTCATTGGAGCAGTCCTGGACACATCCCTGGGAAAAGCCTTGCCACCATAGGCGAGGGCTCAAGATATTCTACAGATGGTCATCAAGTTTCAAAATGCCCAGCGTCTACCAGCCTTTGACTTTTTGAGGTTGCTCGGCCTCATGGCATCCTGCATTTTTCTAGTGCCAGAGGCTCGCCTGAGAATGAGATCTCTCCAGTGGGCGCTAAGGACCCAGTGGTCACAATTCTCAGGAAGGATGTCAGAACTCCTACTAATCCCGGACATAGTGGCTCGAGACCTTCAGCGGTGGGCCTGTCAGGAGAACATCTTGAAAGGAGAACAGTTTTGGCAGCCATGGCCGGAGACAACAGTAGTCACAGGTGTTTCACTCACGGGGTGGGGAGCCCATGCCAACGACTTGACCATAAGCGGTCGTTGGTCTCCATCGGAGTCCAGACTACACATCAAGCTATTAGAGCTGAGAGCGATCAAACTAGCGCTGAAATCTTTCCTGCCATCAGTACAGGGAAAGAATGTCCTGATAATGACGGACAACACAGTGGCCATGCACTACCTCAACAAAAGAGGAGGCCTACAGGCCGATTCATGGAATCAACGTGCGCCGAAAAAAACGGCGCACGCGTGCGAAAACGTGCGATTCGCAGTGAAATAGCGAAAATCGCAGTGCAAGTGCGATTATTGCACAGAAAACATTGCACATCTATTCATGGAAGTCCGTGCACGCGCAAAATGTGGGATGTGCGCTGAAAAAGTGCGCGGCGCACGCTGGCGCACGCTGGCGCACAGGTCATCGAACGCCGTGCGATAAGGCCACAGCGAATTCGCACATAGCGCGGCGCACATAACAAAAGTAGGCGTAACACGGGGCGTTACACGCAGAATGGGGAACAACTCGTGAAAATGTGGGCATCACGGGGGAAGTACAGGAGGCAAGTGCGCAGAACGCCCACACGCTCGCCTACAACACGTATTCATGGAATCGAACAGGGAAAAACAGCGCACGGCCAAAGACGCGCACAGGCCCATACATGTCCGCCACACGAAAGGAGGCGGTAGCGTCCCTGCGCAGGAAAAAATGTGCGCCAAAGTTCCGCGCGCGCGAGCAGTTCCGCGCGCGCGAGCAGTTCCGTGCGTCATTGGCCTGTGTACGCCATTCCATTGGACCAAAGGCCCTGTCAGCGCAGGCGCGTCTGTGACGTGACACGCGCGGGCGTGTCCCTGTACCCGGGGGAATGTTACAAGACCAAAAACTGCACGTCCGAGTGTCAGCCCGCGTGATTGGAGGATAGTATACGCGGAAGTGACGTTGGACGTGTGGTGCGGTTTAAAAGGTGCGTGTAGTACGTCATTTCCTTGTACGTGCTTCCCGTGGAGAGCGAGTGGGTGAAATCTGTACTTTTTGTCGGTTCACACGCGATTTACTTCACAGCGTTTCTAGTTCGTACTCCCTGTTATTTCTGTCAGTATTTTTCTGATTTTCTCTTCGACCTGTTTCCTCAAACAGCGTTGACTTCTCCTTTTGTCCTGTCTCCTCAGACAGTGTACAAATATTTTGGCGGGGGTGTTGCCAACGCGCACACGCGCGTATTTTTCACGCTCTTTTCCCAGGCAGACGGTGAGTCGCGCACATATTTACCAACTGTGCTAGCCCCGTGTGTAGCGTACCCCTTCAGAGGTCATTGTAGGTTGCGTGTGACACGCATACGTTCATTTTTGTGTTTCTGGGTGCCACAGCGTAGTGCAGGTTCCTTTTCCCACGCACGTGGTCTACGAGGGGTCGCGTGCACGTCATTTTCTGTTTTAGGGGTGCCTGTGCGTTGCGTGACCCATCATCTTTCCCCAGGGGTTACATACAGCCTTGCTAGAGCACTTGGGTACGGATTCCATCTAGTACCCTACCCCTTTGACCCCCAATTGCCCAGGACAATTGTCCACTGCAACTCCCATACGCACAACTCCATCAGTGCCATGGCTGGGAGGCGAGCAAGTGGTAAGGGTGGCAAAGGTGGCCGAGCCTCAAGAGGTGGGCGTGGTGGGCGCGGTAGGGGACGTGGCCAGGATTTGCAGACTCCCCCAAGCCCCCCACGTGTGGAGGACCAGTCGGGGACACACATCCCCCCCCCCCATGGTTGAGGGAAACGTGGCTGACACCATCCCTGCTCAGCCCTTGTTGGACCGGCCCGTTGTGGCACCTGACCTAGCACAGGGTGACTCCCAGGCTGACTTCCAGGTCGCCAAGTCTAGGCCACGGGTGGCGGCGCAAGCCAGTGTCACCAGGCCACGTGGTACAGGGGCAGCCATGTCATCTGCTGCCCCGAGTAGGCGGGGTGGGGAGGCTGCAGGGGCAGCTGCAGCTCCGTCCACCCCAGCTCTGACTCCCCCAGCAAGAACAGTGTTGGTCCCGGTACATCAGACTGAGGTTCCCCCTGCCATAATCACACTCCAGCTAATGCCTGCAGATAGTCATGTGGTCAGTGTGCCATCGCACACTACTACTACACAGTCCACCAGTGCTCCTGCCTCTAGTGTCCAGAGCGGCGTAGGGCACTCTGGATCCCCACCACCCACAAAAAGAAAGAGGAAGAGTGCTCGTCCAGTACAGGCTGATGACCCCGACACGGTCCGGCACGCCAAGGAAGCCTAGCTTCAATGATGCCGAACTGGATGCACTTGTGCAGTATGTGTCCGAAACATGACGCCGAAATGTTGGTCACTTCAGGGTGTAGGATTACACCTGCTCGACGTCAGGCACACTGGCAGTCCATCGCGGACAGCATAAGTGCCCTTGGGTTTATGAGGCGCACAGCTGTTGAGTGCTACAAGCGCTGGAACGACCTTAAGCGTAGGGCAAAGAAAAAGCTGGCCTCAAGTCATGCCGCAACTCTGGTGACTGGAGGTGGGTCTCCACAAGAGGACATCGAACTCACTCTACATGAGCATGTTGCTGGGACCTACGTCACAGAGGAGCAGATCCAAGGTGTGGGAGAACTGCCAGATTACGAGGCATTGTCCGGTGAGTGCACATGCATGTGTGTGTGATCCATGTGTATGTAGTTTGTGGGAGGGGATTCGGTTGAGTGCCAGGTCAGGGTGTGTGTGCCTGAGTGTTTTGTCCCACCCATGTGCTTCATCCAATGCATTCTGCGCCCCGGGATTTGGGTATTGCAGTGTCCCGTCTGGCCACAGTAGGCGTTTTGCACTACATTGCGCCAGTTGCCCTTGAAGTGGCATCTTGCTACCACATTGTTCCGTATTAAGCTGTGTTCATTCAGGCTGATTGTAGAAATTCACCTGGTTCTACTGTGCATCACTCTGCCCCATTGTCACATATATGTCATGCCCATGGTACATGCCATCTGTGTGATGGCATGTGTCATGTATGAGTATTGGACATGCCACTCACAGGCCAATGTGTGATGGCACTGCTAGCCAGCATGCAGCTGATGTGTTGCTCTCCCATCTTGGTGTCATCAGTGTCTGACGTTTTCCTCCCCTTCCAACTCATGGACAGTGCATGCATGGGAGGGTTATAGTCATGTGGGACATGTGTAAATCAAGAACTGGTACTGTAGCTTGTCTGGCCTAATAGCGTGCCATGGTGCTAATACCTGTTTCCATTTTTCGTCTTTCTTGTTTTTGCAGAGGATGACGCACCTGATGCTGTTGAGGGAGAGGAGATGGTGCAGGCCCAGGAGGGATCTATAGCACGACCAGGCACCAGTGGGGGACGTGGTTTGGTGGTGGGGGAGAACCCTCTCCTGCTGCAGGCCATACTGTCCCGGGGTGTCCCTGGCTGCACCTCCCCAGAACTCTTTTCAGGTGTTGATTCGGATGAGGCCTATGTGGATTCGCAGGTATGTGTTCATGGAAGGGATACTGTTCTGTCCGACCCACCTGCACCAGGGGTAGAGCCCACTATGGGGATGTCAGTATTGGTAGGTGCGCCTGTGTGGTTACGGATGCAGGGCCACACTACGCAACATCTGATCCTGTTCCTGGGCCAGCAGTTCAGAGGGGAAATGCAGTCCTGCAGCCTCAGGCAGTGCCGACACAGCAAGGCGCAGTTCGCCTTGCCCCAGACAGGTGTGGTCCCCGCCAACGCGGTGGCCGTCCGCCACCAGGCAATACCGCATGGGAGCAATCCATTTACGGTATGGCCAACCAACAGGCAGCATCATCCGAAATGATTGCTCAGGCCATGGAGAGGGTGGCCACTTCCATTGTCCCCCCAGAAAGGCAGATGGAGCTACTAGAGCAGGCAACAGACTCCATTTGCCAATCAGTCGGGGAGGACATGTTGGCGTCCAACAGGGACAGACAGGCGGCCCTGGACAATCTGAGGGAATCAATTTCTATAGATGCCCAGGGACAGAGGGAAGCCCTGAGGGGAGAGGTCCGCCACCTCAGGCAGACGCTTGTGGACCTTGAGGCTTCCACTGTCACCAGGACGGAACAGCTGCTGGAGCGCATCACCCGTACGCTCTCAGCAGAGATGCAGGCAACTCGGGCGGAGGTCCGGGCAACACGTCGGGTGTTGCATGGGGATCTCCGCACCATATCCCTCCAGAACGAGGCCTTCCAGGCCCGCATGCTTGCTGCCATGGAGGACCAAACTAGGGCATTGCGTGGGCTGCCTCCCATGGCACCACCACCTCCTGTGGCAGCAGCAGCAGAGGTTGAGGAGAGCGAATCCAGCAGTGAATCTCCCACTATTTAGTAGCCGTGCAGGCCATGAGCCCATGGAGGTGTTTTTTTTTCGCAACATTCACGCAGGTGACTGTTGGTGGGCACCCTGTCCTCGGACCTCCTGGGTGGCCTCCCCCACACCCCCTGGCCCACACATGGCCATTTTTGATTTTTGATTTTTTGTTGCAGTGTGTTGCCTTGTGTGGCTCCCGTGGGCATCCACTGTATTCCGGCTGGGCACATGCAGGCTTGTCCTGAGTTTGGGTTAGATGCTTGGGTCAGTGAGACACACACCCCTCCTGCTTCCCGTTTCCATGGGCTTGCAAAGGGTGTGCCCAAGTGACAGTGAATTACACAGTGACGTTGGACTCCCATGAGCTGTGTGGGCACTCTGTAGTCAATACTGTGTATACATTCCTAGTGCATATTGTTGTTGTATTGTGCACTGCATGGTGTATTGATGTGTGCTTGTGCATCCATGTCTCCCTCCTGATTTGCAGGTTCATTCCTCATGTCTTCACAAGGCCGTCCACTTTGGAGATGGGGCTCATGTTGTGAGCAGTGGCCTTCCAGATGTGCGTGGCAACAACACTGTACAGTTGGAGGTGGTGGATGTGCTGGCATTCTCATGTTGTAAGACTACGTATCCTTTGCCTTAGTACTGTCATGTTTATGCTGTCGATTGTATTGTGGTAAGTATTTGGTCATGTGTGTTGTTGTTTCTACATTCATGTGGGCATATTGTGTGTGGCCAGTTTCCATTAGGGACACTGTACTTTGTGACACGTGTCATGTTTGGGGGATGACTTTGTTTGCTCTCACATGGCATGTCATGCCATGGTGTGTTGGGTGGCGGTTCTGGGGAGGGGTTGGGTGACATGCACTGTTGTCATGTTGTGTCTTGCAAGGGGGTAATGATTTCAGCAGCATAGAAGTGTCTTTTGAACACAGCATTGGTGCTTTTTGTGTAGTTTGGGAAGCACACAATGGAACACTTCCAGATGTACAATCTCAGGCTGGTATGGTTGTGACAGTTGACTGTCCATTGACACATCATAATTGTCAGTAACAATCATCATTGTCAGCTGGTATGTGCCAGGGCTGTGTGCACTCCACAGGGGTGTGATTTTATGTGAAGTAATTAGCCAAGAGCTGCGTACGGGCTGCCTCACCCCGTGCTCTTCCCCCTCCCATGCGCAGTGGGCATGCATGTGGTTGGGGATGTGGGGGCACCACCATGTCCACGGCCAGGCCCCGGCGTGTTGCAACGTTGTGCAGGACACATGCTGCCACTATGATCCTGCACACTACTGGGGGAGCGTATAACAGCTGCCCGCCAGAACGGTCAAGGGAGCGGAAGCGTGACTTGAGCACTCCGAATGTGCGCTCCACGATGCCCCGGGTTGCAATGTGGGCTGTGTTGTATCTTACCTGGGGTGGGGTGGTGGGGTTCCGAATTGGCGTCATCATGTGGGTGCTGAGAGGGTAGGCACTGTCCCCTGGCGAGGTGGTGATGGGTATCATCAGTGGGGTTGTGACATTACTCAGTATCTGACATGCATGCATGCGCAGTGGCATTTATACTCACCGAGCAGCCATGTATCGCCATGCCGCCCAGCTTCTATGTCCCGGTTTAGGGTAGACATTCTGTAGATGAAACTGTCGTGGGTGGAGCCTGGATAGTTGGCGTATACTGAGGTGATGATTCTCTTGGCATCACATACTACCTGGGCGTTGATGGAATGCCAGTGCTTGCGGTTTCTATAGATGTGCTCAGTTGCCCTGGGGGACGTAGAGCCACATGGGTGCAATCAATGGCACCTAGCACTTTGGGGAATTGTGCCACCCTGTAGAAGTCCTGGGCAACAGCCTGCCTTTCTGCAGGTGTTCTGGGCAGGTATATGTGCCTGCGGACTGATGGGCGTGCAGTGATGATGGCCAAGACCTGGTGTAGGCAGCGTGACTGCGTGGCCTGTGACACCCCCCCCACTATGGCACTTGTCCGCTGAAATGATCCAGTGGCCAGGAAGTGCAGTACATTGAGGACCTTCTCCAGGGGGCTGAGTGCTTGGGAGCACAGGGTGGTTGATGTGAGGTCATCCTCCCACTCACTGACCAGGTCGAGTATTATGTGAGGTGGAAACCTGTACCTCCCATACACATGGTCATCAGGCATCCCAAAAAGGCTGGTTCTGGGTGTAAAAATTCTGGCCCGGACTATCCTCATCCTCCTCCTGCGGTATCCCACGGCCACTGCTGCTAGGAACGGTATGTTCATCCTGGCGTCTGAGCTGGTTTGTTGTTTGCGTGCACTTTTATGCTGTGCGGGTGGACGTACGCCTACTTCCTGCTGGCGTACGTGTTTCCGGATTGGCCACGTTCGTTTCCATGAATACGTGTTGTAGGCGAGCGTGTAAAACTTCCCGCGCAGCCCTGGAATACCCGCACCCAGCCCAATCGCGTGTGGTACTTCTCACGCACCCCTGAAATACACGTACCCCGCTCCCACAGGCCCGATCGCGTGTGAAACCACCCGTGAACCCCTGAAATACACGCACACGCTCCCCCAGGCCCGATCGCGTGTGGAACCACCCGTGAGCCCCTGAAATACACGCGCCCAGGCCAATCGCGTGTGGAACTTCTCGCGCACCCCTGAAATACACGCACACACTCCCCCAGGCCCGATCGCGTGTGAAACCACCCGCGAGCCCCTGAAATACACGCGCCCCTTCCAATCGCGTGTGGAACTTCTCGCGCACCCCTGGAATACACGCACACGCTCCCCCAGGCCCGATCGCGTGTGAAACCACCCGCGAGCCCCTGAAATACATGCACACGCTCCCCCAGGCCCGATCGCGTGTGAAACCACCCGCGAGCCCCTGAAATACACGCACACGCTCCCCCAGGCCCGATCGCGTGTGAAACCACCCGCGAGCCCCTGAAATACACGCACACGCTCCCCCAGGCCCGATCGCGTGTGGAACCACCCGCGAGCCCATGAAATACACGCGCCCAGGCCAATCGCGTGTGGAACTTCTCGCGCAGCCCTGAAATACACGCACACGCTCCCCCAGGCCCGATCGCGTGTGAAACCACCCGCGAGCCCCTGAAATACACGCGCCCAGGCCAATCACGTGTGGAACTTCTTGCGCATCCCTGAAATACACGCCCACGCTCCCCCAGGCCCGATCGCGTGTGAAACCACCCGCGAGCCCCTGAAATACACGCACACGCTCCCCCAGGCCCGATCGCGTGTGAAACCACCCGCGAGCCCCTGGAATACACGCACCCAGGCCAACCGCGTGTGGGACTTCTCGCGCACCCCTGAAATACACGCACACGCACCCCCGGGCCCGATCGCGTGTGAAACCACCCGCGAGCCCCTGAAATACACGCGCCCAGGCCAATCGCGTGTGGAACTTCTCGCGCACCCCTGCAATACACGCACCCAGGCCATTCGCGTGTAATACTTCTCGCGCACCCCTGAAATACACGCACCCAGGCCATTCGCGTGTGGGACTTCTCGCGCACCCCTGAAATACACGCACCCAGGCCATTCGCGTGTAATACTTCTCGCAGGCGCAGCCCTTTGCGATGGTTTGGCGATCTTGATGGCTTTTCCTTGCACGAGGGCGTTCTTGGGGCGTAACTGGCGCTGATGCAGGGTCGCTGCGCCACGTCTGCTTTTGGAGGTGGGAATCCATGAATACGCTGTGCGCGGAAATTGATTTTGTCGCACGCGGCTGGCGCAGACATTCGCACGGGCACGCTGTGCGCCAGCCGCGTGCGACAATTTTGGGGGGAATTACATGAATCGGCCTACTAGGGTCACTGCCACTGTGCAGAGAGGAAATGCAGCTCTGGTTCTAGGCAAATCAAGAAGGAATCTCTCTATCAGCAGTTCACATAGAAGAGAACTCTACGGCAGACGCTCTGTGTAGGCAGAACAGTCTCCCACGAATGGGAACTAGCTTAGGAAGTCCTTCAAGAGATCTTCGCCCTTTGGGGAACCACTCGAGTAGATCTGTTCACCACCAGTATCAACCGGAAGTGCAATTAGTATTTCTCAAGGGAATTTCCCCCGAGAGGAGCTCTAGGGGACGTGTTTGTGGTGGACTGGAGTTTCCACTTCTGTGCGCGTTTCCTCCAGTCTCCGTCATTCCTCAAATGATCAGGAGGTTGAGGAGATTCCGGAAACCCATGGTCCTAATTGCCCCGGACTGGGCCAGTTGAACGTGGTACCCGGATCCTCTAGACATGTCCATCTGTCCTCCGATGTGTCTTCCGCAAAGAGAGGATCTTCTCTCGCAGAAGGGAGGTCAGGTTCTCCATCCGGATCGCGGGACACTCAACCTTCACGCCTGGTTTCTGAAAGGTTGAGATACAAGGATTGGGACCTCCCGGATGATGTAATGGAGGGGTTGCTTTCAGCCAGAAGGCCAGCAACAAAATCTTTATACTGCTGCCGTTGGAACACATTTTGCAGCTGGTGTAGGGAAAAGAATATTGAACCCTCCTCATGTAGTACACCGATGGTGTTATCTTTTTTGCTATATTTGGCAAATTCAGGTCTTCAAGTTGGCCCAAATAAAGGGTTACCTCGCAGCGCTGTCAATCTTCAAGCGCACTGCGGAGGAGCCTTCATACTTCAAATTTCCCATAGTGATTCAATTTCTGAAAGGGTTAACTAAGGTTCCCCCCCACACCTTTTCAAGTTCCACTGTGCAACCTTAACCTAGTCTTGAAATTTCTAACCAGTACTCCATTCGAACCCCTTAATTCCTGTTCATTAAGGTTCCTCACTCTTAAAACAGTCTTTCTAGTGGCTTTTTCTGCCAGAAGAGTGAGCGAATTACAAGCTTTGTCTTGCAAACCTCGACATACAATCTTTCACAAAGATAAGGTAGTTTTCCAAGTGAAGGCGAATTTTCTCCCAAAGATGGTCTCAGAATTCCACATCACACAAAAAAAAAACGTACCCCCGTTTTATCCTCCTCCCCATCCAGGGAAAGAGGAAGAGAGATTGCACAGGCTTCATTCAAAGCGTGCCTTGAGTTTTTACATTAGCAGACTTGCAAGCAAGCAGACCAATTGTTTGTGGGGTATGCAGGGCGCAGGTTAGGTTTACCTATAACAAAACAGACCATCTCAAGATGGATTATAGTAACTATTATAGAATGCTATAAATTGGCAGGAAAAGAGCTCCCTCAACACCACAGTGCTCATTCAACCAGGGGTATCTCAGCCTCTTCAGCTCTCCAAAGCGGAGTTCCAATTAGACATATGTGCGGCTGCCACATGGTCATCCGCACATACTTTCACTAAATTCTACAGTCTTGATTACTCCTCTAGCCAGGAGACAAGATTTGGAAAAGCTGTGTTGCACTCTGCGCATCTTTAAAAAGAAACATTTTGTTTTACTGCCGCCTCCTCTACACGCTACTTCTATGGGAGTCTATCAAAGATAAGGAATACGTGGGAGGACACAATCCATTCGAAGAACAAGTTACTTACCAACTGTAACGTTCTTTCGACTGGATGTTCCTCCCACTATTCCTTATCGCCCCTCCCATCCTTCCCCGCAGTAAAACTTCCCTTGTAGTTGCAGCCTACGCTCCTTTAAGGTCATTAACCATTTCATACAAGGCAAAAACAGCACCTCAAAACGGAACTGAGCAACGGACGCTGCGTGAGACTATTTATACCGATGGTGACGCCGGCGCCGATACAGAGACCTTCGAAGGACACACTCGAGGGACGTTGAGGCGCAGCGCCCTCTACTGTGATGTTTTCTGAGGCCAGCAAGCTGGAAGTGGAGTTATCAAAGATAAGGAATACGTGAGAGGAACATCCAGTTGAAAGAAAGGTACAGTTGGTAAGTAACTTGTTCTGACACAAACACTTGCGCACACCAGAAACAGACTAATGTTAAACCTGTGTACCTGACAAGTCGCAACCCGAGGGTCAGGCAAAGTCAGGCGATTAACTTGAACCACGCACACCTGACTGCCCTTACTTTTCCCCACAGGGATAAAAGGAAGAGCAAGTAAGCACAGTATGAGAAACCCAAACACGGCAGACAGCACATTGAGACGGTTAACATGCAGCAGTTCAATAGAAGGAGAAAGACGGCGGGACGCGACAGTGTTTCACGAGGCGAGAAGTGACCTTGTCTTTTTTTATCCTGGGCCTGCGCAACCTTCGTGGAGGAGAATCAAAGACTGCGAACAATAGCAACAGTATCCTGCTGCAGATGTCAACGTTACACGGGGCAAGCCTATGCTGATAAGGCGGAGCAGAGGAGACTCCCGCGCCGGGGTACCGGCCATGACTACAGAAGAAGCTAAAGCCAAGCGGTTCATCACAGCCGGTGAGTCGAGAGGAGAATCGGTAAGCACCAGGCTCTGTTGAGTAGGAATCGCCAAATGGCAACTTTTGCAACAAAGCAGATGAAATATAATTGAACTGTAAAGAGTGTGAAGGGGAGGCCAGCTGCAGAGGGAAAGCGGCACCATGTGTGTGCTAACTCGAGAGACTCTGGTTGAGACCCATATGAGAAAAACTACAAGTATCAAAAGGCTGAGGGTCAAGCAAAATCCCTGTACAATCGAAAAACTTTGATCTACAAGAACTGTGAAAGAACCGGAAGGAAATCCCACAGCACCTGAACATTGAGAAACCAAGGGATTGAATCCTGTTAGTCGAGAGGAGTCAGAGCCCGACCGAGGGAAATCCAGGGTGAATCTAAAACTCAATCCTGGCAGTTGAGAGGTCCGAGCCCAAACGAGTGAGATCCAGGGGGGATGTAGTCACCAAAGGGCTGGCAGTCGAGAGAGGCCAGAGCGAGGGAGATTCGGAGTTAAGCTATCGCCCAAAGTTTAATGAGAAAAGAATAAGCGATGCAAAGAAATACTACTGGGAAACAGGTGAAGATATCCCCCAAGTGCTAGCAGTCAAGAGAGGTCTGCACCCGGCCGAGGGAGATCCAAAGGGTGAAGCTTTCATCAAAACTTTGTGGAAAACGATACGAGAAGGGTCAACCCAGAAGAGGGGGGACCCATGAGGCGGAAGTAATCGCCCTATTTGAACTTTGGAATACAATTGAGAAGGGTCAGTCCGGAATAGTGGGACCCATGGGTGAATCGTTATTACCTTAGCAAACTTTAATTTGTTAAAAGATCTTTTGTTTTTGTTTAAACACATCAGGCCCCGAAGGCAAAAGACTTTCAGAGGAAACGAGACTTGGCCATCAGCGGTCCTGAGTACTGCCATTGGAACTGTTTTCTCGCGCTGTAGAAGTTCAAGACCATACTGTGCTCCAAGCGCCAACCTTATCCCGTGCTCAAACTGTGGGGAAGGGAGAACCAGGCTACTGCCTCATGACTTACCATTTGAGAACACTTCTTTGTTTGTTTGTTTATTCGTTTGTTAAGCGCACCAGACTTGTGAGTAAAAGGGCACAGCAATAAGGAAATACAAAACTTACATAGTTACGTATACACAGGTTACAATATTTACATATAGCAAGATATACAGTTTTTTACATGAATACAGGATATATACAATGTGCAAAATAGGACGAAGAAAGGAATAGCCGAAGAACTTAAATAACTGAATGCTAGGCACTGTACAGAAGATAAATGTGCCACGTGGGGCCCTTTGTAAGATACTGGCACCCGAATGGATCACAATGCACAAGGTCTTCAGAAATTAATGCAGAAGTCAATGTTAATACAGTAGTATGCTGTTACCGCAGGAGGATCAAATCACTATAGAAGTGGGCAAGTCCTCGAGGGTGATGGGAGACTAAGGATTCGTAGCAGTGATATGTTTTATTAAATTTTTCCTGAAGTGTGAGTAGGGTTTGTCTGCTCTCAGCTCCTGAGGCAATGAGTTCCAGCTTTTGGCTGCCTTAACAATAAAGCTATTACCCCCGATGGTGGTGAGCTTGTATTTTGGGATAGTCAGACAATTCGTATTCTTTCTTTCTTGAAACCTAACCCTACACTCCTTGTATTTAGTGTATGGAATTGGCAATCGTTTTTTTTTAGTATTGGCCACTAGGACTGCCTTATTATCATTTGATGGTCGACACCTGTCCCCATTTTAGATTTAGGTTAGGCGTTTTTTCCAACCTGCATTCCACTTTCATTGTTCAATAAACACCCTTGAACTGTGATCATTTGTGTCTGTCTTATTTGTTGTCACCATGATTTTCTCACAGTACTAACTTACACCTTCTGTTTTCATCTATGGGAAAGGTGTTTTTGTAGACCCTACTCCTTTTTTAAATACTACGTTTCTATTTTTAAAGTACTGTGGATATTTCTTAATACATTAATCGTATATTTTCAGTACATTTAATGTGTGAACTAAGCGCATAGTGTGCTCATCTGTGATTGGCTGTACCTTCCACCAGCCATTTCCTAAGTGTGAATCTATACCACACTGCCATGTTTACCTTTGTAAGTGTTTGGATTACTTGGTGGAAACCCTACATAACTACAAACTGTTGCTCTGCTTGAACTCCTCACCAGAGAAATTAAGAAAAACCTAAGGATATGGCGGTGGAGGTGGGGGGGTTGGCACGTATTTCGAGGTAGTCACAAAGCCTGGCAATGAGGCATATTCTAATTGTCACTCTTGGAAATGTACAATGTGGGGGAACTGTTGTTAACGGTAACTAAATTTGAATGACCTTCTACTGATAATCAACAGTGTAATTGCTGGTCAGCTAGGTTTTTAATTCAGAAAATGACTGTGCCATGACAAAGTATTTCTGTGTGTCTTATATAAATAGGTCTTGTAAGGATGAACAATCCTGGAGCTGTAATATCACAGAGTGGGACCGTGATTCCATCCAGCTTGCCAACTAGCACCAATGCAGAGTTTCCTCCAAGAACGGTGCGGCCTCCCTCACAATCAGGTACAGTAAAATATAGTTTGGTAAGCACCTGCAAATGCACTAATGAATTTGATGAAGTTCTCTTTGATCTTCATTCATTTTGGTCTTCTGCTCCATTTTCTCTGTCCCCCATTAAACCAAACTAATGGGACTGCCCATCAGTGTGGGAGGTGACCGACACCTTTGGATCGTCTTTCTAACATGGATTTCTGATTTAGATATAAATGTGCTAGTCTCCCTCCTTCCCCCGTATCTTCCTTAGCGCTATCTTGTAATTTTGTACTTCAAACTTCAAAGTTATATTAAATAATGAGCACACTTTTCAGATGATCCAATGTTGTACTAGGAGGCATGGACAGTAACTCTATCTCCTTTTCTGTATTAGACGGTAGTAAAAGAATGATGTTCTTTGCGCGTGAGCACAACATATCTTGTACTCTGGTAGTACAGAGGAGCAGTTATGAAGAAAATACAATAGAGGTACAGGGTTATGAGATCTTTTCTATCCCGGTACGGAAAGGCCAGAGGGGTAGACAGCATGGGGGCCCTGATGATTTTGGTAGAGGCAGCCCTTAACTGATATGTCGAGGTGCGAGAGACCGGATCACCTGATCGCCAACATCTATTGGGCCACCATTTTTTACTATATTTTACTCTTCAATATATATAATAGACTACACAAATCCCAGCAGCGTAATATGATGGATCTATTACAGGTCTTGGTTTGTAAGTGGGAGGATTTTGACCCAAGGAAGGTGCACATTATAGCATTAGAGGACTATGGGAAGAAAAGTTTGTGGGCAGGGCTATTTCATCCCTTGATTTGGCCTTCCCAAAAAGAGTGCATTTCGAAGCTATTGATACTGCCCACGTCATTTATGGGTTGAAGCTGATGGCCTGTAATGGACGCTGTGAGCTAGAGCAACCAGACAAAGATACCTATTACGGCCAAAATGGCCCGTCGATTGATTATATTTGA
This sequence comes from Ambystoma mexicanum, assembly GCF_040938575.1. Lineage (NCBI taxonomy): Eukaryota > Metazoa > Chordata > Amphibia > Caudata > Ambystomatidae > Ambystoma > Ambystoma mexicanum. Next base: position 992,382,278 of record NC_090925.1, read on the forward strand.
ATGACTGCCTGGCATTGGAATACGGTAGAAAACCTCAAAGTTGTGGATCAGAAAGAGAGCGACCACAAGCTAGTATCCTCCACTATCAGAATACCATAAAGATGTGCACCAAACCATGCAGACAGTACTAGTTCAGCTATTGAAGTGGTAGGACATGCAGCCAAACAATCAAGTGGGTTAAACTTGAAGTTCCAGAGCATTTGTCTATAATGATATCTACCACACGGTTTTGGGTAAAATATAAATTATATGTATGATGGATTTAGTAGATGGAGAAATCATCCTAGAGTTTGATGCTCTGGTCAAATGTTTATAGCCCTTAGTACCGCACTTTAGCCATTGACAAAAAAGCTAACGTTAACGAAGGAAAGCTGGGATGACACAGAGTGTAAAACAGCTAAAAATCGTTTGGTAGCCTGTTTAAAGGTTGATAAGTGTGGATAAGGTTGAACTACGTCTATTGAGATCCAACTATTAGTCCATATTGAAGACGCAGAGTCCTTTGAGAGATTGAAATGGGATAATCTGAAACGGGCTGTTGAGGAGGTTGGCTCACTAATACTTTGGAGGCTGGTTTCTAGTAAGGAGGCTTCGAGAGAGGGAACCCTATGCTGCAGCATAGGTGCAGATACTTGGCGAGCTCATTTTTCTGAGCTATATAGGAATACTCTAGATGGCCAGGATGCTGGGCCTCAAACCTTGGTAGTTACAATATTAGGGTTAAATACACATGAGTTAACCTTTCAATTAAGTCTTGGAGAAGTAAGGGAGGAAATAGCTTCACAGAAAGGGGGGGGGGGAGGTCCCAGGGATGGATAACATACCAGTCGACTGGTTTAAAGAATAATTGACAATCTCGGAACCTGTTTTGTGGTGTGTTTTTAATGCTATCATCAGAATTAATTTTGTTCCCACCTCCTGGCGAAATGTTGAAATTGTCCCCATTTATAAAAAGGGAGGCTGGGAGAGCCCTGGACATTACAGACCTATATCCATCTTGGATAGTTCAGGCAAAATATTTACCAAGAAAAATGTGGGTATGTTTTGCCCAACTGTGCCGCCTGGTTTCTAATCTTAGTTTAAATTTTTTGTTTAGGTTATTATAGTACTCTTTGCCTGTCGCTCCTTTTGGGTGCTTTAAGGTATACTCAATCCTTATAAAGAAAGCCAATGTTCTGGTGCTTGTTAATCTGCTTAGAATCGCATGCTGTGCATATGGTCCGACATCCAGTGATAACCGCAGAGTATTGCATCTTGTCTTTCGGGGACCGAAAGGGGACGTCAGCATAGGCCTGTCTGAAACACTATCCCTATCGTGACGTGTGTAGTACCCAAAATCCCTCACGCGCCGAGGTCCCTCAGATTGTTTTTTCCTCCCAGATAACTGGTCGCCCTATAGCGGAGCTCTTCATGAGACATTGTTTATCTTACCGAATTGTCGGTTTTATTCCCCGTTAAGTCACTTCGCCCATCAAGAACATCTTCGATGAAGACTACGGGGGAATCGTCTACGGCTGTGGGTTCCGGCGCCTAAGATCCGGCATTCGGACTTCCACGTGGTCGGGCCTTCTGGCCGGCCTACACAGTAGGGAGAGTGGGCTCGGGGTTGCCATACTGTTATGTCTTTCCTCTTTTCCACTGCTTTCCCTTTTGGTCTGGTCACCCTTCCCTTCTGCTATGGAAAGGACTCCATTTAGATTCTGCCCTGTGTGCAGGGTTAGATATCCGTGGAAAGACGAGCACACCTCGTGTAACGCTTGTCTCCCCCTAGAGCACGACGAGAGGCGGTGTTCGGCGTGTAAACTCCTTAAACCTAAGACCCTTAGGGAGCGCCGGTTAAAGCGGTGGGCCGCGTACGGCATGTCACGCATGGAACCTCCTTCCCCTGCCGCGACAACAGCCGAAAGTGACGGGGGCACGTCAGATGACCAAACGTCCAATGCGGACGTTATAGACCTTGAGGCGGACACTACTAGGGCCGCCACGCCCGTCCCCGACACTTCCAGGCTCGACTCCGGTCTTGCTACAGGGAACACACCCGGCGACAGGGGGGTACAATCGCACTGCACCAAGCACACAACCCAAACGTCGAAGAAGGCGAAAGCGCCAACGGGCCCGCTGGAAATGTGGGTGGTGCACACGGATCGGTCAGGTCCGAAGCCTTCCCCACATCCGAGGCAGCACATGACGACTGGGCATAACAAACATAACAAGGGCGCTACTTCCCAAAACTCACGCGCCGAAGTTTCAGAACAAGAAACTTCGACGGATTCCAAGGGTTCCAAGGCCCGTACAGGCCTGAGAACTACGAGTAGGCCTCTACCCGAGAAGCCATCCGCTGGCCCTTCTGGAGCCGCGGAAACATTTTCACTGCCGACTCATCATCTGAGGCGTTGTCTCCCGAAGATTCGGTCACTATCCGTAAGAGCATCATTAGGATTGCTACGGCGGTGGGCCTAGTTCCAGTTCCGCCCACAGTTATGGGCCAATCCGCCGAGTTTTACACAGAGTTGGAAGACTATCCCGAAGACTCTTATGAAAGCCAGGTACCCCTCTCAAGCACCCTGAGGAGATCCTCTCTCAACGCCTTAGGGCCGAGAACACGGTTCCTACTCAGCTAGGTCCATTTGGGTCATCCAAGTGGACCACGGAGCAATTCGAGGGGTGTATGGATCGGCTGGAGCAGTTTTTCAGGACTTCTGATCTACCTCCGCCGAAAAAAGCTCGGGTAGACCCTAACTCTCAAACACAAGATGTCCAACACCTAGACGTCCAACACCAAGTTGACTACCAAGAAGATGTCCAGATGGACACGTATAGAGACATCTATACAGAAGAAGAGGAGTCCTCTTTTCTGGACAACTATGGGGAAGATCAAGGAGCAACGGACAACTGGGAGGACACCCAGCAGGACGATCACAACTCTGATATCGTTTGCCTCAACTCTTCCACATCCACCCCGATTCAACAAGCTTCCCTGGTGGATGATCAAATGGCTTTCAACAATATTTTGAAAAAAGCAGCAGAATTCTTTAAAATTGCCACGCTTGAAGCCTTGCCCGAACAAGATTTTGCGGAGGACATTATTAATGAAAAGCCTCCGGCAAGCCAGTCTATCCCTCTCTTGAGCTCTGTAAAGAGACGGCCGGCCCCTTCCTTACTCACACCCGCTCAGACTAGGGCTGTGAACCCAAGGGTCGAAAAACTTTTCCGACCCTCCCCCACCGACCCGCTTTATATCGAGGGGCACGCAATCCCAGACTCACTGGTGGTGACCAACACTCGCAAGAGAGCAGGGGTTCCCCTTGCCACGGGAGAGTCACCCCCGAACAAGGAGTCCAAAGTGTTATATGCCTTAGGCAAACGGGTTACGTCGGCGGCGGCCTATACCGTCCGGATTGCCAATAACACGACGTTACTAGCAAGCTACGTCGACGCCCAATGGAACCTACTCCAGGAAGGCCTTCAAGAGGTTCCGGAATCAATCTGAGCCAAGCTTCTCGCCATTGTCTCGGAGGGCAAACTTGGCAATCAGAATGTGGTAAAGAATACCCTGAAAACCGCAGAGACAGCAGGCAGGTCTCTCGCACAGGGTACTCTCCTAAAGAGGCACGCGTGGCTGTGCACGTCGGGCTTCAGGCCTGAGACCCAGGTATCCATTATTAACAAACCCATCGAAGAGGCCAACCTCTTCGGTGGTAGATGATGCGTTGGAGACAGCCAAGAAGGAGCACAAGACTATTAAGTCGCTGCACCAAATTTCCCAGAAACCCTCTTCACAGAGGGGCAATAATTCTCGGCGGTCCTTTCGAGGACATGCTTGCGCCGCTCAAAACAATTTCGGCACGGGCAACTTCAACTCAAATCAACCGGCTGCAAGCCCCACTTACTACCCCCAGAGGGGTCAGAAGCGTGGAAAGAATAGAGGCAGAGGCTCCAATTCCAGAGGAGCGTCAACCTCGGGTCAGAAATGCCCACCAAGTCCAGGTCCCCTCCCATGTCTCCCCAGTCGGGGGGGCGATTAACCTCTTTCCTCGAGGCATGGGAGGGGATAACTTCAGACCAGTGGGTCTTAAGGACGGTAGCCCACGGTTACTGCATGGAATTCGCCCGATCTCCACAGTTCAGACTGCCGAAACATCGACGCCTTTCACCGGAACATCTGCAGATCCTGATCCAAGAGGTGGAAGCGCTGCTTGGAAAGGACGCCATAGAAGCCGCCTCGATTCTTCAGGTAAACGAGGGTATCTATTCAGTGTACTTCCTTGTACCCAAAAAGGATCGCACCATGCGTCCTGTTCTAGACCTGCGCCCAGCGAACAAGTTCATAAAGCCCCAGAAGTTTTGCATGGTAACACTGCAAGAGGTGATCCCATTGCTAAAACAGGGGGACTTCATGACAACAATGGATATGAAAGATGCATACTTTCATATTTCAATGCTGCCAGCGCACAGAAAATTCCTAAGGTTCGTGATTCAGGAGAAAAACTACCAGTTCAAGGTACTCCCCGTCGGCATAGCCTCGGCGCCAAGGGTGTTTACCAAGGTCCTGGCAGTGGCAGCGGCACACCTGCGCAGACTTTCAGTTCCAGTTTACCCTTACCTCGACGATTGGCTTATCACAGGGGACTCGTTCGACGTTTGTTTTTCGAACACCCAAAAAACAGTGGACCTACTGTTCAGCCTGGGATTTTCTATCAACGAAAAGAAATCCAGCTTAGTCCCCAGCCAAGTAAAACAGTTCCTGGGGGCTCTAATTCGTACGGAAGACGGTCTAGTCTTCCCTTCCAGTGAGAGGGTTCAGAACATGCTCTCTCAGGTTCCTCGGTATGTAGCCAGTTGAGGTGACGGTACGCAAAGCTATGCGTTTGCTAGGGATGATGGCATCATTTATATACTTGGTTCCCCACGTGCGGCTGCGCACGAGTCCCATGCAAGAGTGGCTCAATAGCCAGTGTTGTCAGGCCAGCGGACAATGGGAAGATCTGATGTCTCGCCAGCCCTCATTCTCTCTCTGCGGTGGTGGTCGAGGGAGAACCTTTTGAAGGGGAAAACCTTCACCACCCCTGCAGTGGAAGCCACTCTCACGACAGACGCATCTCTCACGGGGTGGGGGGCTCACCTGCTTCAACAGACAGCGTACAGAGTTTGGTCTCCTCAAGTAGCGTCCAACCATATAAACCTACTGGAGCTACTAGCAGTATTCAAAGCATTGAAAGCCTTTCAGGAGCAACTGCAAGGGAAGACAGTGCTGGTCCTAACCGACAGCACAACAGCAATGTATTACCTGAACAAACAGGGGGACACTCACTCTCAAGGGCTATCCAAGCTGTCCCAAAACATCTGGATATGGGCTCTCAAACACAAGATGTTCCTGATATCCCAACATGTTCCAGGGGGAACTCAATCTTCTGGCAGACGTACTCAGCAGAGATTTTCCTCTGCCAGAAGAGTACGAATGGTGACTGCACAAAGACATTGTATCCAACGTCTTCGCAGAATGAGGTTTTCCAGAGATCGACCTGTTCGCTACTCAGGAGAACGCCCAATGCCAAGATTACACCTCCAGGTACCCCCAGAACCGATCTAAGGGGAACGGTCTCTAGATAACTTGGTTGGGGAAATTTGTCTACGCTTTCCCCCCCCCCCGACTCCCCTTCTGAACAAGAAAGTGCACAAGATGCACCAGGAACCAGTCGCCATGATTCTGGTGGCTCCCATGTGGGCCCGCTAACCTTGGTTCGCACACCTGATGGAAATGTCTCTCTCCCCACCAGTCAAGCTGCCCTGCCCGTACAACATGTTGTCTCAGGACAGGGGGGAGACTCTGCACCCATGCCCACAAACTCTGAATTTAGCAGCCTGGCTCCTGAGGTCATAGTTTGGACATCTGCAACTCCCTCAAAGATGCATGGACATACTGAGGGAGGCAAGAAAACCTAACACACGTTATTGCTATGCCAGCAAATGGAAACGTTTTGTCATCTGGTGCAGTTCCAAAGGCGTCAATCCCACCGATTGCTCGCCTTCACACATTGTGTTATAGCTAACCCATCTGTTGGACTCTGGGTTAGTCTGCAATTCCTTAAAGGTTCACCTAGCGGCGTTGTCAGCCTACACCACGTCACAGCAGAAGGTGTTGTGGTGGAAAATACCTGTGATTAAAGCCTTTATGGAAGGGGTTAAAAGAATTTATCCCCCCATCACTCACCCAGCCCCTGGGTGGGTTCTAAATGTGGTTTTAACTAGGCTCATGGGACCCCCTAAAGCTCCTCTGAAACACCTGACTTACAAGACAGCCTTTCTAGTAGCTATCACTTCTATCGGAAGAGTTAGCGAACTACAGGCCCTCTCGGTTTTTGACCCCTTTGTTACAGTCCACAAAGATAAGGTAGTTCTGCGCACACATCCCAGATTTGCGTCGAAATTTATTTCGAAGTTCCATGTGAACCAGTCAGTCGAACTACCCATGTTCTTCCAGAGACCTATTAACATGGCCGAAAGAAGCCTTCACACACTAGATGTGCGCAGGGCAGTCATGTTCTACATGGATAGAACTAAACCACTGAGGAAAACTAAACAATTCTTTGTTTCAGTGGCAGCTGGTAGAGAAGGGGACCCTATCTTAAAATCAGCAATATCAAGGTGGATTGTCAAATGCATCACACTGTTACACTCTTGCAAAGAGAGAACTGCCCTTCAAGCCTAGAGCACATTCTACTTGAGGCACTGGGGCATCCATAGCATTCATTACAAATGTTCCCCGAGAGTCCATTTGCAAAGCGGCAACCTGGAGTTCTGTACACACCTTTACAAAACACTGTTGCCTAGGTCTGATTCTCAGGTGGAACAAGCAGTACTAAGACATCTTTTTTCGACTGTTCCTTCTCACAACCCACCTCCAATCCCTGGGTACTGCTTGCTAGTCTATGCACAGCATGTGATTCTAAGCAGATTAACAAGCATCAGAAGACATGCATTACTTACCGTAAAAGCATTTCTGATGATTGTATCTGCTTAGATTCACATGCACCCTCCCTCCCTGCCTCTCCGCTCGGGGTGGAAGGAACATAGACTTCTTACTACTTTCTCTCTTCATGTACTCACTCACTATAGCCTTGGGCTCCCTCATGGCAGAAAAAATACAATTGGAGGGACCTCGGCGCGTGAGAGATTTTGGGTACTACACACGTCACGATAGGGATAGTGTTTCAGACACGCCTATGCCGACGTCCCCTTTCTGTCCCCGAAAGACAAGATGCAATACTCCTTGGTTACCACTGGATGTCGGACCATATGCACAGCATGTGAATCCAAGCAGATACAATCATTAGAAATGCTTTTACGGTAAGTAATGCATGTCATACAGCATGCCCCAAAAAGAAGAGCAGCGCCATGCTTCCACTCGTAGTCAAAGATTGAATTTGTGTGTGGGCATTTTACTATGCACAATGCCCATTCACAGATTTGCCCATAAGTGACACGTGTTTCGTCCTACATAGGGCCTTTCTCAAAATTGGGCTACTTGTATCAAAAAAAATGACAAATAATTGAAATGTTAGCAAATGCATAATATTCCATATCCTTCCATTAATCAAATGTAGTTCATAGAACATGGTCATTAACAGTGGTTGACCCAAAAAGAAAATCAAATGAATTCATGGTAAACCAATAAGTGTGTGATCACAAACAATTTTGATTAGTGCTGTGAGAAACCAGAAGGTGTCTCGCCCACTGGTCTCTGAGGAACTGTCATCTAGGTGACCAGGACACAACCATCTTTTTTAGATCCAGTTCCTGGGGGTGGACCAGTGCAGGAGGATCACCTGGGTGAGGGGTCCTTGCAGTGTGGGAGTGGGACACCAGATGGTGAGACGCGGTATCCCTCTATCCTGTAACACCTTTACCCCATCCCATCAGATAAGATGCATATGAACCCTGCCCCCTCAGACCTCCCTTTTCTTGCACAAACACTTTCATACGTACAGCCCGCTCTGAGAGAAAACAGACTAACACCCGAGCAGTATACCTGACGTGTCCCAATACAATGGTCAGGCAATTGCTGCCCATCACTCACACCTGACTTCCATTAAGCTTACCCACATGGATAAAAGGCGGGGCACGAATGCACACTCTAAGCGAGGAAAAGCACACAAGGCAACACAAGTTCGAAGACGGCAGCTGAACGAGTGAAGAAAGATGGCAAAACAGGGGGAGATCGCAAGGATGGAAGTTCCCTTGACCTTTCCAAAAAGAAACCGTTACTTTCAAGAACCCTCGATTAGAAAGCATAAGACTAGGAAACCAGGCTGAAGAATCCTGTATTGTGTGTCAGATACCTGGGGCCCTTCTGCGTCACTAATCAAGGTGGGGAGAATCAGTAGCCACTGTGGTACCGTCCTTGGCTCCAAGAACAAAGCAGCGTCCGTGAAATCAACACAGCCGGTGCGTTGGGGAGACCAATACAAGACCGGTCTGTGTTGAAGCCAAGGTTGCAAGCAGTGACATTGTATGGCGAGCACTGGAAGGAACATTGTTAAAATGCGTGTGATAAAAGATGCGAGTAAAGTAAAACTGCTGATGAGTGTTTGAGACTTGGATACAATACCTTTTGATTGTGGTCCAGCACCGCGTGGGTGCTCAATCGAAGTGCTCTGTAAGGTGTCCAACTCAGAATTGTGAATCAAAGTGGTCATGCGACTAGTAAAGCAAAATCCCACGCACAGTTGAAAGTCTTAGATTGCGATGTAGTAAAGAAAGTTTGAAAAATTAAATAAATTTGGTCCGAGCCCGGCAGAGGCAGACCAATTGAAGGTTTTTTTTTTAAAGTAGGTTTGAGCCCAGCGGAGGGGCACCCTGGGTGAATCACCCTAGAAGTTGAGCATAGTAAAATCATGAAGAGAAATGCCCTCTGAAATAAGTGACTTTGAATGGCAAAGAGACTTTGATACAGAAGGTCCGGATACTGAGATTTTGAACTGCATCCTTGTGCTAGAAAAGCCAGAGTATGTGCTAAGCTTGAGTGTGCCACCTTGTCCCGTGCTCAAAACATGGGAAAGGTAAGCTAATGGCGCAGCTATCCTGACATATTATTTCTTGAACACTTTTCTTTTGCATAACATTGTTTCCCACACCATTTGTATTTAGAAGTAAGGATTGGCAATAGGTGTATTACTATAGGCTTTTATTTTGCCCAGACTCTACTAGGACTGCATTCATTATTATTTGATGGTCGTAGCTTGCTTCCATCTTTAGATTCAGGATTAAATGGGCGCTATTCAAACCCAATTGGAGTTCAATAAACACCCTTGAACTGTGATCACTTGTGTCTGCCTTCACTGTTTGATACCATGCCTTCCTTACAGCACACAGAAATTAAGGGTTGCTACAGGGAGGATTGTAGGGTAACGGAGGTATTGGAGAAAACAATGCATTTCATTTTTTTTAAGTTATTATGAAAAAAGAACACAAGGAAAACCCCCAAAAACTCATCAGTGATAGTCTGGTTTGATGGTCTAAATCTAGGTGCCTCTTATAGTCCTCAAAAGTGTACATTTTACTGCTGCCTACTTTGTAAACGGTTAATGGTATTTGGTCCTTCGATGCCAGAAAATATTTATGCATGCATATGTGATAATGTATGCATAATTTATCTGAGTGGAGCAGTTTCAGTGCTATTCTTTAGTGCCAAATTAATGTCACTAGGGTAAGGAACCCTAAAGTATGCATGAAACAATATTATTATAAATGTTTCTAGCCTGAAAATCCAACATGCATGCTCGCCTTGTTGTTCAAATATCAGTCGACAGACTCAAATGAGAATGGTTCTGTAGATACAAGGGATAGTTCCCCTGGCCCTGAAAGATTAGGTAAATTTAAGTATATGCATTTGCTATGGTTCGTGTGTTCATTGGGTGAACTATATATAACCTTTTGGTTACCTCTGTTATGACATGATTATATTTGCACAAAATTGCCTAACTATGGTTGTTGTAAATGTATTGAAAACTACTGCTACACTAGCAGCAGCCTGGTGGTTACATGGATGCTCCTATGGTTACAATATCTAACAATAAGAGATAAGTGGAGTGGCTTACTGACGTCTGGATTCTACTCCAACATTATAGACTAAATACAACTATGGAATCCAGCCGTCTCTCTCCTATGTCGCCTTTCTTATTCCCTACAGAGCCCGGTCCATGGACCAAATAGTTACTGAGTCAAAAGATGATGGAAAAATATTGTTCAATTTATTAACGAAACATTTACTATCATCTCATAAACATACATCAAAGATAAAAAAATGTGTAAAATCTTGTGGACATTTTCTAAAAACCAACAGTACAAATATGTTAAACTGTATAGAGGTACCTTTAACACCCCACAGAAACATCACTGCCTATACAAATCTAACAAATACAATTTGTGACAGACAATATCCCAAATAATGTGCAAAACAAAGCAATGGTAAGTAGCATCTTGGAATCCTTTAATCAGGAGTTGTTCCAGGAATATTAATCTTGGTTTAGGCGAAGTCATTTTCTACCCCAATATCTCCTACTAGGGTGAACACAAAAACTCAATAAAATATTATCTGGTTCCACTACTATTTATGGTGCCTTACAAAACCCAACATGTTTCGTTCATAGATTAATTAGCATCACTTCTAGAACTTCATCAGGGGATCAAAAGCGCCCCGTGAACACATCCTCAACTACAGTTGTTTGCTGTCGACCAACATCAGTAGGTATGTAGCCAGTCAGCTGCTGTTTCCCAATACAGCACATCAAACCTTGATGTGGAGCGGAACCACCAAGAAACAATGGCACAAGGTGAGGGAGAAAAAAAATACAAGAACAGTCATCAGAAAACTCATTTAATACTGTATGCTGTTCATCTACATAGGCTATCATTCTCCTAAGTAAGACTTACCATTAGCAACAAGAGTTCACTGTCAATCTTGAGCCTGGTAACGGGGGGACAGAGTGGAAAGAAGAAAAATGAGACGGAAGAGGAGTCAATTCAACGTAAAATACTCATCACTACACACTTGTGTCGGTGGGCTTTAACCACCTAAAAACTGTAGTCATGTTCATAGATCAACAATGTTATCTTCAAAGCGCTAAAAAACAGCGCGAGAGATCAGGTAAAGCTAACCATGATCTAGTTCCAACACTAATATCCAATTGCTATTAGAATGGACAATGCCTAATGGCTATGATTTGCAGTAGAGCTTTTCCTTCAAAAAGCCAAAATACCCTCAAGTAGTCATATGCTTTGTAAACCATTTGTACCTTCAGTAATGCTGCATAAGTCACCGACACTTGATTGTCAACCAGCCTGTTCTAATATTGCACGCATGTTTGTCGATCCTTATTGCCAACTCCAAACATGTATTTCTGAAATTACATATAACGGATCGCCCGAACCGTGTTATTGCAGACTTAAATGTGGCCTAGACACGATCTAACCATCTAGAGCGTACGTGGATCAGGCGAAATAGGCCACTTACTGCGTCTCTGCCTTTCTACGCAGAGAATGATGGTATGTCTTGCTTCCTTCCTTGACACATACTTCTGGTGTGAATGTAAGCGTCTCTACCCTGATGTAATGTTGAGCCGAAGAGCGTCGCGTCAAATCACGTGATGGCTCCTGCATCATGGTCGCGTCCAATCACGTGATGGCTCACTTGTCAAGGCTACCGGCGACACGCCCCGCCCACCATTTTACCCTGGGATCCTATACGGAGCCTCTAAGTTTCTCAAGTTTAACGACAAGGAAATGGGGTAAGTAGAAGGATGGCAATGCTATGCGTTTTGATGAGAAAGAAAGGAACATTTCTCCAAATGAGCCCAAAGAGGGTGAGTTAATTTTACATATTTCGTTCTTAAATACATCTATCATGCGTGTAGGACCAATGTATGTTTAAATAATCTGTTCACCTAGGCAACAAGAGACCCTACCAATTTACATAAATCTAATGTTGCTATTACTGAATTAGCTGGTCTATAACAAGGGAAAAGGGGAGCGGGGGAGCCCCACTTAACCTGACTCGAGCATGATAGAGAATGGTTTAGTAAATTAGGTATTATGCTTCCAATCTACCTGTTCATTCAATCCTAATTCAAAGGATTTTGTTAAGAAAATGAGCCATTGTGGGGCGCTGTTGCGCACTGTTAAAATGGCTGCCTGATTAGTGAGCTCCCGCTCCGTCTCAGAATCCTGTTCTAATTAATCCTTTTCGCACCGGGGTACAGACTCGCTAGAGCCCCGTCCTGCGACCCTGTAAATCCTAAAATGCCGCACTGAGGGACACTGAAGCTGTGAGGACCAGAAGTTTGGCCGGCCTCTATTGCAGACGCGAGCTGCCTAGGGGCTCCATGAGGAAACAGCCTGAGGCCGCGGTCGCAATCCAGCGCCGGGCCATGAGGGGGGTGGGGTCTGTTGACTCGGCCCACGCCCTGTGGCCGGACACATTGTCCTGGAGAGGCCCCGGCCGTGGGGGAGAGACGGCGCCGAAGCCAAAGCGGCGCTGCTGCAGCAGAGCCTCGGGGACCCCGCTTGTCCTGCGGCGCCCGCTGGTGGGCGGCGGTACAGCTGCGCCGCGTGTGACACTGGGACCGGGCGGAGCGGCGACCCGTCCCACACCCGGGGGAGAAGTACTACTACGCCGGCAACGGGTAAGAATACCCTGCGGTTCGGTGTTTGCGAACATACAAATCATCCGAGCTGCTGCATACCGACGATTGAGGCGACCCCTGTGGGGGGTACGGCCCGGCCCTCCCTGAACATCGGCGGTTGGTGCCTGTGGCCACCCTCGCCCTCCTGAGTCGCCGGGGGGGGGTAAAACAGACGGAAATTGATGCCCGAAGTCACACGCGACCCGATTGGTCATTCCTTCAGCCCGGAGCACCATATTTTTATGCACCCTGAGGCTGAGCAGGCTCCTAGCCCATATTTAGAACTGTGCCTGTGACCCACATCTGGCCTGCACCCCCCCCCCCCCCCCCTCTGGCAAGTTGGCTGCCCTGGACGCTGTTAAGCCTAGGACACCCTTCAGAGCCAAACCATAGTGAGTGTGGTGAAGTAATACGTGGGAGGACACAGTCCACCGAGTTGACACGCCAGGAGCCCTGTGACAGGGCAGAATGTTGTGCTAGAACCCGGAGAAGGTGAACACAGGCCACGGCCAGGAAAAGAGATTGGCACAGTACATTGCGACTCGTGACATGGGTGAACCCCAAAAATCGGGTAGGGGGACCAAAACCCCTAGCAACAAGAAGAAAGGCCCTATGGATGTATACACGGCCAGCCAAACACAGCCTACCGGCGCAGATACACCTACCAATAATATGGAAACTCAGAACCCCGAGACCAGCGATAAGGAAGACAGATTAACAACAATTGTCCAAGATGGGTTTCGAGCAGTCAATACGAAGTTGGATGACAGTGTCCACCATTGGCTCCCTAAAGGCTAGGGTGGACAAAGAGAGTGCACGAGTAACTGAAGCAGAACATAGAATAAGCACCAATGAAGATGCAATTGCACATCATGATCATGATATCACCCAAATAAAAGTGGCTATGTCCAAAATGCAAAATAAGTGTGACGATCTAGAATCCAGGTCGAGACGCAACAACATCCGGGTGGTGGGTGTCACGGAAACATTCGGAAGAGGCCAAATGGAAAAACAACTTGAACAGCTTCTTAAAACAATATTTGTCCAGGAAGCATTTTCCGAACTTCCTGATTGAGAGGGCGCACCGCACGCTGGCCCCGGTCCCTAAACCAGGGACACCACCACGCACAATAATCGCCAGGCTCCTTAATTACAGAGACAGAGACTTAATCCTGCGCCTGGCTAGAGAGGCTGGAACATTACAACACGATGGAAACCGGATACACATATACCCGGACTTCTCGGCCGGTGTCCAAGCAAGTAGAAGATCCTATGAACCAGTCAAAAGACTCCTTAGAGAACGACAAATACCATACGCTCTAATGGTCCCCACCAAGATGAGGATTCAGCACGCGGGCAGGGCGCATTTCTTCGAGACCCCAGCTGAGGCCACGCAATACATTGAGGCTTCTATACCCCTCCCACCCAGGGGAAACAGACCGGCTCCAAATAATAGACCCAGACCAGGAGATTAAGGTACTTTTCTTGTTTAGCTGGACGCTGTCTGCTCTGCTACACCATTAGGGCTACGGCCCTGGCGGTGTCTCGATTATGGCGGCTCCACTCCATTTGGTTTACGGAGATGTGGACACGATTGGGCGTCCACGTGATGCAACATGGCTACCCCCGGAAAGATCCAAGAGTTATTTTGGGTACATGGTCGAGTTGGGGTTGATGATGTGGGTGGGAGTGCATGGGTTGGAGGGGGGGATTTGGTTGATCTTTGGTGGGAAAAAGTCAGCTGAAGGCAGAAGTTCTGGTCGCCTGGAGAGGAGTGACCCTGGTTACAGTTTGTTTACGGTTAGCAGTTTGTTCTATGTTAAAGTGGCTGCTTCGGGAACGGCGCCGGTCGTTTGGTACATACGGCACAACTCTTATGGTCAAAGATTCGGAAAGATCTATTATTGCTTGATACTGGTGACATGATGAGAATAAAGCTGCTTACTTGGAATGTAAGGGGTCTAAATAACCAAGTGAAGGTCAAGAAAATTGCTAATTATGTTACTAGACATGGCCCTCTGATACTAATGCTGCAAGAGACGCACACAATGGGGAACAGCAACTTACACATACTGCCTAAATGGGTAACGCAGCGTTTCTATACTGACTACTCTATGCAAGCCAGAGGGGTAATTACTCTTTTTTCACCCAAAATTGGGGTTCGGACTGGAGGGGCATAAGGTGGATCATTACATGGCAGATATGTGGTTGTGTGGGGCATGCTCGCGGGCGGCAAGTGCTTCTAGTTAAAACATATGGCCCTAATATAGACGACCCTTCGTTTTATGTGAATATATACCAACTGATCAATGCCTATGGTTTGTCAAATGTGATATGGGGTGAGGACTTCAATGTGGCGCTTGACCCCGTGTTGGACAGGTCCTCCAGGGTTACTAGAGCCCCTAGCAAAACAGCTTCCACCCTGAGTAGCATTCTCTCACAGCTGTCAATGATAGATGCCTGGCGTCTGATACACCCTAGAGACAGGAGATATACTTATTACTCCTCAGTGAGTCCAGGATTGACTTCTGGTTTGTTACATCAAGCATGTCCCCTGCGCTGCAGAGTTGTTAAATTTTGCCTTGTACGCTCTATGACCACTCCCCAGTGATGATAGAACTTGAGATTCAGGACACCCCTTGTCCCGCTAAGAGATGGAGAATGCCGAGCGGAATGCTGGGTGACCCCGGGGTGGTGGAAACACTACATGTTGAGATAGCAGAATACCTCATTAACAATGTGGGCACGGTAAGCAAATATTCCACTGTGTGGGAATCATTTAAAGTTTGCATCAGGGGGGTGTTGCTGTCCAAATCGGTTGGCATGTTGAAGAACATGCGGGCTGAACTGGCGGACTTTGAATGTAAACTGGAGGTATTGGAGGGAAGGTATACCCAAACGCAGAATAGAGAACTACTAGCGGATATACATACACACTTACAGGAATTCGATAAACTGGCCGCTAGGGAAGTGCAGTACATGGCTGCTCCCACGCGTGCACGCAGGTACAGAGAAGGCAACAAGGCCGGCAGGACACTCTCTAATCTTCTCAAACATGATAAGCAACCACACCAAATAGCAAGTATAGATGCCACAGGGGGCTAGTACTCATAAGGGAAGAGGAGATAAACCAAGAATTTGTTAAATTTTATACCAAACTATACTTGAATCAAGATAAAAAATCATCTGCAGACATTGAAAATTATTTGGCAACCCTCAATCTTCCCCCAACTCGCAGAGGCAGAGCGTTTAGCGCTAGATCAGCCGATGTCGGCGGAAAAGGTTACAGAAGCTATCAAAACATTAACATCGGGTAAGGCACCAGGGTCTGACGGGATAGGGACAGAATTTTATAAAGAATTTCATGCTGAGCTTGTACCGATACTCCTCGAAGTGTGGGAGGAATCTCTCCAATACAATATACTGCCCCCAACTATGAGAGAGGCAGTGATCACAGTGCTCCCCAAGCCGAGGCGACCACCACAAGATGCGTCTTCCTACAGGCCTCTATCACTTATAAACACTGATGCTAAAATATTCACAAAAGTAATGGCCAATAGACTCTTACCAGCGGTCCCCGTCCTGGTCCACCCTGATCAAAATGGGTTTATTCCCACCAGATCCACCTCCCTGAATCTCCGCTGACTCTTTGGGCTAATGGCACAGATAGACCCCGAGAGGAATGCTGCTGCAATATCCCTAGATGCTGAGAAAGCTTTCGATTCGGTTTCCTGGGTCTATCTTCTAAAGTGTTGGAGGCATTTGGGATTGGACCGAACTTCATTAGATATGTTAAGCTATTATACACTGAGCCTGGTGCTCGGGTTCTGACCAATAGGTCCATCTCCGAACTCTTCTTGCTGGGCAGAGGCACCAGGCAGGGCTGCCCGTTCTCGCCCCTGTTTGCACTAACCATAGTGTCTATGGCAGCTGCGGTGAGGCTGAAGCACTCTGATAAAGGCATAAATATAAAGGGATCCGTCCAATTGATTTCACTATACGCTGATGACACCTTATTGTATATCTGTGAGCCTAGCGCAAATATAGCGCCCACAATGGCGGAAATACAAAATTTTGCTGACTACTCGGGTTACACGGTTAACAGAGCCAAGTCTGAAATATTTCCACTCACCCCATCCACTGTGTTCCCTGAGGAGCTGCACGGGCTTAGGTGGTCGGACCTGCAGATCAGATATCTGGGAATCCTGGTGTCTAGAGATAGGAACACACTGTACCTGAACAATCGTGAGGCCACACTGCAGTCCATCACCACAAAGCTTCAGATATGGGGGCGCTTACCAATATCTCTACATGGCAGAGTAGCGGTTCTTAAAATGATAATCCTGCCTAAGCTACTCTACCTGTTTGTCAATATTCCCATATGGCTGGGTAGAACCTTCTTCGCCAAGCTCTGTTCCATAGTAGTGACGTTCCTTTGGAATGGGAAAACTGGCAGGATAAGCTGGGAAAAGATGACTGAGCCATACTCTACGGGCGGTATAGCGGACCCGGACTTTGAACTCTACTACCATGTGGCCCAAGCACAATTTGCAAAGCATTGGTATGATACAGCGCAGGAGACGCCCCATGCACTAATAGAAGAATTTACCACACACCCCACGAATATTCAGTCAGTCAGTCATATTTGATACACAATACAAGGATACGTGCGAATATAACCCAGTTAGCTGTACGGTTAAAGCATGGGAAGCCATATATAAAAGATTGCAAATAGAAACGCATATTATCCAGAGATACCTCTTTGGAACTACCCAGGTATACCCCCCACGCATGACAGCACTATACAAGAATCTTGGGACCCTAATAGGGAAATGAAAATAGGGGATATGTTCATAAATGGCAAATTTGCGACCCTAGGGGAAATAACAAGAGCGTTCGGAAGTGGGCCACTCATGGCACTTCAGTATTACCGCATGCGGTCAGGCATTTTAAAAAAAATGGCCGCTATTTCCAGACGAACCCCAGCCACACCCATGTGTACAGATAGTGACCTCTACGGGAGGCCTGGGAATATCTAGGCTATACGCAGAGGTACAAGCCCAAACCCCCACGATTAACCATGTAAAAGAAAAATGGGAACAAGACCTACAGATACCCATTGAAGACCAGAAATGGCATAGATATTGTTCCTTGACTAAGAAGGTCTCCCTAAATGCTGGCCTGCGGTTAATCCAATTTAAGATACTGAACAGGATGCATTACACCCCAACTAAAATACCAAAATGTACCCCCAATGGATCGGATACATGACCTAAGTGTAATATTCCACAGGCAGGAGACTTTCATATGTATTGGGAGTGTCGGGTGGTGATGAAGTTTTGGAAAGATGTTGCTGTAATGCTTGAAAATATCACACCGATCCCACCAGATCTGAAACCCCAAAAATATGTATTCGCTGATATAGGCAAATGTTCCGAGAAAACTAGAAGATTGTTTAATGTCTCATGTGTAATTGCTAAAAAGTGTATCCTGCTGAAATGGAAAAGTGCGAGCCCACCCAATATGAACCAATTTCTTCGTGAACTGACCTATATAAATGAATCAGAAGAACAGTATGTAATGTCCTGACCCACAGCTTGCAGGCCTAAAGATATATGGGGCCCTTTCAGAACTTACTTATGTACCCTGGCCTCCGATGATGACGAATCTATATAATTTTGTGTAAATATTGTGACCATGATACTTATACTAGCTTTGAAAATGTATGCTGTTGACGATGAGGTGCTATGTGTTCCTATGTTGCCACTAATAAAAAGAGCTTTAAAAAAAAAAAAGAAAATGAGCCATTGTTCTTTCAAAAAAAGTCTACGAGTATTGGCATCACCTGCATATTCAAGTTGCCATAAAATGGTCCACTTAAGATCTTCTGTACTGTGACCCATCGTGGTAAAATGGCCTACCAAAGGTGCTGTGAGATTTTTCTTTTTTATACAGCTTCTGTGTTCGCTGATGCGAAATTAAATTTTTCGTTCTGTCATCCCTATGTATAACTTGGGGCACTTGCACCAGATGCCATACACCACGTTTGCTGAATTGCAATTTGTGAATTGTTTTTGGATCCTAGGTCTAGCTAATCCTAAATCGACCTCTTTGGTTCGTTGAGTAAATTTGCAATCAGTACATTGACCGCAAGGCGAGTGCCCTGTTAATGTAGGAAGACCCCAGGATTCTGTAACACTTCTTTGGGAAGTTATTTTCAAGGATATATCGTTTCTTGATAGTAGCTCTTTGAGATTGGGTGCTCTCTTATAAGCATATATGGGCATGTTCAGTGGACATTCGCCACCTGTTAAAATATGCCAGTTCTTCTTAACCAACTTTATTTGGTTGGTTCTTGAGCAGAAAGTACTCACAAAGACAATGTCCTTTTTAGTCATTGGCTTAGGGCGATATTCCAATAGGGCTTCCCTGTTATTATTCTTGGACCTCCTGAAGGCTCGTTTCACTATTCTTTTAGGGTAGTTTCTCTCATGCAATTTCCATTTCAATTTCTCTGCTTCTTCAAGGAAAGTACTATTTAATGTACCATTCCATTTCAAACGCAAAAATTGTCCAAAGGGCAGGTTTTCGCGTGTGTGTCTAGGATGACAACTCTCAAACCTGAGTAAGGCATTCCTATCAGTTGGTTTATGGAATGGACGGACCTTTAACACTTTCGCTTGGGGGTCTACTGTTATTGTAATATCTAAAAAGTCAATCCTCTCTTTACTGCGAGTTGATGTAAATTTCAGAAATTGGTTGAGCTGGTTGACCCATTCCCAAAATTCAACAAATGATTCCTTTGTCCCGTCCCAGACGATAAGGATGTGGTCTATGAATCTTTGCCAAAGTGCTATCTTTGAGAAAAATGGATTGGTAGATTGATAAATGTGTGTCAATTCAAAGTATTCCACATACAGGTTGGCTGCAGTGGGAGCCACTGGAGAGCCCCATGGCTGTCCCGTGAATTTGGTGATACAGTCTCTTGTTGAAACAAAAATAGTTTTCTGTTAATGCTTATTCTGCGCACCAAAGTACGAAGCTGTTTGGTGTAGAGCCTGAAGTTCTTTTAGTCAATAACACCTCTTCTAAAACCTCCAAGGTTTCTTTCTGCGGGATACAGGTATATAATGCTACTATATCCATACTTGCTAACAGTTGGGTACTAGGATCAAAACTCATATTTTCAACGCAATTGATGACATCAGTGGTATCTTGTATATAAGAATACATGGTTAAGACATATGGTTTCAGATATTTATCAGCCAGTTTAGATAAAGGTTCTAATACTGAACCCATCCCTGAAACAATGGGGCGACCTGGTGGTTTGTCCATAGATTTATGTATCTTGGGTGAAGTGTAACATATTGGGACCGATGGTTTAGATACCCGTAGGAAATCATGCTCTTATTTGCTAATCCATTTCCTTTCTAGTGCTTATTATCGATTTTGTTTCTGATCAATATAGAGAGTCTCTCAGTAGGATCCACTTCGATCAGTGAATAGAAGGTATTATCTTCCAGTTGTTTATTACATTCTGAAATGTAAGCTGTTCTATCATGTAAGAGTACCGGGCCTCCCTTATCTGCTTTCCTTATGACAATTTCTTGATTATTGGCAAGGCTCTTAACGGCAAGTTGTTCTACATTACTAAAGTTATGGAATTATATCCTTGAGCTGTTTTTTTCAAGTAATTTCAGGTCATGCCATAACCTTTTGGTAAAAACAACCGCCTCTGGAGTATAGCTGGCTACTGGTGGGTCAAATTGTGACCGATTGCGTAAGCCACTTTCATTCTCTTCTTGATCAAAAACGTTGTCATGGAAATATTGTTTCAAGTGTATCTTCCGTAAAAGTTGTTCGATTTCCATATGGGTACGGAAACTGTCGTATCGAACTGTAGGGACAAATCCCAAACCTTTATTCAATACTGCTTCTTCTGTTGAATTTGGCACATAGTTGGAAACATTAAATAATAAGGATGATTGCTTTTGGTTCTCCTCTCTTCCAATTCCCAATGGTCTGTCGCGGTTCGTTCGTCTAAAAAAGAAACTGTGGAAGAACCCTCTGGCCTTTGTTGTTCCTGTGGCTGACCTGAGAAAAATTGGTTGTTCGCCCCGCCTCTTCTCTGGGGTCGTCTATTGCGACTGTTGCCTCTCTGTTGGCGCCCTCGATTCCGATATGGTCTTTGTCCTTGCCCTCTATAGTTACTTCCATCACTGGAGCTTCCTGAACTATAGGAGGTATATCTAGTGCCTCTTTGTCTTTGTTGCCCTGTTCCTTGTTGATACAAATTGGGAGGTACATATCCTTCTTTGGTGTATTGGTATGCCCCTTCATGTGAGAACTGTACAAGGTCCTTTTTCATTTAGGTTATGCGATCCTTAGTGCAAAAACTTTTGAAGTCTTGCATTTCTTTTGTTAATTCCTCCAATCTCTTTTTGTATGTTTCAATAGGGACTTGTTTTTTTATAGCTTCCTCCATTGCCTCCAGGTCACCGGTGATGTTGACTGTCATTTTGCGCGCCGTGTCAATGATCAAAATGACCCAGTCTCAACCACACTTGTTAGCTATATAGCTCCACTGGAGTATGAATTCTTTATCATCCAGGAATAACCAAGGTTCATTACGTACAACAAGACCTTGCGGTAACGTGCCGGATCTAAGATCTTCAATCATAATTGAGCCGTGGAGTTCAGTTCTTAGGAGTCTTCTTTTCATTTGCACCAATGGTTATACAGCGTTTATAATGATGTACATGATACTGCCTTGTCCCTTAAAAAGCCCACATGTGCCATCTATAATTAAATGCCTAATTAAAAAAATGATCTCTCGCTATGAACCCACGTTATTTATAAATCTGAATCGGATGTTATTATGCCATTCTTTACCATCTGTACTATCTATCCTCTATTTTGGAAGCCCACAAGTAGCGTTAGCAGGCGATTGTTTCAGGATTATTGAAGCGGTCGCCCTATCCTCAAGTATTATTAAGAATATATAATGACCCACTACACAACTCCTTGCATTCTTATTACAGAAGGAAAGTCAATGATTCTAAGACCTCCGCTTGCAGATGAGTGCCGCAGCTGCCATTGTAAGTTGGTTATTTAGTAAACGTGTGACGTCACACGTATGGTGGCCATCTTGAAAGGCATACATTCTGACTATTATTAGGTTGTGCACCATACTCCATAATGTCCAACATTATGTGACTCAATAATAGTATTGCGCAAATAATAATATTCATGCATCCCACCTAAAATTGTTTGCAGGTGTGTTATTACATAATGCTGGGTGCGGGAACACATTTCTCTGCCTCGAAGTATAACACCTACTTTTATCATTAGGGGTTTGTCTTAAAGGTACTCCTGATAATGATTTGTATTGAAGGGTCACTAAAATTAGGGGTATTTAAAAAATGGTGTCTATTCAGAACCCAAACTGCAGTAGTACAATTCTGTCTGCTCATTTGTGTCTCGTTCTATCCACATAAGAATGTTGATATTCATTGGTGCATTATAGTTAACTATATATCGGAAACAGATTCATTATAACTTAACAAATCAAAAATAGAAAGCTGTGCGACTTCTTACAGGAAGAATTACATTTCATGATCGCTATTCAAACCATGTTCCGTGACTCTCAATTTATATATTAATTTAGACTCAATTTGTCGGAGCTTGAGTTCTTTATCTCCTCCCCTTATCCCCAGGGAGACTTTTTTCAAACCAATAACACGCAATTTCCTTTTATCCCCCAATTGGTGAAAAGTTTGCCAATGAGTTGCTAATGGGAGTTTGGGGTCTTGGCTCCCAATTGATGTAAGATGCTCCTGAATCCTGATTCTTAACTCCTGGATTGTACAGCCAATGTAAATGTGTTTACAGATACATTGGATTGCATATATTATGTACTTGGATCTACAGTTGATGTATTCTATTAAATTCACAGAGTTGCCCCTACAGTCTGTGTCGTATGTGCATACTTGCAAATTGTGCATGATCCGCACTTGAAAAAAACTCAGCCAACTAATCTCCCGATCTAAGCCAACACTGGGTAAGAAAGAGTTGACTTAGTTGATTTTTTGAGGGTTGTAGCCCTCGTAAAGATAGTTCTTGGTGTATCGTCTACCAGTTTTGTAAGGTCTTTATCTGAATGTTAGAGATGCTGATGCTTCTTTATAATTTTTGTGAATCTGTTATTGTCTTTCGAACATTTCATAATCTGGTTGTCTGCAAGTTCTTATTGGTTCTTCTTGGTTTCTGCTCCAATGGGCTGCTCCTTTCATATTCTGCTTTTTTGCATGCTTTTTCAATGCATGAAGTTGGGTAACCTCTTTCCTGGAAACTTAAAAGGTGACATTCCTTTTAAAAGACAGTTTCATCTAGCTCTAATGAATTCACCTGTTGGTATGATGCTAATCACTGATTAATGGTGACAGCTTGTAGCATATAGGGTCGCGTTGACTTATGTTTGTGTTTCTAAAGAAGTGCCAGTTGTGTAGATTGTCAAATCTAAAACTTATGTTGACTGCTATGGCAAGAGAATGAAATCCCAAGTCATTATTGTTCAGTCTTTCGACAAAGGCTGCTAGGTGGGCTGAATTCCCTTGCCATATTAGGAGGATATCGTCGAATAATTGGTGCCAGGTAATTACACTTTGGGAGAAGTCTTACAGTTTATACCCTGGTTTCTTTGAAGTAACCCATAAATAGATTTGCTAAGGCTGTGGCATATTTAGCGCCCATCGCAACCCCTTTTGTTTGTTGGTAGTATGTCATCAAAGATTAATTTTTGTGCAACAATGCAACCAGTAACATTTCTTTCAACATTTCTACGTGTTGATATGACTCTGAGTTGTTTCTGTATGTATATTCTAAAGTCTTGATTGCCAGCTCATGCTATATTGATGTGTACAGCGCCTTTACATCTAAAGTTGCTAATAGATCATCTGATGCCCAAACAATTCCCTTAGTTATATTCACGATGTGTGGTGTCTTTTAAATATGGTGCCAACATTAGTGGGCGAAGTGCGTTGTCTAAGAATTCAGATATGGGTTCTGTAGCCCACCCTATTCCGCTAAGGATGGGTTTAGCTTCCAGGATGTTTTGGTAGGTCTTGTGTATCTTGGGCAAGAAATACTTTGTGGGCATTGTTGGTTCTTTCACCGTCAGATACGTTTTTTCAGACTTACTCAAAAGGTCCTGTCTGTTCCATTTCCATATTCATTCATTCAGATCTAGAAGAACTTCCTGTCTGGGATCTGTTTTGAGAATTTTGTAGCAGTCCCGTGTTTCTAAATGCCTTTTTCGCCATCTTGATAGTCTTGACGGTTCATTGTCATAATGTTCCATCCCATATCAGCTTCCTTAATTACAATTGTCTTGTCATTTGCTAATGTTTCAAGGCTTTGTATTCCGATCATGATAAATTCTTTATTTCTTCTCCAGTTTTGTTTATCACTTACTTTGTTGATGTCATCTACTACTGCATTCTGAAAGGTGTCAATCACCTTGTCTTGTGGCTTTTGTGTAATGAATCGTGATTTTGGTCTCCGTTCTTTTGTTTCAAAATTTCTTGGTCTAATATTGAGCTTATGCAGTGTCTCTCATTTCAAAACCCTCCTGTTCATCCAGTGATCTCAATATGTGTGTGTTCTCTACGTCGAAGATAGTATGGTTGCTCAAAGGTGGTCTATAAACTTGCTCTTCTATTTGCTCTGAACGATTTGCAAACATTTTTTCAATTTTGCAGGTGAATTTGAATAAATCAATTTGTAGATTAATAGGGCCATTATGAGCATGTGGTGCAAATGACAGACCCTTGTTTAATGAGGAAGATTCTTCCGATGTCAAAGTTCTGTTTGGTAAGATTTTCATATTAATGATAAATCTTCCTGACCTGTCAACTCCAGACCTTTTAGCTGGACTGGTAGATTATTTTTCCCTATTCCTCAGTGAGTGGGAATCTTTTTCCACACTCAGTCTTCTATTCTTTTTATGGGTGTCATTTTTAAGACTCCCCATAGTGTCTTTTAAAAGTGATCCTCTTTGACAACTTTTTTGGCCCTAGAGGCGCTCCCCTTTTAACTTTCTCTGGCTAACCTTGAGAACTACAGTTCCCAAGGGTGGAAAGTATCTTTGGATCCCTTTTACATTTGATTAGGTGAGACCAGCACCCCCCACCTTATGGGTAGTGCTGGGGAGTATCCCCTTTCTCATTTTAAATGTAACATTTTATGTTACAAGGACAAACTTAAATTTAATGGCTGGTGGCAGTGAACCTTTTTTATTAATTCTGTGCACCTTTACCAAGTGCTATTTGCACAGCCCCGGTAAACGCACCCATGGGTGCTCATTTTACCAAAATGGCCGCTGTCTTTTTTGCCATTTTAGTGTTCCTTGTTCCTTCTCCTGAGATCCAGGGTGGGTCATTCCTTTGTGTGATTTCTATTTTCGGCGGGAGTCTTGTGAACTCCCCGCCCAGGCTGCAGAGTGTCTGTGAAGGCAGGAAGCGAGGGAGGAGTCCACAACACTGAAGTCTTTTGTCTTCCAGCCTGGCTGCGAGATTCCAGCTCAAACTGGGAGGCTGGCTGTCCTGAAAGGATTTCCAAACCCTCCCCCACGTGCCCTCCAAGTTTGAATGTTGCAAGGCTGTTTGCTTGGCTGGGTTCCTGCATGAAGGTCCGAACCTGAAAGCTGAGGTAGTCGACCACTGAAACCAAAACCTAAGAGGAAGATGAATTCCCGGCGGACATGATTTCCAGCGACCAAAGAGCCTGATGTGTAACCAGAGCCTGCTGTAGCCCTTCCTGCCAATTGACCTGGGGACTCCGAAAGCGACGCACCTGACCCAGAGCCTGGTGAGATCCACTAGACTCAAGCAGACTTGCATTTTGAGCAATCCGACTCTGTGCTGCAACCTTGCATGGCTGCATTACCCCAATACCCTGGGACCTCAAGCCATTGTGCGGTGCAGTTTCGGAATTCCTAATCTCACTGAAACTTCGTGGACATACTGCTGGATCTCCAGAGGCACAATTCGGGTCCAAAAAGTCCCCTTGCCAGAGTGCTGGACCTTGCAAACAATGAGAATCCGACCAGCGATATTCTGTCTTCTGTGCTCCCGAAAAAGGCGCCAAATCCACAGAGCTGCATCCACCAGTGAGGAAACCCTTGCTTGGAGTCTGCTTGCGTCATCCCTGCTGCAAAAGTCCTTACAAAGTCCTGTCTTCCATATTCTTGACAATGGAAGCCATCAACCAGGATTTTAGCGGCATATTCTGAAGTCTTCCTGCTGCAACTCTTCTTCTGTGCTGAGGTACTGTGTTGGCTGCAGTATTTACCTGCCTTGAGCCATTGTGATTTCTGTATAGCTTTGGGGTGTTTTCTGTGATTGGGATGCCACTGATCCAGTTCACCCAGGCCCACTGCGGAATCCTCCTAGGGTGTCTTCTCTGTAGTCCCTGGACCCTCAACTAACTTTATAGTGAAATACTTACTTGTTTGAACAGACTTCCTCTGGAACTCTGACTTTGCCTGCAACTGAACCCTATCTCACTCTGCCTACAGCTGGCACTTAGAGCACTAGGGTCCCTCTGCTGCCTCTGAGTGAACTTATGCTATAGAATAAGGGAAGGACTGGATAAGAAAAGGGTTCTGCCTTGAAAGGAAGAACAAGTGTGCAAAAGTTACTTACTTGTTAAAGAAGTTGGTTGGTAACTGTAACTCTGAGAGTGAACACTTACATAAGTTACTACTTCGATTAGAAATGTTCTGCCATTCTGAAAAGTGTATATTTAAGGTTGTTTTTCTAACCTTAGAAATGTGTTGCAAGAATCTTTGCCATTCTAACAGAAAGTAGATGTAAGGTTATATTGCTCACCTGTGATTTGGCTGTGCCTCTTCCCAAAAGTAATGCTGTTGGTTTCACTTCACTATTCCTGTTAGGATAAATGTATGAGTGTCCCCAATTGGGCCTTGCTTCCCATGACTTGCTGCTAGCCTGTCCAGAAAATGTCTGCCTTAGGCTTTACCTACCTAGAATAACCTTGAATCAATCATTTTTTTTTTTTTAAACATTTTATTGGCATTTGTAAAAGTGCGAAACAAACAACAAACAGTGACTTAGCAAACAACTTAAAACAAATTAACTAATTAACTACTTAACTTCCACAGCCTTCATAGAGCAATGTATCGTCCGTGATGGGGGGCGGAGGGGGGGGGTCGGTGTGCAGCAAGTCCGTGGTCGTGGGGGGCTGGGTATGGTGTTGGCCATTCTTGGAAACCAGTCACAGGCGGTATTCTGTTAGGAGCGAAAATTCAGGGGGGTTTGTGGTCGGAGGCAAATTGAATGTCACGCACCAGGGCCTTCCATGAATCCAGAGCTTCATTGGAGTCGTCGTCGTTCGAGCGGATACCATCCTGCCAGGCCCTAGTCTCCGCCTCTGTCCACTTTTCCAGGTCTTTGAGCCAACGTCCGTGTCTAGGGCCCCTTGGGGATTTCCATGCCATCGCTACGGACCTCTTCGCAAGGATGCAAGCAAGGTCCATTAATTTGACCTGATGCTTGTGTTTGCTGGGTCTGGGATGGGCTCCCAGCAGGCATTCCTTTGGGTTCCACTCGTATCTTGTGAGCCCCGCCTCAGTGCATGTACGTTCCACCATGGACCAGAAGTACGCAGTTTTGGTGCAGGTCCAAAACATATGGATCAAATCCGCCTTGTCGTTACCGCACCAGGGGCAATGCGGGAGTGCACGATTGTTGAAGGTGGCAACTCTTAGCGGAGTCATGTATGTCCGGTATAGGACATTTAACTGGACTTGTTTAAATCTGGTATTCCTCGACACCTCCTTGGGGTATAGAAGTATTCGCTCCCATTCGCCGTCGGTGAGCGGGACCCCCAGGTCGGATTCCCATTTTTGTCTCAGGGGCGCGCTTTTTGGGTTGGGTCTGTCGTTCAGCTTGGCGTATAAGCGGGAGACCGGTCTCCAGCCATCTGCTAGGTCATACATCTCCTGAAGAAGGGGGTCCGGTGGGGGTTCCTCTGGCCAGACGGGCCATTGTGCCTTTGCCGTCCGCTTGAGGCGGTGGTACCACAAGAACTGGGCGTTTGAAATGCCTTCGTTGGCTTGTAAGGATTCGAGTTCTCTGAACATGCCGTCTTCGAACAGATCTCCCCATGTGTAGATTCCAGCTCTCTCCCATTGTCTCGCTGTCGCTAAGTCTGCGTGGGTCTTGCACACGTCAGCCAGGATGGGGGCACTGGGATTGTAGGGGTGCTCCAGGTGTCGGAGAAAGCCGGTTCTGGCCCACACCTGCCGGCCCAAGGTGACAATCATGGGGACTCCTGAAGCTTGTTTCATCGGGTTCCAAAGCATCTCCTTGGGGAACAGCTTGGAAGTCGGGTTACGGAGGAGCTTCGTTTCCGACGAAAGTTCATCAGAAAGCCATTTCGTTGTGTGACTGAGCTGTGCGGCCAGATAGTACCTTTGCAGATCCGGTAGTTGTATCCCACCTTCTTTGTGCGAGAGCGTGAGTGTGGGGAGGGAGATCTTGTGTCTGGAGGACCCCCATATGAAGTCCTTGATGAGAGAGTCCAGTTTTTTGAAGAAAGGCGGCCTGATGTAAAAGCATACGTTCGTGAAGTGGTACAAGAGGCGGGGGAGAATTATCATTTTGACTATTGCGGCTCTGCCCATTACCGCCAGTGGTAGCTTCGACCAAAAGTTCATGGATTTGCGAAGGGTCCTGACAGCTTTTTCCGTGTTATGGTCATGTGTGAGAGCTGGGGTATGGCACACGTCAATTCCCAGGTATTTAAAGTGCTCTAGTTGCCATCGTATCCCGACGTCTGGGAGGTCTGACTCAGCCAGGCCCCTAAGTCTCGCCAGCGGGAACGCACAAGACTTCAGTTTGCTGAATGTTATTCCGGAGTATCGGGAGTAGTTGTCGAGGATATCGAGCGCGACGTGTGCGTTGAGCCGGGGGTTATTCAAGTACAGGAGGACATCGTCCGCATACATGGATATTATGGCATAGTCCCTGCCCAGCCTGATGCCCGCGTCAAAATGTTGTGCCCTGAAGTAGGCAGCCACTGGCTCCAGGCCCAGTATATATAACATTGGGGATAGTGGGCATCCTTGTCGGGTGCCGCGCTGTATCGGCCAGGCCTCGGACATCGTCGTTCCAGTCTTCACCCTCGCTGTCGGGGTGTTGTACAGTACTTCGATCCACCTCACGAAGCTCGCTCCAAAGCCGAATTCCTTTAGTACTTCAATCAACCACTCCCAATAGATGGAATCAAAAGCTTTTATGGCATCCAGAGAGAGTACAGCGAGGTCTTCATCTCGGTCGTGGGTCTCCGCCATGATATGTTGGAGCCTCCTCAGGTTCGCAGTGGTGTTGCGACCTGGCACAAAACCATTCTGGTCTTCATGGATCAAGGTTCCAATCACCCTCCCCAGCCTTTTAGCTAAAATTGTGGTCAGAATTTTACAGTCGTAGTTCAGCATGGCAATCGGGCGGTATGATTCGCAGTTGTTGGCGGGTTTGTTAGGTTTGAGTATAGGGATAATAATTGTCTCTTTCATGGAGTCAGGTAAGGTCCCAGTTTCAAATTCCTCCATATAGACCCTGTGGAGTGTCGGGGCAAGGGTCGCTGCGTAGGCTTTGTAGAATTCGGGCGGGAGTCCATCGCTCCCGGGGGTTTTACAAGTGGTCAGCGACTGGATCGCATATGTCACGTCCTCAGCGGTGATCTCTGCATCCAATGACTCTCTCTGGGCCTCCGTCAGACTTGGGAGCTCAATCTCGGCCAGTGTGGTCCTGATGTCGTCCACTGGTATTTTGGCGTCATGGGCGTACAACCTGGAGTAGAAGGCCGCAAAAGCTGAGTTGATATCTCGTTGCGTCCGGTGAGTCGTCCCCCTTTCATCCGTTATTTCGGTTGGGAGGTGTCTTGGAAACTCGCGCCCACACAGCCAGGCAAGCATTCTACCAGGCTTATACGCTTCTTTGTGAGTTCTGGCTATGTAGGTCGCGTAGTCGAATTTGGACAGTCTGTTCCATGCCAATAGGCACTCCTCCCGGATGTCCTTCAACTCTGTTTCGGCATCGGGCGCATTATTGAGTTCGGATTCAAGGTGGGTGATCCTGTCTTCCAATTTCTCCAGTTTCAGTCTCAGTTGCTTGCGAATACCTCCGGCACCTGATATAACTTCGCCTCTTGTGACAACTTTCATGGCCTCCCAAAGTGTGCTCCAGCGTGATACTGAACCTGTATTAATGTCGAGATAATCTTCAAGTTTGGTACCCAGTTCCTCCCTGAATGCGTGGTCCGTGAGTGCTGCGGGTGGCATTCTCCATAGCGGGATTGGTGGCCTGGGTCCTCTAGGGGTCCATTGCATGATCAGCGGTGAGTGATCAGATATGGTTCTACCTAGGTAAAGTGTGTCGTCCACCTGCTGAGCCAGCGCACGATCAATGTACAGATAGTCTATTCTCGTGTGGACCTTGTGGGGGGCCGAGTAATAGGAGTAGCTCCTCTCGATGCGATGTTGTTCCCTCCAGATGTCCACCAGGTCGAGCTGTTCTATTGCCGTGTTCAGCGCGTTAGACGCGAGGTTGTTCAGGGAACGGGGGGGGTCCGACCTGTCCAGAGCGCCGTTCCTGACGGAATTGAAGTCGCCGCCCCATATGAAAGCGCTCTCTCTCCTGGGAATGATTTCGGCAGTGAGCATTGCGAGGTGTGAGGGTATTCCTTGTTGCGGGAAATATGAGTTCACCAGGCACACCGGTATGGAATCGATGGTGCCCCATAATATTAGATATCTGCCCTCCTTATCGGCTTTGTGGCCCAACAGGTGGAAGGGGACAGTTGGGCTCACCCACGTGAACACTCCTCTGGCGAATTTGGAATAAGGCGCCCCTTTCCCAGTACCTCCCCACTTATCGGAGAGTTTGGCCGTTGCTTCGTCCGTGAGGTGGGTCTCTTGGAGCATTGCTATTGATATCTTTTTCCTACGCAGATAGGAGTGGATCCGATTCCTCCTCATGTACGTGCCCATGCCCCTCACATTCCACGTCATCACCTTGATTTGGGACGCCATGGAGTTATTGTTTCAGCCTCGTCTTCCACGCCTCCCCCGCCTCCGGGCGGTACATTATCCCCCTCAGGGTCTGGCGACGTCCCGTCCGCCGCCCCCAAGAGCCTCCGGTCCCATTTTTCTGCTTCATTAATAGTCTGAGGGCTGTGGTGTGAACAAAAACAAATAACAAAACTAAAACTGGTGCGCCCAGCAACGACAGAGTCTTGCGGGTGCTCAGGCGCTCTCGTACCGTCTGGACCCATCCGGGTATCGGGCACGAGGAAGGTCGGGCAGGCAACTGGCCTGACCTGTTCTGTTCGTGGGGGGTGGGGCCCTGTGCCTGGCGGGGGCCGAGCGAGGGCCGTTTCATCTTTGCGAACTGTTGGGTGATGTTACCTTCTTCTTAGATCGTGTGCCTAACGTCCGAGTTGAGTGTATGAGGCATGACATCTTCGCATCGGTCGAGGGGGTTCATCAATTCGCGGAAAGTTGAGTCATTGTCCGCTGCTAGATTGTTGTCCTCTAGCCACATGGTCGCCGCTGCCGGGGATTCCAAGAAGATCGCCCTGCCCTTGTGGATCACTTTTAGTCTGGAGGGATAGAGCAACATATATTTTAGGTCTAGTTGTCTGAGCCGAGCCTTGATCGGCACGAATGAGTTCCTCTTCCGTTGAACTTTCGGGGTGTAATCAGGGTAGATCGTGATCTTAGAGTCGTTGCGTTCGATAGGGCCCTCCTCTCTGGAGTGTCGGAGGATAATCTCCCTATCTCGGAAGTTCAGAACTTTGGCAATTATAGGGCGAGGGCGCGAGCCCGGCGGGGGTTTCTTCTGCAGCGATCTGTGCGCCCTTTCAATCGAGAATCCCTGCGTCAGCTTTCCTGCGCCCACCTCCTGTTGTATCAGGGATTCCACATAGGCCGTCGGATTCGGGCCCTCGCTTCCCTCCGGTACCCCCAGTATTCGGATGTTGGCGCGTCTGGCTCGGCCCTCGGCCTCTTCGGCCCTGGCTTCAAGTGTGAGTACCTTCCGTTCTAGGTCCGTCACCTTGGCCTTCAGCTCCGTTGTGTCTCCCGACGTCTCTTTAATGGTGGATTCGGCAGAGGTCACCCTTTCCGTCAAGTTGCGGGCGTCCTGGCGCACAAGCTGCAGCTCAGATTTGAACTCCCCAATTCTCATGTCTATGAACGCACGCAATGATTCAATCGCCTCCAGTACTTGTGCTTGGTTTTCTGGGGAACCTGTTGGTTGCGCTCGGGGGGGTTCAGGAGTGGAAGCGCTTGGCTGCGGAGGAGTCTTCGCTTTAGCGGACACGTAGGTGTCCATGGTGCTTGCCTTTGTCTTGTTCCTGGACGCCATATTGGCGCCACTCAATCGTGTGGAGACAGGCGCCGGGGTTATTTGTCGGAAGCAGGGTGGTCCAGGCTCAAGTTTACAAGAGGGTGTACAGTGGGATATTTATCAAGTCGTTCGCGCTCATGCTCTCCCCACCGCCACCGTCGTCTGTTGTCGATGGCCGGGGCCGTGCTCGGTGGTGTGGGTCTGAGCCCGGTTTGGTTTCCCCAGCCGGGGGCTCTGGTTGGTTCAACTCAGCAGGGCCGGATAGAGGTAGAGGCTCCTCGCCCCCGATGCAGTCGCAGCAGAAGTTGATAGGTCGGTTTGGCTGCAAGAGCGGCCGGCGTTCTCCTGCGACATTAGTTTCGTAAGATGGCCGCCATCTTGGGTCCCGCCAAGGGGGGGGACCGTTATCGGGACGAATCCGTGGGCTCGGGGGCCCGGATCCAGGGGAAGACCTCTGCAGCGTGTCCGGGGTCGGTTCCCCTCCCCTCGGAACCGATTCTTTCTATCTCAGGTGCGATTTTAAGTAGTCAAAAGGATCTGGAAACGGCGCCTCGGCCGGAGCACGGCGACTCAGCTACCACTCGCCATGAGCTCCAGGCCACGCCCCCCACCTTGAATCATTCATAAAGAGTAACATTGTTTTTTTCTTTCCCTGGTCTGTTTTAGACAGACCCAAAAAGAGTCTTAGGTTTACACCTGCCTTTAAGTTGCTGATCGCTCCTTTAAACAGTATAGAGGTATTACTTAAATTGAGTTGGCTGTGTGCCATCCTAAAATAAATGAAGAGTTATTGCTCATCTCAATCTGTGTTACACTGATCTCTAAAAGCACCTGTAATAGTATTATTACACCCTTATGTTTTACCCACCGAGTAGAACTGTGTGTAATCACAAATATAGTTATAGGTTTTTTACCGTTCCTGGAATAAGTGTCCCACTATTCTAAAATGTATAGTGTTCAGTTGACTTACTATGTGATTTCTTGCTGAGTGTCATGGTACAACTGATGGGGTCTACTACCTTGTATAACTGTAAAGTAAACTGAAAGTAACTTATGGTTTTACTCCCCAATAATAGGTGTGCCCTATACTGAATGTGTAGACAAAGGTCTGACTTACCTAGAAATACTGTTAGGTGTTCTAAATAAGGTCTGTGTTTCGATCTGTGCATTTGAAGCATAGTGTTGTGTTTTTCTGATGTGTTTATTTGCTTTATGATGGTACTTACTTACCCAAGAATCTCCTGGTCTGCTTGTATATAAAATAAACCCTTTATTTTTACAATAGATAGGGTGTCAGTGTTTCTTTGGACCATATGTATTATACAATTTCTTTGTACTGACTCTACAGCCCTCTCTCCCTCCTAAAATAAACCTGGCTGCTTTGTCTACACTGCCCTGAACTCAGGTGGTACAGCCTTATACTAAGTAAGAGTGGAGTCTTGTACTGCCTCAGTTGAGGCGCTCGCTGTGATGATCCTTCTGTTTGGATCACTTGCCGGATCTGGCTGGGTGCTGTTTCTTCGCCCCGCCTCCTTCCTCTCCCCCTTGTCCTTGTATTGAAGTATTGGTACTGATTGGTAATTGAAAACTGACTTGTTTAACTGCTGTATTTCTATTTCCTCGCTTGTAACGTTTAATTTGGTTCATGTACCCTTTCTTTGCGTGAGGGTTAGGTTCTTGATTGTCTACTGTGATGGTGCTGATATGTTCTGGGTCTTACTCTGTCGGAGCTGCCTGGGGACGATGCTTGCGTGCTACCTCCTGATTGTGGATGCAATGGTTCATTGAACTTGTCTTGAATGGTATAAACTCAATTTTCACAATAGTCTCCGTCATCTGTAAAGAATTTTCAGCATTTTCCAAGTTTGACATCTTCTTGATGAACTTTAAGAATATCATGCATTGTTTGATAGTTTTTTTTGATTTTGCAGTCTCTGCTGCTGTCATCTCAGCAATCTTTTTTCCACAATTTAAATTTGGTCTACAGCTCTGGCATGTTCCCTATCCACATGTTCCACAAGTTGCTTCAACATTGTTTTTGAACTCATGTTCAGATTCTCTTCCCATCTCTCAGCAAGGTAGTTATCCTCGGTATTTAGAAAATCTGGGAAGGTTAAAATTCGAAGCCCCCTTGGGATTTTATCAGTTTGTAAATAGTTTTCTACAGTGATTTTATTCTTTATATTTATAGATTTCTTTTTTAGAATGTCTGTCAAGCTTAACACATTTCTGTCTCAGATCCTCTTTGATTATTACTGTCTTGGAAGCATGAGTAGTATTTCCTCCAGGCAGAAAGAGGGCAGCTGTGTCCTCATCTCTTGAAAGTATATATTCCGCCATTGTAGGAAAACCGTGAAGAGAATTTGGGTATATTTTGCCCAACTGCGCCGTGTAGTATGCTATTGGTTAGTTAAGTTATTATGAATCTGTTTCTGATATATAGTTGACTATATAATGCACCAATGTATAGCAACATTCCTATTTGGATAGAACGAGACACAAATTAGTAGTCAGAGTTGTACTTTTGCCGATTGGGTTCTGATTAAGTAACATTCTTTAAATCCCCCTAATTTTAGTAACCATTATCATGAGTACCTTTAAGACAAACTCCTAATGATAAAAGTAGGCGTTATATTTTGAGTCAGGGAAATGAGTTCCTGCATCCAACATTATGTAATTGTACACCTTTAGGTGGGATGCATCAACATTATTATTTACACAATACTATTATTGATTCACATAATGGTGGAAACTAGACATTACGGAGTATTTATTTTATTTATTACATTTGTTACACGCCCAGACCCTGGGGTATCACGGCATAGTTACAGACATCTTTAGTTTTGATTTGGACATTTAATTTCAAGCTTATGGTAGGCAGTGTTACAAAAATAAAACATTGTGTGTATACTATTTACATGCATGGGAGGGGACAATACAATACAAAACAATACAGGAATCATGATTATTTACAAGTTCTGTCTCGAGCCTCCTAGAGGAAGGCGTCTTTCTGGAACTGGGAGGCTAGCTGGACCTAGGGAGGCTGACTAAAGTTAGCTTTTGTATCAGTCTACTAGAATTGGTTGAAAAGCCAGGTTTTAAGTGATTTTTTTGAAGGCCAGGAAGGACTGCTCATTTTTGATATTTAATTGGAGGGGAGTTCCAGTGTTTGGGGGCCATAACTTGGAAGCTACTACACCCTGCTCTAGAGCTTTTGAACCGAGGAACCACAAGGAGCGAGTTGTTATTGGATGAAAGCGTTTTTGCTAGATTCTTTTTTCATCACAGCGTTATTTATGTAGCTAGGGGCTTTTTTTTTTTTGCGAGGCAATTATCGGTGATACATAATGTTTTGAAAATGATTCTGGCCTTAATGGGTAACCAGTGAGTCTCCCTCCTAATGTTGGAGATATGGTCAGACTTTTTTATTCCTGGGGCTGCCCTCAATGCTTGTTTTGCAATAGTTATAGTTTACTTAGGTTAGTGTTGGAAGTCCCTAGTAATAAGGCATTACAATAATCCAACTTCGAGATAGAATCAGGGCCCTGGCAAGGGTAATGAAATTTGTGGATGTGAGGAACTGGCGGCTTAAAGTTATTTGTTTGGAAGTATATGATGTGGATGAGGAGGGTGCAGATATGTGTTTAGCCATGGTGAGATTGGCATCTAGGTACACTCCTAAAGTTTTTGCTTGTTCAAGTACTGGAATCAGTGTGTCGTCGATTGTTGATTGAGGGGTAGTCTGAGTGGAGGGCACCTATTTTGGTCTGGGATCCCACAATGAGAATCTCAGTCTTCTCATCGTTAAGGCTATTCAAGGCCATCCAGTTTTGGATGATAGCGTACATGTTGTTAATGATCAAAGTGTCCTGGTCATAATTCCCGAGAGAGGTATGAGGATCTGGGTGTCATCTGCGAAGTTAGTGTAGATGACACCCATATCGTCTAATGCAGAGAAGAGAAGCTTCGTATAAGCATTAGATAGAGTAGGTGAGAGACATGACCCTTGGGGTACCCCGATGGGGACTGGTATGGGATCAGCAGCCTCTTTTCCAATGGGAACTCTGGACGTTCGTTCGGCTAAAAAGGATTTCACCCAAAGGGTGGCATTTTTAGAGACGTTAAAGTCATTCGCTAGGGTAGTGCATAACTTGTCATGGGGCCTCATTAGGACCCTGGCGCTAAGTGTTTAACGGCGCCGTAAAAGGCTGCGGCGCCGTTAAACACTTAGCGCCTTACTACGAGGTTCTTTTGCGGGACCCGCAAAGGGACCTTGGTACTTAGCACCTTCCCCATTCCCATAGAGCCCTATGGGGTGAAAATGGGAATGGGGAAGGGCCATGGTTCAATGGGGAATTACCGCCCCGCCAACCTTGGAATGGGGTGGTAATTCCCCATTGAACCATGGCGGACCCGTTACAACACCGACACTAACCATGGTGCTAATAGCGCCATGGTTTAGCGCCGGTGTTGTAATGAGGGCCATGATCTACAAGGTCGAATGCTGCAGAAAGGTCTAGCAGCAGCAGTAGTTCAGTTTCCCTGACTCTCTGATGGAGTCCATCTGTATTTTCAAATCGGTGAATGCTGTTTCAGTACTATGGTTAGGCCTGAACCCAGATTGTCTGGCTCCAAGGAGCTGGTCTTGTTCAAAGTGGGTTTGGATTTGTGAATATGCTTTTTTATCTATGATCTTCAGCAAGAAGGGGACCGTGGTTATTGGTCGGTAATTAGTGAGCACAGACTGGTCGAGGGTAGGTTTTTTAAGAGTGGGGTGACCCAGGCTTCTTTGAACCCGGGACCGTATTTGTGTAAAAAAGAAGTATTGACAAAATTAGTGATAATAGGGGTGAGGGAGGACACACATAATTTTACTAAATGGGCTGGAAAATTGTCGCCTTTGCAGTAGAGGCTTTTAGTTTTGCAAAATAGTATTGGTCACTTACTCTTCGGTAACTGGAGTGAAATGGAATAGTATGGTGTCATTGTCGTTGGATTTTATTAGTGTGTTATTAGGGACCTTCTATACTGCTAGTATTTTTCTTTTAGTGGCTATTTTCTTTTGTAGCAAGAAAATGTTGGAGGCTAACGCATATTGAATAGTGGTGCACCATTCTTTACTGGAATTGGTCTGGGAGGTAATAGGGATAGGGTTTTCCAGCTCTCTGAGAATGAAAACAACTCTTTTGAGTCAGACGACGCATTGCTAATGCGGGTGTTATATGCATTCGCTTTGAGTAACAATTGCCTCTTTGTACGTTTTATTTGCAGCATTGAAGGCATTTGTGGAGTCTGTAGTGGGAGATCTTTTGTGGATATGTTCCAACTATCGTTTAGTTCTTCTAAGCGATACTAGCTGGTTGTTGAACCAGAAGCACTTTCTTTTATCTACACGTCGCGTTTTGGTAGTTATAGGTGCTAACAAATCAATAGTATTGGTAAGGCACTTGTGGTAAGTATCAGCAAGGAGGCATGGGTTGTCACTTTTGAGCACGTTAGTTGCTAATGTTTTGCTGATGATGGGGTCTAGGTTATCAACTGAGAGCTTGCAGATGTTTCTAGTTTCATAGGTATCCATTATCTTTGACGTAGGTGGGCTTATTTCATTGCAAGTGAGGGTGAAGTTTACACTGTGGTGGTCAGTGCAGTCAAGAGGTGTGATTGACTCGATAGCTAATGTAGCGTTATGTCATGTGTGCTTATATAGCGCCGGCAGCCCGCAGGCATCAGGGCGCTGATCACATATACTGGTCACACCTGGGACTCCCAAAATAATCCCAATGGGCTCTTTATTTCCTAACAGTGAGAAATCACTTAAAGAGGCACGTCTTCTGGCATTTCCTGAACGTTTGGTAGTTCTTTTCCTGCCACAGGGTGGATGGTATACTGTTGCGCAGCACGTACTGAGAAGGATCTGCCCATTCCTGCCTTAAACTTAAATCTTGGCACGTTAAGAAATCCTTTGTCCGCTGAGCCTAACTGTCTCAAGGGAATGTATCTTACAAATTGCGCCTTGAAGTAGAGGGGGCAGCTCCAAAAATGCACCTGTGAATGATGGTCATTGACTTAAAATTCACTGTATCCTCTACTCTTAGACAATGCAGAGATTTTCTTGCCTCTGTACTATGGTCCCTGGTTTTTATTCTCTTCACTAAACGTACTGCGTCGTTTTACTTGACTTGACACCTGACATGGTCTTTTTTAGTTGCTCCTAATAACAATGTATTCCTGTAAACTAATCTAGACAATACTATTGCTCTGCCAATGGTTGCAGTATTATCCTCATTCAGATACGGTCCGATTGCTCTCATGAGGCGTAGGTTGCATGCATTGTTTTTATGCAAATAATTAACCTGAGCTTCTGAGCTCACCAAGGCATCAACTATCATGCCCGATGTCTTGACCTTGCTCGAAACCTGTTTTGTTCTCCTCTCCTAATTTGGCTCTGGCTGAGCTGGTTCCGAAGATCATGAGTTCTGTTTTCGCGTTATTGAAACACATC
Organism: Ambystoma mexicanum; assembly: GCF_040938575.1. Classification (NCBI taxonomy): domain Eukaryota; kingdom Metazoa; phylum Chordata; class Amphibia; order Caudata; family Ambystomatidae; genus Ambystoma; species Ambystoma mexicanum. The sequence goes on from NC_090925.1 coordinate 992,420,893, forward strand.
CAGTTTTGCTGCATCCATAGGTCTATTATACAGTACATTTCAGCTATTTTCCCACTATTCCTGGTGTATTCTCCCTCTAATTCGATAACTAGTTGCGTACCGTCGGCTTAATTTGTAAAAAAGACGCTGACGTCATCCAACAGGTCACAGAGGCTTCTCATGTATATTAAAAAGCAACAGAGACAAACTTGCTCCCTGCGGTACACCGAAGATGATTGAAATGGCCTCAGAAAACGTTTCCCCCAGTGCACTCTGGCTTGGCGCTCCGTGAGAAAGAATGTGATCCAGTCCAGGGCAACCGGGGAGCACCCAGCTATTCTTTTTAGCGCTTTTACTAGGAGCTGGTGGTCTACCATATCGAGGGCAGCGCTAAGGACAAGCAACATCAGCATCCCTTTTTTGCCTCTGTGAACTAGCTCGAGCATATGGCTTTGCTGGTCCAACATGGCCGTTTCCGTACTATGGACGGCCCTGAAGCCTGATTGTTGTTGATGAAGTGATACCTGATCTTCTATGTGTTTCTGTAATTGAATTGTCGTTATTTTATCCAATATCTTTAGGATGAAATTAGAATTAGAAATAGGACGAAGATTACCTGGGTCCTTGGGGTCAAGACCTGCCTTTTTAACCAAAGGCGTGATTGTGACTTTATTAATTTTCTTAGGCACTGATACTTCTTTAAATGATGCATTAATTATTTTGCCCAAGACTGGTGCAAATATTTCCTTGTTTTCTAATATGACTTTTGAAGGAAGTATGTTTTCAGCACACAATGTTGGTTTCATTTGATTCGGTACCCCCAGCAATTCAGTTTCCGGAACTGATGCAAAGTTAAATGTATCTATGACTCCCAAATTGGGACAGTCTATCTCTGGCGTGGATAGTGCTGATTTTTCTCTGGCCTTAACTATATTATTTCATGCCTTTTGCATTTTTGCTGCAAAAGCATTTTGGACTATGTCGCAGTGTTCCTTAGATGGGGAGAAAGGCGGTGTGAGGACCTTTGGATACTTTTTAATATCTCAAATATTTTGCTTGTGGCATTTGATGCTGCTGCTATTTCATTATTATGATGATTGGCCTTTGCTTCCGTGTAGTTTTTGTTGGCTTGTCTCCAGTTGTCTTTATTTTCCTTCGAGCAATTTTGGTGCCATTTTCTTTCTAGCGCTCTTTTGTTCTACTTTGTTTAGCTCTTCACTGAACCACTTCTGGTGCTTGCTATTTTTTTCTAGCTATTTTGGTTTTCATTGGAGCTTCTTGTTCCACCAAGTCTTGAATCTGTAAAAGGTATTTATTTAGCATCATTTCACAGCTGTCTTGATCTTGGAAAGATTTCACGATTCTTGAGATGCAGGGTTTTAATTGTTCTGGCCCTATGTTTTTAAAGTGTCGGCTCTGTACTTTAATGTGAGGGTTATGTTGCTGTTTGGTGTTTTCCAATATTACCGCGAAAGAAACCAAAAAATGATTACTCCAGATACATGGTTCTGTAATGATTTTCTGGGTCTGCAAGTTTTGAGTTAAGACCCAGTCTATTTGGTTACCTTGTGGGGTTGTAGGTTCGTTATTGATCACTAAGTACTCTAGGTTTTTTTAGAGTATTCTCAAGTGAGATGGCTTCTTTATCAGCCACATTCCCTCTCCAATAGTTAAAGTCACCAACTAACAATGTAGATGTATTAGGTTATTTTAGGTTTATGAGCTGGGAACTGATCTCGTTAGCAAAGTCTGAAACTAAGGAAGGAGATCTACAAATAATTACTATGTTAAGGCAGTCATTGGGTGTGTAAATTAATTTCAACTGTAGGGTTTCACATCCACTGCATATAAAGTTTGCTTTGAATAGTTTCATTTACTCTCGCGCAATGATAGCCACACCCCCACCCTGACCGCTATCTATGTTTGTGTTGTACACTGTATAACACTCTGGTACTGCAATGTCACAGATAGGTCCTATTGGATCTTTTAGCCATGTTTCTGTGATGCAGAGCACATTGAATTTTTTCTCTGTGATCAACTTGTCTATACTGATTGCATGTTAACACATGGAGCGGGTGTTTAGCAGTCCTACTTTAATCGTATGGTGGGGCTGAATATGGGTTGATATATCTTCCGAAAGACAATCTCTTTCCATTTGATTGGAATCACTACACCCTTTTGTCAACTCACAGTTCGTTTTGCGGTCTGGGATCTGCATTTATTATGAGTTAGAAGGGCTATTCTGGCGTGAGTTTCTATGCGCGATCAGCCGCCCCTCCGCCTCCTTCCACAGACTGTTGCCTGCCCATAGGCGCCGGTGCATTTGCACCGGGTTTGAGGGGAGGTAGCTGTCTAGAACTACAATCCTCCAGAGGATTGTAGTTCTTTCCTAAAATAACACGTGCAGAGAAGAACCGCTCTGCTTTAACTCGCGTTAGCTATGAAGCACTGCAACACTTTCAAATCAAGCAGGGTTTTTCCTTAACAGCGTTCAGTCAGCACCACAATGCAAATATTTCAAGAATGACAGGCAATTACAATACAATGCTAAAAACACAAGCTAATGGTACACAAATGTTAAAAATATAAAATACGATAAGCGTTGATGCCTTTCTGGATGGCTGCTAAACGTGTGCGTTACACGCATTACGTGTTTACTAAATAAATAACCAATTTACAAAGGTGCCTGCGGCACTCATCTGCACGCGGAGCTCTTCAAATTATTGGCTTTCCTTCCGTAGTAAGAAGGTAAGGAGTTGTGTAGTGGGTCATTATATATTCTTAATTCTTATTTGAGGATAGTACAGATGGTACATATGTGATCTAAGAGAATCATAGTAACATCCACTTCAGATTTATAAATACCGTAGGTTCATAGCCAGATATAATTTTTTTAATTGAGCATCTAAGGACGATATAGATGGCACACATGGGCTTTTGAAGGGACGAGGCAGCATCATGTACCGAATTATAAACACTGTAAAGTTGTACCCATGTAACCACCAGGCTGCTGCTAGTGTAGAAGTAGTTTTCAATGCAGTAACAACAACCACAGTAAGGCAATTTCGTGTAAATATAAGAATGTCAAGAGGCAAAAGGTATTACCGCCACTTTTGAGGGGTAACCAAAGGTTATTTAAGGTTCATCCGATGAACACAAGAACTATAGTAAATGCATATACTTTTACCTAATCTTTCAGGGCCAGGGGAACTATCCCTTGTATCTACAGAACCATTCTCATTTGAATCGGTAGACTGATATTTGAACAACAAGGTGAGCGTGCATGTTGGATTTTCAGGCTAGACACATTTAGAATATTGTTTCATGCATGCTTTAGGGTTCCTTACCCTGGTGAGATTAATTTGGCACAAAAGAATAGCACTGAAACTGCTCCACCAAGATAAATTATTTATACAATTATAACATATGCATGCATAAATATATTCTGGCACCGAAGGACCCAACACCATTAACAACCTACAAACTAGGCAGCAGTAAAATGTGCACATTTGATGACTATAAGAGGCACCTAGATTTAGACTATCAAACCAGACTATCACTGATTTTTTTTGGTTAGTTCTTTTTATATGATGACTTCAAAAGATTAAATGTATTATGTTTTCTAATACCTCTTTCTTACCCTACAATCCTCCCTGTACCAACCTTTAATTTCTGTGCGCTAATCAACATTGTTTGTGATCAAACACTTATTGGTTTACCATTATTACCATTATTTTTATTTTTTTATTTTTTTTGGTCAATAACTTTTAATGACCATGTTCTATGAACTACATTTGCTTTATTCATGGATGTGGAATATTATGCTTTTGCTAACTTTTCAATTATTTGTAATTTGTTTTGATACAAGTAGCCCAAGTTTGAGAAAGGCCTTGGGTAGGCTGAAACACGTGTCACTTATGGGCAAATCTGTGAATGGGCATTGTGCATGATAAAATGTCTACACACAAATTCAATCTTTGACTATGAGTGGATGCCTGGCACCCCTCTTCTTTTTGTGGCATGCTGTATCGAGACGTTTACCGAAGTAGCTCCAGGAATGGGTAGACGATAATGATATTATTGATCATCTCCAAGCAGGAGAAAAAGTACAATTGATCAAAGTTTGCACCTTTTTCCTTCTGGTGCAGAAATACATGATTTTGAAGAAATGTAACTTGTATGTGGTCTTTGTAGACCTTAAGACAGCCGTTGATGGGGTCTAACAGAACAAGTTGTGGCAGTTCTTCGCGGGTGTTGGCCAAAAGGGGAATTCCCACCCACCTACTGTCTATTATTCAAGAATTAGACAATGACCATTCAATCAGACAGTAGTTCTTTGCGGCTTGGGGGTGGGGGGTAATAACTGTGCCATTTGAAGTAGCCAGAGGAGTAAGATAAGGCTACGTTCTTGCTCCCCTCTTGTTTTGTTTTTATATTAACAAAGTGATTGAGGAGTTGACCAAGCACAGTTCGGACCAGCCAACATTCGGGAATGATGAGATCATGCCCTCTTCTTGGCTGATGATTCTGTAATCCTGGCTACAACACCTATGCGCCTAGGGAGCGCTATGGATAATTTCCTAAATAAATGCGAGGAGTTACGATTAGTGATTAATTCAGGAAAGACCAAGATGATGGTTTTTAGGCCACAATTTTTCAAAATGCCTGGAAGTAAATATCGGCGTAGATGACCACAAACTGGACCAGGTTACATTTTATGATTACCTGGGTCTAAGATTTGCAGAGAGTGGCTATTGAGTTGCCCATATGGGCAAAGCATGCATCAACTTGGCAAAAAACTGTGGGGCTGTTAACACTTATTTGCAGCCCTGGTAGAGGGTCATTGTCCCCAACCGTACAAATGTATAGGTTGCAAGCAAAGCCATTGCCCCTATATGGTGCTCTATGGGGATATACCAACACAGGGATTTTGACCATAGTAGAAATTAGGTTTTGTAAGAATCTGCTAATGCTTCAATGAGCCGCCCTAATGCACTCATCCATCTTGAAGCAGATGGTGGCCAATTGGGGATGAGATGAGCCCAAGACCAGCTTTATACTGGGTCAGGCTTTGGTGCTCACCCAATCTCATAAGGTTCTGGGAAGTGTTAGTACATGTAAAGAGTCTAGAGGAGGGCAAAGCGCTACCATGGATGAAGCATGTAAAGAGTTGTTTGGCCGATTTGGAATGAAGCACTTTATGGTTTGACCTGTCCCTAATTGACAGATCAAGTGCCAATAAGGTGAAAACTGCTGCCCGATGACTAGGCAAGAGAATCCTGGAAGCCTGTTCCAACTTTAGTCTTTGTCCCAGGTACTTCTTTGGAAAAGCAGATTTTGGGTTGGAAAAATATTTGGATTTTATAGAGCCGCCACATGCACGTGCACTTTGTCAAGCTGAGGATAGGCACTTTAAATGTGGCCAGTTTTCCAGTTTGTGGGGCAGCACGACACAAAGAACCTGTCCCTACTGTGGTTTTGGGGTTGAGTCGGAGGTACATTTTATGCTCATTTGGAGAAGGAATTGACTTAAACCACTATTCAATTAAGCAACTATTCTCAACATAAATCGAGCAATTATTTTTTGCAAGTAAACTGATGAGTGTGGTGTTCTTTGTGGCCAAATATACTAGTCAGGCATGACTTCAAATGGCCTGGGTCATAGCTAACAGAATGAAAGAAACAAATGAATGTATTGGATATAATTTAAGTTCCTTGCTTTGAATGGATTGTGTCCTCCCACGTATTCCTCATCTTTGAAATATCCAAGTCTGCTTGCAGCTTGCTTTGGAAAAGCTTGTCATAGAGTCCAACGTTGTGTGGCATCGAGTCATGGTCATTGATGGCCTCCGTACTGTCCTCATCATGACATTGAGGCTGGTATATGAAGCATGCGTGGTGACAGTTTCCTCAGTTCTGTTTTTTCCACATTCTAGCATGCTTCGGTGCATCATCGCCTCTGCGAAATTGAAAATAAGTGATTACTTTCAATAGTCTGTTCTTCATCTACTCAACATGTCCTCAACACGGAAGACCGGTTTTAAGCTGTGTGCTGAATTGTGGGACAAAAATGTTCATTACAGACCCAAACCAAGTCTGTCTGTGGTGCCTGGCGGTAGGCCACAAGGTTGATGACTGTGGCTCGTGCCAGTCCATGATGGTCAAGGCTTTGCCGGAAAGGAAGGGGAAGCTCGAAGCAGGTAAGCACTCTCCCAAATCCCCCTCCATTACCTCATCTAAAAGAAAATCTTCCTCAGATTCTAGGTACGTGTCCCCTTACAGAAAGTGCTCTAAAAATAAGAAGAGCTCGAGATCACAACACTAGTCGTCATGTTCTCACAAAAAAAGCAAGAAGCGACGCCATAGGTCTTCGTCGACTTCTTCCTCCTCTCCTGACAGAGTGCTCTTTCTGAATAAGTCGGAAATGGGAAAATTTCCACCTGAGAATGCTTGACATTTTCAAGAGTGCGGCCCCGCAGAGTGCCCCTCTTAAGTAGTCGAAGAAATCGGGCCACCCCTCTGCGTCTCGCAAGACCAGCAGGGAGTCTGATGAGTCTCCTTCCTGCACACCTAACAGCCTGGGAAGAGAGGTTCCTCCACACAAATTGAAGGAGTCGTCCACGCCATCAGCGCCCTCAGTACCCTCAAAGCCTTCAAAGACCTCGACTGACTCTACGAATTCATATAAACCATTACCTAGACCGGATTTCTTTAAATTCATGGAGTCTATCTTCGAGGAAAATGAAGACCAAGCTCCCTTTGGATATGAATTCGGGACTCCCAATGTACATAGGGAGCTTATTTCACAAGAATCAAAGATGAGAAATCTTGTTGAAACCCTGAAAGAGACTAGCCGTTGGGAGACTTTACCTGAAACAGATCTTAGAAATCCAGAGGTGGCTGGCTACTCAGACCTATTTTATAGGTCAGTGATCAGTAAGGTATCAGAAAATCTGGGATGGTATAAACCAGCTGCGATAATTGCGGACCTACTGGACAGTGGGTCAGTAAGGGAAGAGGTCTTACCTTCATTGAGAGTCAAAGTCATGGAGAATTTGCTGAAGCCAGATTGTATCCCATCTGTGAACAAGTTGCTGACAAACTAAAGAACAGCTTCCATAGATCCACCCTTTCGAATGGATTGTGTCCTCCCACGTATTCCTCATCTATGATAATTCATATCTCCAGCTTTGCTGCTTCGGAAAAGAAATTTCGGCAGAGGGTGCTGTGCACGAGGTTGAAGCGTCGATGTCCCTCTGAGGTCGCCGTAGGATATCGACGTCACTCTTGCCATAAATAGCTTGTGCCTTGCCTGTTGGCTTCAGTTCTATTTTTCCAAGCTTTGCTTCGAGAACACGGCGCGCTTCGTCTTTTCTTCATGAGAGAAAATGTCGTCTTCATCCACTTATTCGCCCCTAAGTCGGGGTTTAAGAATTGTAAGGACTTTGGGGCAAAGATGTCCATCACAGATCCCCACCGAGTTTGTCTTTGGTGCCTAGGTCCCGACCACTGGACCGGCAACTGCGGCTCCTGCCAGTCTTTGACGGAGAAAGCTCTTTGCGAACGTAAGGGTAAGCTTGCGGTGGGTCGGGATGCTTCGAAGGGATATTCGAAGAAGGTGAAAATATCTGAGGAATCAAAAGATTCCGCTCGACATAAACCCGTGAAGAGGTGCAGATCGAGGAGTCTTTCAGAACATTCTTCGAACTCCTCGAAGAGATAAAAAAAGAGACGCCATAGGTCTGATCCTTCTTCAGACTCCTCCACAGAGCTGGTTCGTTGTCCGTCCAAAACTGATTCTCCCAGAAAATGGGACGAATTTCGATCACAAATGATGCAAATCTTTGAGAACGCTGCCTTGACCCCCTCAAAGGAGCCTTGCAAGAGCAAGACCCAGGCCACTCTGATGGATGACACAGGCAAGTCGAAAACTACTTCGGTAAGTAGTAAGTCACAGTCTCTACATCAGCAACCCGACACAAAGGCGTCAAAGATTTCAGCCCGGGAATAGAGTACATCTCAGATTCCCTCGAAGACGTCTAAGACCTCGACGATTTTGTAGACTCCATCGTCGTCGATTACTTCGATGTCGAAGACCTCAAAGCTTCCATTGACGCCGATAACTTCAATGCTGGTAAACCATCAACACTTTCGACGATTCCGGCGAGTTCGTTGATGACTTTAGCAGAGAAAGAAAAGGTATATAAACCTATCCCGAGATCTGACTTTTTAAAGTCCATGTTCTCCATTTTTGAGGAGGAGAGTGCCTTAGAAGGAGATATTTCCCCTTTAGGAGTCGGGTATGGCTCTAGGGATGTACCTGAGGAATTAGTTGATCCAGAATCAAAATTGTGAGATCTCTGCGACTCCCTCCACTCTGCCAGTGGTATTGACACATCTCCAGAGTTGGAGTTCTCTAAATCTGACCCTATGGGTCACGCTGATTCTGGGTACAGAAACCTCATGAATAGAGGCGAGTTTTATGGGGTGGAGTAGGTCTTCACCTACTTTTGAACAAGACGATATGACCGATATTCTGGATCAGGGACGGCCGAAGGTTCCAGTTCTGCCTTTCCACAGGGCTCTGCAGAGAAAGGTAGAGGCAAACTGGGAAACACCTGAATCTAGTTCTGCCATAGATAGAAATCTCACCAGCAAATAAAGACCATCGTCTTCAGATCCTGATTACCTCAGGAAACACCCCACACCTGAAAGTTTTGTGATCCAAGCTGCGACTGTGTCTAGGCAGTCAGCGTATCCCTCTATCCCCCCGATAGGGAGGATGAGAAAGTGGACGCTTGGGCCCGGAAGGTTTTTACCTCGGGCAGTATGGTCTTAAAGTCCACAAACGTCACTTGTTCCCTGGCCAGGTTTACGCATACCATGTGGGACTGCATTAAAAGGGAGGCTGAACATATTCCAGAAGGCGAGGAAAGGGAAGGCTTTCTGAATATTGTGAAGGACGGCAAGGAGGCGATGGGAGAATGCCTCCATTCAGGGTTGTATGCAGCTGACAGTGTCAGCAGGTCATTTTATGCAGATTTGCGTGGCTAAGAAAGTCAGGCTTTGCACCAGACATGCAGGCCAAACTTCTAAACATGCCTTTCAACAGCTCGAGGTTGTTCGGCAGCAAGGCGGACAAACTTTTGGAGAAGCTGCAGACCTCCAGGGCGGCGGCTAAGTCTCTTAGCACCTCCATTCGGCAACCTCAGCACTTCTACTCGGGGTCATCTTCCTGAAGAGGTTGTTCTCATCTGGTAGAGGAAGAAGACAGGCTGCGCAGAAAGGACAAAGAAAGATTCCTCGAGGTGGACGAGGAAAAGGTGCAAAATCAGCCTCGACAGTGGCATCTTTGCCCTCAGCCACTGCTGCAGCAGCCCTTAGACCGCTCAGAGGCCTTTTCCCACAAAACCCTGCTGGGAGGCAGAATCTCAAGGAATGGCGGGGCATTACCTCGGATGCTAGGGCACTGGAAACAGTGACCAAGGTTACTGCCTTCCTTTTCTGAAAAGGCCTTCAGATCATCCAGCGGGAGCCAGCTCTGCCAAAATTCCAGATCTGCTCCTTATGCAGGAGATTTTAACCCTGCTAGAGAAAGGTGCAATAGAACATGTACCTGTATCGGAGAGGAACAACGGCTGGTACTCCCCTTATTTTCTCATTCCAAAGAAGGACAGAGGAATGAGACCCATCTTGGACTTCAGAAACTTGAACAAGTTCCTCAGGAAGGACAAGTTCAAGATGGAAACCCTTTCTCAGATCATCCAGGCTCTCCAATTCCAAGACCTGTTGGTATCATTGGACCTTCAGGATGCTTACTTTCATGTGCCAATCCATCTCAAGCACAGTAAGTATCTGAGGGTTGCAGTTCTCACTATCAGTTTCGAGTTCTGCCATTCGGGCCAACCTCAGCCCTAAGGGTTTTCACTAAATTGATGGCGGTGGTGGCAGTGAGTCTCAGGAGAGGGGGGATTCACGTCTACCCCTACCTGGACGATTGGTTGATCAGGGCTCGTTCCCCCCAGCAAGCCCAGGAACATCTCACAATCACCTGCCACTCCCTACACAGACTGGGCTTCTCCCTCAATTTCAAGAAGTCCCATATGATACCATCCCAAAGACTCCAATTTATCGGAGCAGTCCTGGATACTTCCTCGGGGGAAAACCTCGACTCCCGAGGTGAGAGCTCTTCACATTCTGCAGATGGTAAGAAAATTAAAAAATGCCCAGCATCTGCCGGCCTACGATTTTCGGAGGTTGCTTGATCTCATGGCATCCTGCATTTTTCTGGTGCCAGTGGCCCGACTGAGAATGAGATCCCTTCAATGGGCCCTCAGGACACAGTGGTCCCAATTCTCTGGGAATATATCGGATCTTCTGCAAGTTCCAAGCACAGTTGCTCAGGTCTATGGTGGGCTTGCAACGACAATATTTTTAGAGGAGAATCTTTTTGGCAACCATGGCTGGAGATAACAGTAGTAACGGACGGCTCACTCACGGGATGGGGAGCCCACACCAACAGTCTGACAATCTTCGGAGACCAAACTACACATCAACCTTTTGGAGCTGAGGGCAATCAGGCTAGCGCTGAAGGCCTTCCTGCCCTCTGTATGGGGAAAGAATATCCTGATAATGACAAACACGGTGGCTATGTACTACCTCAACAAAAGAGGCGGCGTAGGGTCACTTCCACTGTGCAGAGGGGCAATTCAGCTCCGGTTCTGGGCAATACAAAAATGGAATCTCTGTTGGCAGTTCACCTTTCCGGAGAGCAGAACACGGTGGCGGACACTCTGAGCAGGCAGAGCACAGTCTCTCATGAGTGGGAGCTAGCTCAGGAAGTCCTTCAAGAGATCTTCGCCCTTTGGGGAACCCCTCAAATGGATCTGTTCCCGACCGAGGTGAATCTGAAGTGCGAACAGTATTGTTCAAGGGAATTTCCCCCGAGAGGAGCTCTAGGGGACGCATTTGCAGTGGACTGGGATTTTCCTCTTCTGTGCGCGTTTCCTCCAGTCCCCGTGATTCCTCATGTAATCATGAGGTTGAGAAAGTTTGGGAAATCAATTATCCTAATTGCTTCGGATTGGGCCAGGAGAACATGGTACCCGGACCTTCTGGACATGTCCATTTGCCCTCCAATACATCTTCCACAAAGAGAGAATCTTCTCTCGCAAGAGGAAGGTCCCATTCTTTATCCAGAGGGCAAAACACTCAACCTTCACGCATGGTTTCCGAGAGGCTGAGATATAAGGATTGGGACCTTCCGGACGATGTAATAGAGATTTTGCTTTCCGCCAGAAGGCCAGCAACCACATCTTTGTACCAGTGTCGTTGGAACAAGTTCAGTAACTGGTGCAAGGATAAGAATGTGGACCCTTTTCAATGTGGCACTCCTGTGGTGCTCTTTCCTTTTACATCTGGCCAATCTGGGGCACCAGGTTGGTACAATAAAGGGGTATTTAGCCGCGCTTTCAATTTTTAAGCGCACCTTTGAGGAGGTTTCATATTTCAAAATGCCATTGGTCATCCAGTTTCTCAAGGGGCTCACTAACGTGTACCCCTCAGTACCATTTCATGTCCCGGCTTGGGATTTAAACCTTGCTTAAGACATGCATAACTTTTGAGCCTTTACGTTCCTGTCCTTTAAGGCTCTTAACATTTAAAACTGCCCTTCTTGTGCATCAGCCCGCAGGATAAGCGAGTTTCAGGCTCTTTCATGTAAACCGCCCCATACTATTCTTCATAAAGACAAAGTCATACTTAAAGTTAAATCATCTTTCTTGCCGAAAGTAGTTTCTGACTTTCACCTGTCGCAGAAAATGATGCTACCAACTTTCTACCCTCCTCATTTGGGTAAAGAAGAGGAGAGACTACACAGACTCGATCCTAAAAGAGCTCTGAGTTTATATATAATGCGAATGTCAAAATTGCCTCAAGATGACCAGCTTTTTGTTGGTTATACAGGTCCCAAATTGGGATTAGCAGTCACAAAGCAAACTATATCCAGTTGGATTACTTGAGCCATCATGGAGTGTTACAGACTGGCGGGGAAAGATCCTCTGGAAGGGCTTCGTGCTCATTCCACGAGGGCCCTGTCTTCTTCCATGGCTCTTCGGAGGGGAGTCCCAGTGACCGACTATCTGTTCAGCTGCAACCTGGACCTCGATCGACACATTTGTTAAGCATTACTGCTTAGACTCTTCATCCTCCCTTGAGGGTCTATTCGCAAAGGCGGTACTCCATTCTGTTCATGGAAGGAGTTAAATAGTACTCCCACCTCCAATTCTCTTACTGCTTTGGGAGTCTATGATGCGGAATACGTGGGAGGACACAATCCATTCGAAGAAAGTTACTTACCAATTGTAACGTTCTTTCGACTGGATGTTCCTCCCTCATATTCCTCATCGCCCCACCCATCCTACCCTGGAGTACTATTTATGGGTTTACACTTGCGTTTTCGCGAAGTGCTTTCAATTTTTAGAGCAGGCCTATCTGGTTCCTCTATGCGAAAAAACAGAACTGGAGTCAATGGGCGCTGCACAAGCTATTTATCTCGAGAGTGACGTCAACATCCTACGGTGACCTCTGTGGGAAATTGACGCCTCGACCTCGTGCACAGCGCCCTCTGCAGAATTATTTTTCCGGATCAGCGTAGCTGGAGATACTTCTTATCATAGATGAGGAATACGTGGGAGGAACATCCAGTCGAAAGAGCATTACCGTGGTAAGTAACTTGTTCTTCTCAACATACGCCCAACACCACAGAATCTGGTGGTTCAGACTGCATCGTCTGGGGCGTCAGCTTATCCTTCTGCCTCGGCTTACAAGGATGATAGAAAGATTGATGTCATAGGGAAAAGACTGTTCAGTGCAGGAAGTGTGGCACTGAAATCTGCTAATGCCACCAGTGCTCTGGCAAAATATACGCATACCCTTTGGGGAGTGGCTGCCTTGGCAGCGGATCATATACCAGAGGGTGAAGAGTGGATTTTTAAATTTAATCCAGGATGGTAAGTATGCTATGAGGCAATAGTTACAATCAAACATGGACACAGTTGATTCTCTTAGCAGGGCAATGGCTGCCAGTATGGTACTGAGACGCCTGGCATGGCTGAGGAAATGGGGGTTCTCGTCAGATGTCCAGGCACGTTTGCTGGACATACCATTTGATGGCACTCAATTATTTGGCGAAAAAGCTGATAGCAGCTTAGAGAAACTGTAGACTTCAAGAGCAGCAGCTAAATCTCTGGGGGCTTCAGTAAGACAACCTTCTACACAAGGGTGGAGAGGATGTCCTTTTTGATTGTATTCTTCCATTTCAAGAGGGAGAGGACAATACTCTCAAAGAGGTCAGAGAAGGACACCATGTGGATCCAGAAATCGAGGAGGTAGAACTCCTTGCACAACACCCTCTGAATTGCCCTCAGCTGCGGCTGGGTCAGCAAAATCTCTTTGACTCCCTCACCCACAGGTCTGGTAGGCTGCAGGCTGTAACAACATCCTTCGGATGCATAGGTGCTACAAACAGTGGCCTACGGTTACTGCCTCCCATTCATAAAAAAACAGAATTGTCCCCCAGGAGACCGATCTTCCTTGGATCCAGATCCGCTCCTTAAACAGGAAATGCTTATCCTGTTGGAGAAAGGTGCCACAGAGCTGGTATCTGCAGTGGAGAGAAACCAGGGTTGGCACTCTCCCAATTTCATAATCCCAAAGAGCGATGGAGCAGTGCGACCCATCTTGGACTTGAGACTCTTGAATAAGGTCCTTCCTGAGGAACTTTCCTGAGGAAAAGTTCAAGATGTTAATTCTTTCGCCGATCCTTCATGCCTTTCGACTCCCGGATTGGTTGGCGTCATTAGACCTTTAGGATGCTTACTTTCATGTGCTCGTACATCAGAAGCACAGAAGGATACCTGAGGTTTGCGGTTGACTGTTCTCATTATCAGTTCCGGGTTCTGCCATTCATGCTCGCTTCTGCCCAGAGGGTCTTCACCAAGCTTATAGTAGTGCTGGCAGCAAGTTTAAGGAGTGAGGGGATTCTCATCTACCCTTACCATGGCTTGTTCTCCAGAGCAGTCTCGGAATCCTCTGTCGTTCTTGCCACTTCCTCCACAAGCTGGGCGTATACCTAAACTTCGACAAGTCCCACTTAACACCATCACATAAACTTCAATTTCTGATGCTTGTGAATCTGCTTGGAATCGCATGCTGTACATATAGCCCGACATTTAGTGGTAACCTCAGAAAATGGCATCTTGTCTTTCGAGGATCGAAAGGGGACGTCAACATGGGCGTGCCTGTAACACTATCCCTAACGTGATGTGTAGTGTACCCAAAATCCCTCACGCTTTGAGGTACCTCAGATTGTTTTTTCCCGCCCAGCTAGCTGGTCACCTTAGGCAGAGCTCTTACTTATTGCAAAATTGTTATAATTCCCGACCTCCGGTCATTTATATATTATTCGTCCCCTCTTCAACGATTACTTCATTACCGTCTCCGAAGACAGTGAAATAACAGACTTCGCCGGCCGGTGCTTCGGTCGACGCTGTCGACAGCATGGCCAGGCCTTCTGGCAGGCCTTGTAAGTGACTCCAATCCAGCGATCCCACTAAGTCAGTGCCTTGTCTGGGATGCCCAAGGGAAGCCCTTATTTATATATTTTTATGGCAAGTTATAATCTGGATGATGAACCCTTGTATAACACCCCTCTCTTAGAATCCCCCTGACCCCACTGAGCCAAGAAGTAGATTTGTTTTGCAAATTTAAAAGGTTTATTTGAAAAATGAAACAATATATATAGATATCACACTTCTATAAATTGATAATGGATAGCACACTTGTGAATATGAGCAGTAATCAGCAATAGGTAATCCTACAGTAGCACAGTTCTTGGTTACTTATGAATAGGAAAAGAAAAATAAGGTGGTAGAGAATGCCTTTATGGCTTCAAGGACAATGCAATGATGAATGAAATACAGTACAGAAAATAACTGGATATGGCTTCAACAAAAGACAATGTAATCACTTTTCCTTGACAATTCACTCCCCCCCCCCTTATGCAATATAAGGAGATGGAAAGAAGAGCACACAGTTCTCAGGAATGCAATCAAATACAATATGAAATTCAGTTCCCCCCCCCAGCAAGCTTAGAGGAAAACAGGTAGAAGTTTGAAACACAGGCCCAAAATGCTTTGAATGTGATGACAATGAAGTGAGAAAGGTGCTAAAAATGCTTTTAATTCCCTCTAGAGGTTCAGGGTGGGTGATATCTAGTTTATATTAGTTCAGGCTCACTTTAGCAATGCTCTATGAGTAACTAGCAGGTTAAAACAAATTTTAGCAAAGGAAAGCAAGGAGCTGCTGATTTTTACACGTGGCTGAAATTGTGCAAAATGTCAAATAGTGGCAAATTAGTTGCGCGCGTCGAGCGTAATTATGGAGGCACTATAAGGAGTAGGAAGTCGGTTCTAGGTTCGTTGGAAAGCTTAGATTCTAAGCTTTAAAATGACAGTTAAATTTCGTTCCAGAGATAAGGACGATTTCGTGAAGGTAGTTTTTCAGATTTGAAATTTAAAAGTTCAAAATGGCAGATGACAGTTTTCAGCTTTAAAAAGGACAGAATGACGCACGCAATTCCTATGAGGTAGTTTTAAATAGGTTAAAACAGTTTTAATTAGATTATTTTACACTAAGAGATTGGTTTTGGCACAGTGCTAGCTGGGTACTCACACTAGATTTTGGACAGGAATGGGCCTCGTCACGGATCTGGTCAACAGGTTGAACGGGACTTCTGGCGGTTCTGCTCACAGCGTCTGGTCTCTGGTTCTCTCTGGTTTCCGGATACAGCACTGCTTTCTGGATACTGCTACAGGTTCTTGCAAAAGTTCTTGGCAAAGAATTCAAACAGCTCGCCCAGCTGTTGAATAGTTTGGTTGGTTTTGAGGCCTGCTGAAGAGGATTCAGCTTGTGGATTCAGGCCTCTATGCTACAAATTCTGGAGTTAATTTCTGGTCTAATTTGTTAAGCTTTCCTCTCTCCCTTGATTGGGGGGAAGAAATGGAGTGTCAGAGTGATGCTGTAGGTTTTATGGTCAGAGGAACATCCCCTTGTCAAATTGCACACAAATCTATTTCTGACCCAAATACACATTTCCTAGATACACAATTTGTTTAAATTACATGTACATATTACAGATTGCTTATGGTCCATGATTGTCCGACTCTGATCTTCCTGGGGGCTTGCATTAAAAAATGACAACTTAATTTCGTTTTTAATTGGTTTACCAATGTTAAATCTGTATCAAAAATTACACCAATGTACACCCTCCTTCTACACACATTCCAGCTATTTACTAGGTTTCTAGCATAAACCCGGTGTCTGTAATATCAATAAATAGCAGGGTTTGGTCCTAGAACACCGTAGAAATTGGAGTTTGGACTCAAATCGTGAGGGCATTTTTCATACTAAGAATCTCAAAGTTGTACATTCCTGTCATTTGGTTACAATAAGTTATCAATGTTTCTATAAAATATATATTTGCTGCAATAGGAATCCACACTCCAGTCTGGCCCGCCCCTTGAAGCTGGGTGGGTCAGGGATCACATGTCTCTGCTCACAGGCAGCTCTCTGTTTACAGTCAACATTCAAAATTAACATACCCCATTCAACTGAAAGGGGCTATTGTCTCTCTCCTCCAGGCTGAAGGGGAAACCCCCCTCCCTCTCACTCAGAAGGGCCATGTGATATCCTGCCTCCTGTTGTGAGTCTCTGGGGTGTTAAGAGTTCTGAGCCTCTTGGCCTCTGGGAACAGCAGGTGGCTAAGATTTTTAATTAACCAACAGGCTTTGAAGTCCCTGCCCCTCTTGCAACTCCTAAATACAGTTTCCCTGTCAGAGTTTAGACCGCTAGCGCCGGTTTGTGGGCAAAGCTGGTACTGCACCCATTTTTGGGATCTGTCTTGAATTACTGCATTTCAATAGAGTGGTCTTTTGTTTGATAGTATAGGACCCTTGCTTAACATTGTTTTGATGGCATCCTTACAATAGAGTGGTGATGTGGAACCCCCCACAAGAAGGTTGTATCTTTAGAGTGGTCTTGTGCCCATGACTTTAGCAGCTTTTTGACATAAAAAAAACGGATTTTAAACAGAACCACCTTTCTTTGCACTGGTGGGTGGCAGATTAGGTGACCATTTTGGTGTGCGCAAACTGCGCAGTTCTCCTGGATTCTGGCGTGAATGTGGGCGGCGACAGCTCATCCCCACATCCACCCAGTCTATTAATTTAGTTTATTCTGGGATAGAATAATGGGCGGCGACAGCTCATCCCCACATCTAACCAGTCTATTGATTCAACATGGGTCAAAACCCTTGACAGCCTATACAGTAGGGAGAGTGGGATCTGGAGGTTTCTATTCTTTTCAAGAATGTCTTTCCTTCTCCCCTCGCTTTGCCCTTTTGGTTTTGCTGTTGCTTTAAAATACCTGAGCTATGAACAGGACACCATTTAAATTTTACTCTTCCTGTAAGGGAAAATACACCTGGAAAGATGAGCACCGGTCGATGCAATAAGCGTCTTCCCTCGCAATCACAACTGGGCATCCAGTCGGTATTGTCAGCTCCTGCCGCCTAAAATGATCAAGGAGTGTCGAGTGAAACAGTGGGTGGCCTACGCCATGTCGCAGGCCTAGGGTAGCTCCCCTACTGCCGCTGAAAGTGATGAGGATCTAAGTGACGGCCGTGGCTCCGATTCCGGATGCCATTGACCTCTCATCGGAGCGCTCCACGACGTCCGTCCCCGGCCCCACCAGGCACGAAGATAGTCCTGCTATGGGGAATGTACACCCCGGCTACAGGGACGGACCCGCTACTCATAGGACAAAGTACACAACTCCCAGTACTGCCTCGACGCATCAGTCGATGTGGTCCAAGGTGCCAACGGGTACGTCGAGTTTCTCGAGGGCACCCACAGATTCGTGTGATCGACAGACCTCCCTGCAACCGTGTCAGCGGCATGTGTCCGGGCATTCTGCAAGCAAGGGCGCCAGCACCAAAAGCCACCAGGCCTTCAAGAGGCCTCCTAAGAGCGCGCTGGCGCATAAAGACCCAGTTGTGTCGAAATCTACAGCACAACTCTCTAAACAGCCTAAACCCCTTCCCAGTGACGCCGAACATCAGCTAGAGTCTCTCTAAGATCGTTTCGGCGCCAGTTAACAAAAAGACAAGTCTAAAGACACGTCGAAAAAAATAAGTCAAGTGCCTGAAGGGCAGGAGGATTATTCTTAGAGTCCCCAGTCCTTACCTAAGACTCTCCTTGACAAATCTCGGCGTTGTAGACAAAGGGATCCCTTGGAAGAGTCTCTCTCCCCCCCCTCCCCCGGACCCTCTGGCTCATCTCCATGGACCAGGTAAAGATTTGAAGGGCGTATGGACAGGCTGGCTAAATCTGTGGACTTGTATGAGAAATTCACTCCTAAAAGGCCTAGTGAAGAAGACCCTTATACCACACTGGCCAAATTCCAAAGAACCTCTTGCCCACTTTATGAGGAGGTCTTTGATCTTCCAGATCAAAAAGAGATTCTTCTTGACCCTTATTCACAGGAGGATGATCCCTTTGAGGATCCCACTGATCAGACCCCGGATTGGGGAGGGATGAACAGCCGGTGGATAACTCTCCTTGGCTGTCTCATACCCATACCCTGGATCCTGATACCTTATGCATGGACCCCACCTCTGCACCAGGCATCTCCTGTAGATGACCAGATGGCGTTTAACAATATTCTGAAAAAAGCAGCCGAACATTTCCAGATAGCCACGCAAGAGGCGGTGCTGGATTCAGATTTCGTAGAGGACATTTTAAAGGAGAAGCCTCCTGCCAGCCAGGCTATCCCTTTACTTAACTCCATCAAAAGGCGCATTGCCCCTTCCTTATTAACATCTTCACAAACTAGGGCTGTAAACCCATGGGTGGAAAAACATTTTTGCCTGTTTCCTTCTGACCCCCTCTATATTAGGGGTCATGCCACCCGTGATTCTCTTGTGGTGACGACAAGGAAAAGGGCAGGGGTGTCCTTGTCCACAGGCGAGGCGCCGCCGGACAAGGAATGTAAAAAAGGTATGCTCTTGGGTACTACTGCAGCAGCATATTCCACCCGGATAGCCAACAATACCATGCTGTTGGTCAGCTATTCTGATGTCCAATGGAACCTGCTGCAGGAGGTCCTGAACAAGTGTGTTCTCGCCTGCTTACAATCGTGTCAGAGGGTAAGCAAGTAAACCATAACATCCTCAAAAACACCTTAGGTGCTGCTGAGACAGCAGGAAGAACCTTAGCCCAGGAAGCTCTTTTGAAACGTCACGCCTGCTTAAAATACTCAGGGTTCAAACCAGAGACTCAAGCGTCGCTAATCAACAAACGGTGGAAGACTCAACCTGTTTGGCAAGGCTGTTGATGAGGTGCTGGAAACTGCCAAGAAGGAACAAGAGAGTTTGAAATCTTTATCAGATCACTCAAAGGCCCTTTCATTCGAGAGGGGGAAGTTTTTGCCGCTTCTTTTGCAGACAGTTAACTTATTGGGAATTACCATCTACACAGGCTGCGCTTGATAGCTATACAAAACCCCTGAATGTGGTAATTTTGCACAAGAAAGGATGGGGAAGTGGTCACAAATATGTTCAGCCGGTTTTTTATTCAGAGTAAAACTTGTATATTCACAGAAAAAGTAACACACATCTAATATGTTGGTTCTATCAAAATTTGAACACAGTATCCTTAATACTAAAGAAATGCCACTACAATTGCGAAAAAATGCTTTGTGCAAACAAAGTGCCCTTAATACTAAAGAAATGCCAACACGTGTTTCAACCAAAAAGGCCGTCCTCCGGGCATACAAATACATATACAGCTTGATAATTAGTCCAAAGACAACTAAAGTAGGGGGTAGTGGGTCAAAGCAAAAAAGAGAAAGAAGAAACAGGAGAGAAGAAAGAAAATGAAAACATAACGTTAGAATAATGCATGCAGATAAATCCGCTGTTTATTAGGATAGTAGTCAAATCAAGTCATATCTTGTTGTGATTGTACTTGATTAATTCTCGGTTATGCTTGTGTTAGTTGAGGAACGAGTAATTCTCAAAGGTTTAGCTGGCCAAGTCTGTAAACTGTAAAGCCATAAAGCAAAATGGTGCATATTTAGCCTAAAAGTCCTGCACTAACGGTTTATTATATAGTAATCACATATAAATTGTAAAAAATATATATAAAAGTTATATTTACCGATCTTGCTGTCAAGCCGTGATTGTTGCTCGACTGGTGTGCCGCTGATGCAGCAGAAATGAAGTACAGCGCACGTATTTAGCGTGCTTTCCCTTTTATAACGGCCGTAATCTATAAAATAATCATAACAGCGTGTTTACGTGATTTGCAAATATAGACACGTTGAATCAGCTATCGCACAAAAGAAAAGTAAAGGGCAGCCCTGGCTTTTCGGCATAGGCTCCTAATGTTCGTGTGCACAATGGCGGGTTGTTTCTTCAATGCTGAAGGCATCGGCAGTGACCAGGGGTTACTATAGTAACCTCCACAGAATAGGTCAGGTGACAGTCACGTGACCCAGTTGCTTGGGAACAGATTCCAAGCCGGAAATAGTGAAAATGCTCATTTGTTGTGCATTTACTTTGCAGAGATGCACTAATTTAATGGGACCGCATTCGCCAATAGTGATGTGGATGCTTGATAAGATCTGATATTTAATTCTCAACATGACATGAGAAATGGAAACTAACATTGTCTGCACAGTATACATGCAAGGAAAGCGATAAGGAGGTTTGATATATGCATGTATTTAGAACCTGGGCGGTTCACTGTAGGGATATATATTGACAAAATTACATACCGCAATTAGCTGGTGTGATACCAGAATGATCATGATTTGTAGGTCAATAATAATTAGAAGTGTCGACAGGCATTTAATTACCAGTTATGAATTGAGAATAGATGGATGCTGAAGTTGGTTCATTAGACTATATATAGACGCCTCGGGCATAGCCGGTAAGCCCTCTTAAAGATCATAGGCTAGATAGCATATGTTAACATTAACTTAAAATTCTCGAAATTACCTCTGGATTCCCATGGTAACAAGACCCATTCCGGCTGGACGGGTGATGCACAACCACTGTAGCTGAATGGTTGGATCATGAGCAAGTTCAGAGGTCATATTCACCTAACTGAATCTAAGTATGAAAATATCATGTGCGATAGAATTAATGGAACTGATAAGAAATGGGCCTGTTGGAAGTATTGAGTAAAGGTAAGAACATTCAATATTATACAATCTGAAAGAACACCATCATTGGTAAAAAAATGGCAAAAATACCCTTGCAATTGGTAAATATTACTTGGCATACAACTAGTAGCAACATCATATACTGAGCAAACAGTTTCTGTCTCTAAATCTATTAAAAATAGTCACATTGCTGAGTACACTAAATGCGACGGATTGATGAAATCTATAAGTGCTGTCAATATTAGCTAAACTTTTAACGAATAGGTTCAAAGTTGTCATTTAAGATAAGTTCTGAAAACTCCTGATATTAGTAAATTAAGCATATATCATCCTTGCCGTCTGTTACCTTAAGGAACCCCAGGTATCGGAACAGTATGCAACCAATTGAATTTTCACAATTTAAAGAAACGCATTGAGTTCATGGTCTTGGTTCAAGCCAAGTGACAGGCAGCATAGTTTGCAAATCATTCTTGCTTCCTGCTGTCGTAGGGTTCATTCTCTGTTGCCACCTCTCTGATGTTGTTTGATGTGTTTGAGTCCAATAAATTTAATATCCTTGGTGTTGTCCAGTTGATGGTGCTTCTGCCAGTGGGAAGCCAATGGGAGTCTGATATCCTGACTGCTGAGGTTGTTGAGATGTTCTCGAATCCTAAAGCGAACTTCTCTGATCGTGCTGCCAATATAGATTTTCTGACATACACATTGAATACCATAAATGACATATTTTGTACGGCAATTGATAAAGTCAAGTATTTTGGTTTGGAGTCCATTATGACAGCTGAAGAATTTTGTGGGTGCTAAGGCATGATGGCAAAAGTTACATGACCCACACTTATAGAAGCCTGCTGGTTTTGAGCTTGCAGTGAGCCAATTATCCTGTCCAATTGGGTCAGGTTTAAGGAAAGAGGGACTGAGAATATTCCTCAAAGTTGTTGCCTTTGTGAAGATAATGTTTGGTCGATCAGTAATGTACGATGTCAGATCAGGATCTAAATGTAAGATATTCCAATGTTTTTGCAATATATACTGTATAAATTTGTGATCACTGGAATATTTGGTAATAAAGTTAACGTGCTTGGGATATTGTTAACTGGGCAATTTTGCCTTCTCTGTTAGTAACTGCGATCTCTGTATTTTTTGCACAGCATCAGTGGTTTTCCTGATTAGTTGGATTGGGTACCCTCTTTCCCGAAATCTGTGTCCAATAGACTTACATTCTGATTGGAACATTTCATTTTGGCTGCAATTTCTCTTGGCTCTTAACATTTCACCTCTAGGTATGTTTTGAATAACACTATGGCCCTCATTACGACCCTGGCGGAAATCAACCGACCGGACCGCCATAGCGTAAATAGCGTTTCCGCCATTGCACGACGGAGCAAAGTGCGGCTCATTCCGACCCATCGGGCACGAGCACCACGCCATGGCAGAAGTGCAAAGTCCGCGATGGCGGAAATGACCCCAAAACGGCCCACACCGCCGCCGTACGGCGCCCTAGGTGCAATACCGCCACCCATCTTAGCGGACACCGCAGTGAGCGCCAACCGGAAAGTA
Organism: Ambystoma mexicanum; assembly: GCF_040938575.1. NCBI lineage: Eukaryota > Metazoa > Chordata > Amphibia > Caudata > Ambystomatidae > Ambystoma > Ambystoma mexicanum. Next base: position 992,443,711 of record NC_090925.1, read on the forward strand.
CGGTGACCGGAAATATACGGAAACGGAAGTAAAAGCATGGTCCCGGAACGGGAAACATCACGCCGTACACCTATAAAACCACAAATTCCACACAACCATTAAAAATACTACCCTGAGACACATCCCAACCCGTCATCCACCCTAGTGAAACCAAGAAAAATGGGAAAAGTAGCGAAGAAAGCGTGCGACCGCAAGCGGCAGGTCCACTTCTCCCATGAGGAACTCACCGTGCTCACAGAGACCCTCCAGGAGAATGCTGCCGCCGTCTTCTCCACGCAAATGACCAGGACGGCACTTGCGAACAAGAAGGCCATATGGGCCCTGGTGGCACAGCGGGTAAGTGCGGTGGGGACCGCACCCCGCAACCCACAGCAATGCAGAAAGCGATGGGACGACCTGCGGATACGCGTCCGTAGCATACTTTCTGCCAACCGCAACATTGCCACAGCTACCGGGGGAGGATCGGAATCGCCCATCAAGTTGACCCCCTGGGAAGAAATCTGTGCCTCCACCATTTGAATGGAGAGCATAGAGGGAGTCGGAGGGATGGAGAAAGGAGTGCAGACATCCGAAGAATCAGGTAGGTGTCCCAAATAAAACAATGCCAAAACCACAATGTCCAATCATGTGAAGTACCGCGTGTCCACATAGTGCAACAGTAACACATGTCCAGGAGAACGTCCACATACATAGGCCTGATAGCACACTTTAAAACTCACATCAAATACATAAATAATTAAAAATCCTAAAAACACCCTCTACACGTGCAGCAGGCACACCCTAACTGCAGGCTGCAAAACAACTGCACCCTCACTCCACACACAAATGAAACCACCTCCAAGGCCCCGACCCAAATCACCCTCAGGTACCACCCCAATGCATGTGATACATTGCCATTCCAATTCCCACAGACCCATTAATAACGCTCGCCCTCCTTTACTCCACCACAGGGTCCGATCCAAACGACGAGCTCCAGGACACCCCTACCAGCACACCTGCAAAGAGGGCCAAGACCAACGGCCAAAGACCCTCCACCTCAGCTGCACGCATCAAGACATGGAAGCAGCACAAATCAAGTGGCAGCACAGAGGAGGGAACTCCAACAGGCACCCCAGCAGCCAGCATGCCCACAACAGCACCACCACAGGTCCCCCCAATGGATGCCACAGTAGGCACTGCTTCTGGTGGCAGCAGCACCATAGGTGACACTGCATTAATGGCAGCATGCTCCGACACAGAAAACGGGGATGTCAAAGTTAGATCCATCCATGACCTGTCTCAATCCCCCTGTCTGTTCCATCCCGTACGCCATGAGGATACCACGCAGGGGCACCCACAAGACGACTGGCCATCCCCCACAAGCCCTGTGGCAAGGCAACATGAGGTGATCAGCCACTCTGTGACACCACCGCAAATGGCCATGGCCCAGCAGAGGCAACAGTCCCTCGACCAGGTAATCGTGCAACAGCAGCAACTGGCCACGCTCCTAAAGGACCATGCCGATGAATGTGGGGGCACTAAGGCAGACATAGAAACATCAACTGAGACACTTAGGGCAGAAATGGAGAGAAGTACAGAGACACTAAGGGCACAAATGGAGAGTAGCACCGAGAGCCTGAGAGTACAAATGGAGAGTAGCACCGAGAGCCTGAGAGTACAAATGGAGAGAAGCACCGAGAGCCTGAGGGGGGAACTGCATGCGACGTCCAAAGACGTATGTGCCGAGCTTGCCGCAGTGCGCCGTGTGCTCACTGAGCTCTCACAAACCCTTAGGGACATGCATGGACGTGAGCAGGCAGAGACATCATCCGTTGCAAGTTCCGTCCAGGGCAGCCCCCAACGTAGATCTGGGAGGAACCTGCGCTCCACAGGCAGGGGTGCCCCTGATACCCGGAGAGGGGGCTTGCAATAGCGACTGCCCACTGACAATGAGCATCTTTGGACACTGGTGTTCGGGGGGGAGGTAGGAGGGTGGAGGGGGTGTGTTGGGCTCACTTGGGTGGCGGGTCGATAGGGTGTTTAACATGATATCACATATGCCATAAACAATGCACGATCATCCAATGAGATGTGTGGACATTGATCTTCGTGTACGAGGCCATTATAGGCGTACAGTCCATATTGTGCATGTTCCAGACACACACAGTGCCACGAGTCCCGTGTCCATGTATCAGCCACCAGGCGTGAGTGCTAGAAGCATGCATCTATGAGATGCTGACGAATGTCACGGCCCTCCTGTGCCTCGCGGACTCCTTGAGGTGCTGCCACATCCCCACCCTCATCATGACCATCTTCAGGTGCTTGCAGTTCTGCGTCAGGGGGCATGGGCACATTTCTACGTACGCACATGTTGTGGAGCATGACACATGCCATGACCATCTTTGCAACCTTCACATGGCGGTACAGGAGTGCCCCGCCAGACCTGCTGAGGCAGCGGAAACGAGTCTTCAGTAGGCCGAATGCCTGTTCTATGACTACACGGGTACGTGAGTGGGCATGGTTGTAGTCCTCCTCATGCTGGTCCCGTGGGTTCCGGACTGGTGTGAGGAGCCATCTCTTCAGTGGATACCCGGCATCACCTGTATGTGGACAATAAAGGAATTTTGAGGAATGCCATTGCTACGTACGCACCCCCCCCCTTCCTGCCAGGTCATTGCCGCATCACATACCCCACATCATCATGCATGAAATGAGACTCACCGAGTAGCCAGGATCTGTTCCCTGCGTGTCGCTCCATGTAGCGTGGTATTGTAGAGTTCCTCAAGACCATAGAATCATGGGTTGATCCAGGGAATCGGGCACAACAATGTGTAATGATCCTGTTGGAGTCACACACCATTTGTACATTCAGAGAATGAAATTGTTTTCGGTTGCGGTACTGGGCCTCCATGGCATGTGGGACGACCAATTCCACATGGGTGCAGTCGATGGCACCAATGCAACCCGGTATGCCGGCAAGTGCATGGAATCCCACTTTTGTGTTGGTAATTTCCTGCTCCGAGCGTGGTAGAGAGATGTAGTCGTCTGCGTGCTGCAGGAGGGCATCGAGCACTTGCAATAGTGTCCGTGAGAACAGTGGCTGTGATATGCCATGCAACTGTCCGACTGTGTGCTGGTAGGTGCCTGTGGCCAGGAAGTGGAGTACAGACACCACCTTCAGTAGGGGTGGGATGGCCGTTGGGCTATCTATCATGCTGACAAGGTCAGCCTGTGTCATGTCCACAATGGCGGTTATGGTGTCCCGGTCCAAACGGTAGAGGGTGTGGATCTGCTCATCAGTGAGGTTGAACGGATGTGCTCGGAGGCGTGGGATTGCGGGCTGCCTGCGTGGTGGTAGTGGCTGTGCTGGCGGCCCTTGCTGGCCCTGCCTTGCCCTCCTCCTCCTCCTGCGTCTCCTCCGTGCGGCCGGTTGTAGTTGGTGTTCGTCGTCTTCTTGAAGTTGGAGTACTTGCAGTGCTATCGGGTCCCCCAGGGCCAACATAGCTAGTCCTGCCGGTAGCATTTCGGAGTGGGTGTGGTTGTGGGAGGAGACTGGGTGTGCAATTTATGTGTTTTCAGGCTGTATGGCCTCCACCTGTGGTGATTCATTCCACCTGTGCAAGCTGCTCTCCCCTTTGGGTGAGCACGTCCCGCACACAACGCTGCAATTCGACGAATGGCATCTTGCTATTACAATCATGTATTTGTACCCGATGGCAGTGTAACATTGGTTGATATGTTCATTCGGCTATGGTCCCATTGTTTCACATACTATCTTTGCAGTCGCGAACAGACTTGTGAAGGGTCAGTGGAACGTAGTACTCGAGTAACGGTGGACCCTCATGCAACACTGTACCGAGGTTCACCGACGGGCGGGGCGTCCCATTTGTGAGTGAAGGCAGTTGCCATTTTCACACACAGCCGCACTAGATGGATTAATTTGTGATTTCAAGCGGCCACAGATGCCTTTTCGACGTGATGTTGCAAATGAGGAATTCGAAGGGCGGCGCTTTCGGTTTTCAGCTAGCGGCGAGGAGATGCCCACAGGTCTGACTGCAAATATAACGTTCAATTGTTCAATGTCCTTGGGACAGGGGCCATGGCGAGGATGCAATGATTGATATGAATAGTTTGGGATGCGCAATAGCGAAGTGGGCGATAAGGCCGGACGTTCCCAAATACATGTTACTTCACAACACTGGAATTACGGGCTGGGGCACAGTGGATTTTGCAGGCTGCATAACGCACAGACTCAATGGAAATTTCACATGTTATGTGAGTATGGAAACAGGCGTTTTCATTACGGGATGAGGGAATGATGTATGGATGCATGGACAGATGATTTGATACAGAGTTTGCCATGTACAGGGCTTCTTGGAATCTATCCGCCTCCCCTGCGCTATGTGGTGCAGGGCTGCCATAGTGGGACCATCGTCTATCTGGCCTTGTTGAGCCCTCCCTCTCTCGACGCGCCTTCAGACACTTGTGTCTATGCACGTTACCAATCCCATGTGATGGATTCTGTTTTAAAAGACGCATGCACAGGTACACTCGTTTGTGATAGTGTTTTCACCTCGATATAGATAGTTATGATTCGCAAGTTGTTTTTGGGTGGTGATGATCCTTTGGAGTGGGCTAGCATGCATATGGCTGTGGATTTGGTGTGATCATTGAAGTGAGTAATTCAAATGTAGTTCTGATGGCCATACTATTCGTTTTCATTTCATTTGGGTGACAGGTATCTCCTCCCCTTTTGCCACTGCCATCTGTATGCCACTCCTGCAGATGGATTTTACTCCCGACACCTGCTGCTTCGTGTTAATCAGTGGAGCAGCATTACGATCTTATGGGACGATCGCCAATGGGCCACATGCCCTTACGCAGTACTAGTGGCTAGGAGCAACATTTCGGCCTTTCAGCTGGACTAGTGCCTCCCTATTGGGACGGCCCTGCGGTTCTAGGCGCTTCCATGTTGCCTTTTCGTACGAGAATGTAGCCCCTGTGTACCAAGAAGGAACAGGGCGTCACACAAGAAGTAGCTGGTCATTTATTGCGGATGCAGCCCACAATGGTGAAATGTATTTTGGAGTTCATGGCCTAATGGCTGTATGGGCTTGGTGAATTTGTTGTGCATTAAATTTCTATTCTGATATGAACCGTGTAGCGTTCTTCTTTGCAAGTGATGTGGCATATTCCTATTTGGGGAGCGATGTATTGTGAGGAGATCTGCATTGGGTTCCAGCTTCGGAGTATAGTTGCGTGGTACTGTGCTGGGCGCGTTTGCCTACGAAGCCCAGTGAGGTCAGGGATAAGGGCTGCCAATATGACTGTTTTGATGATGTCATGCTCCGGGGCGGGGGATTAGCTTTTGTGTGACAGATGCCGGTCAGCCAGTTGGATTGGTGGAATGATGTGATTATCGGAATATGGCTGGTCACAGGTGCCTGTGTTTGCGTGCGTTTCTTGGTGGGAGACTGAGGTCATGTCCATTTGTATAGCTTCTGTATTCGTGCCATCTGTGCCCTGCAGCTCCCATTGGCCCCTCTTGAGATTCATTTGTTCGTTGGCAGGCATGGATGGCTAGTACATTTCACTGGTTGCATTGTGTGACTTCATTGCACCTACGGGGAGTTGTACAATGTGGCCAGGGAGCGGTGTACAGGCACTCAGTAGGGCCGTTTACGGTTGGTTCGCGATGCCGTACTTCTCACCATGGCGGAATGGTACTTTCCGCCGTGCTTGATGGCGTTAGGTGCATGTCCGCTAGGGTCAGAATTCGCGTACCGTTGCGCCATGGTGGTAATTACGGTTTGGCATGGCGCGCGCGCGCGTACTTGGTGCAGTTAGCGTTGGCGTTCACTACGGTGTCGCTAATGGCATCGTACTTTGCGGTGACGGGTCATGATCGCACCGAGCGCTATTCGATGGCGGTATTGCATTTCCGCCATCGTTTTTCGATTTCCGCCAGGGTCGTAATGAGGCCCTATGTCTGTGGCTACTGCTGGCATGTAATATAGAGTTCACTGCAGTGGCTTTCCTAAACGTGCAGGTTTCGATATTAGATACAATATTGATTTTAAGATCTAGAAACGTGATTTCTGCTGCATCCATGTATCCTGTGAATTTGATGTCAAAAGTGTTATCATTAGGATATAGCATAAATGCTTCAAAAGCTTCTTGGATACCTTCCCAGATGGCCAGGACATCATCAATGTACCTTTTCCAACTGATAATATGGTGCTTGAAGGGGTTATTCTGAAAAATGTATCTTTCCTCGAAAAAGGCCATACATAGATTAGCCAAAGAGGGCGCATATTTTGCCCCCATCGCAATCCCTTTGATTTGCAAATAATAGTCGCCATTGAAGAGAAACTGGTTATGCGTGAGAGTGAATTGCAAAAAGCTTTTAATCATCTGAACATGTGTATAATGGGAAGCAGAGTATGTTCTAAAGCTAAAGTCAATCGTTTCCAGGGCCAATTTGTGTTGGATTGATGTGTATAATGCTGCCACATCCAAAGTCACTAGATAATATGTGGGTTGCCAGGAAATCCCTTGTAGTATTTGCAACGTGTGTGTTGTGTCCTTTAGATATGCTGGGATCTTAGGTACCAAGTGTTTGATACTGCTGTCTATGTAATCAGCAAGTGCTTCTGTAACACCTCTCTGTCCACTCATGATTGGTCAAACTGATGGGAGAGTCAAAAAAGGTTTGTGAACCTTAGGTAAAAAATACATCGTTGGCACAAGTGGTTTGGAAATCGATAGAAATGCCTTTTCATCATCTGAAATTAATCCTTGGTTATACCAGAGTTGAAGTAAGGTTTGTAATTCTTGTAAGGTTGATACTGTAGGGTTAGTAGTAAGTTTCTCATAACATCCCGGCGTAGCAGGATGTTCCATTGCCATTTTGATGTAATCTGATTTGTTGAGAATGACAATGTTACCTCCCTTGTCGGCTTCCTTAATGATAATTGAACTGTCTTCACATATGTCTTGTAATGCCTGTCGTTCCACCTTGGTTAAATTCTGTTTCCTGCTGCGGCAATTTTGTTGAAATCCATCTATATGTTTGTGAATTTCCTTGGTAATTGACTTGTAGAATGTGTCAATAACTTTGTCTCCAGTGATTGGTGGCATGAATTTCAATCTGTTCTTATGTTCTTTGATGTCCATGTTTCGTTGATGGATACCGAGTTCTGCTTGAATATCACTCACAGTTTAGGGTTCCTCTCTCATGAGGTTGGTAAGTAAATGGATGTTTTCTATTTCTTGTATACTTTTGGAACTGATGGCTGGGAGTTGTTCCAGTGGTCTGTACGTTTCAACTTTGTTATGAAAGAATTTTTTCAATTTTAGTTTTCTTGAAAATTTGTAAAGATCAATTTTGAGTTCAGTCATGTCAGATGTGGCATATGGTGCAAATGAAAGACCATGATTAAGTACAGGTAGTTTTTGAGATGAGAGGTACTTTTCAGACAAATTGATGACTAGACTTTTAATATGGACTTCGGTTTGGTTTTCTTGAAGCTGGATCTGGTGAGTCTTTTGTTTGGACTTTTTTTTTTTAAATCGAACTTGTTTGTTTTGGAAATTGTATGTTGATTGGTTACCTTTCTTATACCTTTTAATTTTCGCCAGGAAGCCTCGTCTGAGATGACGAGACCCTTCTGCGTTGAGGAAGAACAGGTAAACGCAGGTAAACTCAGAAGGGTCTCGTCATCTCAGACGAGGCTTCCTGGCGAAAATTAAAAGGTATAAGAAAGGTAACCAATCAACATACAATTTCCAAAACAAACAAGTTCGATTTAAAAAAAAAAAGTCCAAACAAAAGACTCACCAGATCCAGCTTCAAGAAAACCAAACCGAAGTCCATATTAAAAGTCTAGTCATCAATTTGTCTGAAAAGTACCTCTCATTTCAAAAACTACCTGTACTTAATCATGGTCTTTCATTTGCACCATATGCCACATCTGACATGACTGAACTCAAAATTGATCTTTACAAATTTTCAAGAAAACTAAAATTGAAACAATTCTTTCATAACAAAGTTGAAACGTACAGACCACTGGAACAACTCCCAGCCACCAGTTCCAAAAGTATACAAGAAATAGAAAACATCCATTTACTTACCAACCTCATGAGAGAGGAACCCTAAACTGTGAGTGATATTCAAGCAGAACTCGGTATCCATCAACGAAACATGGACATCAAAGAACATAAGAACAGATTGAAATTCATGCCACCAATCACTGGAGACAAAGTTATTGACACATTCTACAAGTCAATTACCAAGGAAATTCACAAACATATAGATGGATTTCAACAAAATTGCCGCAGCAGGAAACAGAATTTAACCAAGGTGGAACGACAGGCATTACAAGACATATGTGAAGACAATTCAATTATCATTAAGGAAGCCGGCAAGGGAGGTAACATTGTCATTCTCAACAAATCAGATTACATCAAAATGGCAATGGAACATCCTGCTACGCCGGGATGTTATGAGAAACGTACTACTAACCCTACAGTATCAACCTTACAAGAATTACAAACCTTACTTCAACTCTGGTATAACCAAGGATTAATTTCAGATGATGAAAAGGCATTTCTATCGATATCCAAACCACTTGTGCCAACGATCTATTTTTTACCTAAGGTTCACAAACCTTTTTTGACTCTCCCATCAGTTCGACCAATCATGAGTGGACAGGGAGGTGTTACAGAAGCACTTGCTGATTACATAGACAGCAGTATCAAACACTTGGTACCTAAGATCCCAGCATATCTAAAGGACACAACACACACGTTGCAAATACTACAAGGGATTTCCTGGCAACCCACATATTATCTAGTGACTTTTGATGTGGCAGCATTATACACATCAATCCAACACAAATTGGCCCTGGAAACGATTGACTTTAGCTTTAGAACATACTCTGCTTCCCATTATACACATGTTCAGATGATTAAAAGCTTTTTGCAATTCACTCTCACGCATAACCAGTTTCTCTTCAATGGCGACTATTATTCGCAAATCAAAGGGATTGCGATGGGGGCAAAATATGCGCCCTCTTTGGCTAATCTATTTATGGCCTTTTTCGAGGAAAGATACATTTTTCAGAATAACCCCTTCAAGCACCATATTATCAGTTGGAAAAGGTACATTGATGATGCCCTGGCCATCTGGGAAGGTATCCAAGAAGCTTTTGAAGCATTTATGCTATATCTTAATGATAACACTTTTGACATCAAGTTCACAGGATACATGGATGCAGCAGAAATCACGTTTCTAGATCTTAAAATCAATATTGTATCTGATAATATCGAAACCTGCACGTTTAGGAAAGCCACTGAATGAACTCTATATTACATGCCAGCAGTAGCCACAGACATAGTGTTATTCAAAACATACCTAGAGGTGAAATGTTAAGAGCCAAGAGAAATTGCAGCCAAAATGAAATGTTCCAATCAGAATGTAAGTCTATTGGACACAGATTTCGGGAAAGAGGGTACCCAATCCAACTAATCAGGAAAACCACTGATGCTGTCCAAAAAGTACAGAGATCGCAGTTACTAACAGAGAAGGCAAAATTGCCCAGTGAACAATATCCCAAGCACGTTAACTTTATTACCAAATATTCCAGTGATCACAAATTTATACAGTATATATTGCAAAAACATTGGAATATCTTACATTTAGATCCTGATCTGACATCGTACATTACTGATCGAACAAACATTATCTTCACAAAGGCAACAACTTTGAGGAATATTCTCAGTCCCTCTTTCCTTAAACCTGACCCAATTGGACAGGATAATTGGCTCACTGCAAGCTCAAAACCAGCAGGCTTCTATAAGTGTAGGTCCTGTAACTTTTGCCATCATGCCTTAGCACCCACAAAATTCTTCAGCTGTCATAATGGACTCCAAACCAAAATACTTGACTTTATCAATTGCCGTACAAAATATGTCATTTATGGTATTCAATTTGTATGTCAGAAAATCTATATTGGCAGCACGATCAGAGAAGTTCGCTTTAGGATTCGAGAACATCTCAACAACCTCAGCAGTCAGGATATCAGACTCCCATTGACTTCCCACTGGCAGAAGCACCATCAACTGGACAACACCAAGGATATTAAATTTATTGGACTCAAACACATCAGAGAGGTGGCAACAGAGAATTGACCCTACGACAGCAGGAAGCAAGAATGATTTGCAAACTACGCTGCCTGTCACTTGGCTTGAACCAAGACCATGAACTCAATGCGTTTCTTTAAATTGTGAAAATTCAATTGGTTGCATACTGTTCCGATACATGGGGTTCCTTAAGGTAACAGACGGCAAGGATGATATATGCTTAATTTACTAATATCAGGAGTTTTCAGAACTTATCTTAAATGACAACTTTGAACCTATTCGTTAAAAGTTTAGCTAATATTGACAGCACTTATAGATTTCATCAATCCGTCGCATTTAGTGTACTCAGCAATGTGACTATTTTTAATAGATTTAGAGACAGAAACTGTTTGCTCAGTATATGATGTTGCTACTAGTTGTATGACAAGTAATATTTACCAATTGCAAGGGTATTTTTGCCATTTTTTACCAATGATGGTGTTCTTTCAGATTGTATAATATTGAATGTTCTTACCTTTACTCAATACTTCCAACAGGCCCATTTCTTATCAGTTAGATTAATTCTATCGCACATGATATTTTCATACTTGGATTCAGTTAGGTGAATATGACCTCTGAACTTGCTCATGATCCAACCATTCAGCTACAGTGGTTGTGCATCACCCGTCCAGCCGGAATGGGTCTGGTTACCATGGGAATCCAGAGGTAATTTCGAGAATTTTAAGTTAATGTTAACATATGCTATCTAGCCTATGATCTTTAAGAGGGCTTACCGGCTATGCCCGAGGCATCTATATATAGTCTAATGAACCAACTTCAGCATCCATCTATTCTCAATTCATAACTGGTAATTAAATGCCTGTCGACACTTCTAATTATTATTGACCTAGAAATCATGATCATTCTGGTATCACACCAGCTGATTGCGGTATGCAATTTTGTCAATATATATCCCTACAGTGAACCGCCCAGGTTCTAAATACATGCATATATCAAACCTCCTTATCGCTTTCCTTGCACGTATACTGTGCAGACAATGTTAGTTTCCATTTCTCATGTCATGTTGAGAATTAAATATCAGATCTTATCAAGCATCCACATCACTATTGGCGAATGCGGTTCCATTAAATTAGTGCATCTCTGCAAAGTAAATGCACAACAAATGAGCATTTTCACTATTTCCGGCTTGGAATCTGTTCCCAAGCAACTGGGTCACGTGACTGTCACCTGACCTATTCTGTGGAGGTTACTATAGTAACCCCCGGTCACTGCCGATGCCTTCAGCCTTGAAGAAACAACCCACCATTGTGCACACGAACATTAGGAGCCTATGCCGGTAAGCCAGGGCTGCCCTTTACTTTTCTTTCGTGCGATAGCTGATTCAACGTGTCTATATTTGCAAATCACGTAAACACGCTGTTATGATTATGTTATAGATTACGGCCGTTATTAAAGGGAAAGCACGCTAAATACGTGCGCTGTACTTCATTTCTGCTGCATCAGCGGCACACCAGTCGAGCAACAATCACGGCTGGACAGCAAGATCGGTAAATAAAACTTTTATATATATTTTTTACAAATTATACGTGATTACTATATAATAAACCGTTAGTGCAGGACTTTTAGGCTAAATATGCACCATTTGGCTTTATGGCTTTACAGTTTACAGACTTGGCCAGCTAAACCTTTGAGAATTACTCGTTCCTCAACTAACACAAGCATAACCGAGAATTAACCAAGTACAATCACAACAAGATATTACTTGATTTGACTACTATCCTAATAAACAGCGGATTTATCTGCATGCATTATTCTAACGTTATGTTTTCATTTTCTTTCTTCTCTCCTGTTTCTTCTTTCTCTTTTTTGCTTTGACCCACTACCCCCTACTTTAGTTGTCTTTGGACTAATTATCAAGCTGTATATGTATTTGTATGCCCTGAGGACGGCCTTTTTGGTTGAAACACGTGTTGGCATTTCTTTAGTATTAAGGGCACTTTGTTTGCACAAAGCATTTTTTCGCAATTGTAGTGGCATTTCTTTAGTATTAAGGATACTGTTTTCAAATTTTGATGGAACCAACATATTGGATGTGTGTCACTTTTTCTGTGAATATACAAGTTTTACTCTGAATAAAAAACCGGCTGAACATATTTGTGACCACTTCCCCATCCTTTCTTGTGCAAAATTACCACATTCAGGGGTTTTGTATAGCTATCAAGCGCAGCCTGTGTAGATGGTAATTCCCAATAATTTACCTTACTCTAAGGTGATAGTGGTAGATCACCTCACCACCTACACGACAACAGCTCTAATATTACTTAACTTGCTTATGAATATTTCTAGTGGTGCGCACTCCTGTTTTGGGCCCTACTCCCACAACCTCCTTTCTTCTTTCGCAGACAGTCCTACTCACATTCCCCACATAACCAATATGGCACAGTTAACAACTGGTCCTCAGGACAGGGGTCTGCTGCCTCTAATCCATATCCACCCAGAGGCCAACGCTGTGGGAAAGGAACAGGTCGCAATGCCACCCCCAGAGTCTCCCCGGCCTGCAGTCAGAAATTACTCTCGGGCGGAAGTCTTGCCTCCCGAGTTGAGGGCTCAACATCTCTTGCAGATGGTCCAAATATTTGAGTGCCCAACATCTCCCGGCCTTCGATTTCCTAAGGTTGCTCGGCCTCATGGCATTCTGCATTTTTCTGGTGACAGAAGCCCGTCCGAGAATGAGATCCCTTCAGTGGGCTCTCAGATCCCAGTGGTCTCAATTCTCCGGCAGAATGACAAAACCACTTCAGGTCCTGGCAAGGGTCGCCCAGGATTTTCAGTGGTGGGCCTGCCGAGAGTATAGAATGAGAGGAGAACCCTTTTGGGCAGCTATGGCCACAGATTACAATCATGACAGAATCCTACCTCACAGGATGGGGAGCCCACATGAAAGATCTTTCAGTCACTGGTCTCAGTATCAACCTTTTGGAGCTGAGGGCAATCAGACTAGTGCTGTTGGCCTTCCTGCCCTCAATACGGGGAAAGGTGTCCTGATAATGACATACCACACAGTTGCCATGGACTACCTCAACAGGAGAGGGGGCGTGGGTCTCTGCACCTGTGCACTAAGAGAAGGAATCTCTGTTTTGACAGTTAATCTAGTCAGAAAAGAAAACGCAGCGGCAGATGCTCTGAGCAGGCAGAGCACGATCTCCCACGGGTGGTAGTTAGCTCGGGAAGTCCTTCTGGAGATCTTCGACCCTTTGGCGACCTCCTCAAGTGGATCTGTTCGCGATAAGTGTCAATTGGAAGTGCGCACAGTTTTGTTCCAGGGAATTTCTTCAAAGAGGAGCTCTAGGGGATGCGTTTGTAGTGGACTGGTAGTTCCCACATCTGTACACGTTTCCACCAGTCCCCGTCTTTCCTCATGTCATCTGGAGCATGATCCTCATTGCTCCAGATTGGGCCAGGAGAATGTGGCACCCGGACTTTCTAGAAATGGCCATCTGCCCTCCAATTAGTCTTTGCCAAAGAGAGGACCTACTCGTGCAAGAGGGAGGTTGCATTCTTCACCCAGAGATCAGGACTCTCAACCTACATGCCTGGTTTCCGAGAGGGTGAGATACAAAGAGTGAGACCTTTCGGTAGATGTGATGGAGGTGTTGCTTTCGGCAAGAAGACCGGCAACTAAATCCCTATACTGCTGCTGTTGGAACTCATTTTGCAGTTGGTGCAGGGAAAAGAAAGTTGATCCTTTCACATGCGAAGTTCCTACTGTTATTTCTTTCTTACTCCATTTGACCCATTCAACGTTACAAGTGGTTACAGTCAAAGGCTACTTGGCGGCACTTTTGATCTTTAAGAGATCTCCTGATGAGGGATCATACTTTAAAGTGACCATTGTGATAAAGTTTCTGAAAGGCCTAACAAATTTGTTTCCACCAATTCCTTTTATCGTACCAAAATGGAACTTGAACTTAGCGTTAAAGTACCTCATGGGGGTGGCTCCTTTCGAGCCATTACACTGGTGCCCTTTGAGGATGCTAACACTTAAGACTGCTTTTTGTTAGCCATCACGTCTGCCTGCAGGGTAAGTGAACTGGAAGCCCTGTTAACAAAGCCACCTTTTACGTCCTCCTTTATGGACAAGGTGGTGGTGGTGGGGAGTCCATTCATCTTCTCTTCCAAAAGTGGTGTTGGCATTTCCCCTAGCACAACGCATAGTCTTACCAACATGTAACCCACCGCCTCATCCATCAAAAGAGGAGAGTCTTCATCGGCTAGACTCTAGAAGGGTGTTGAGTTATTACATTTCACCGACAACGAATGTTCGTCAGGATGACCAACTTTTTTGTAGGTTAATCAGGACACAGATTAGGTTTGGCCGTAACAAATCAACCCATTTCACGATGGATAGTCTGTGCATTACTGAATGCTACTCTCTCGCAGGAAATAACTCGGCTGAGGGTTTGCGGGCGCATTCCACTAGAGCAGTAGCTCCTTATTCGGCTCTGGAAAGAGGGGTGCCGGTGCAGGGCAACTGCAGAGCGGCAACTTGGTTGTCCCTTCATACATTCAGCAGGTTTTACTGTGTAGGCTTTGTCAGGGGAGAAGGCTGGATTTGGCACAGACTTTCTCCAGAACATCAACAAATAGAAATTCTTAACACCCACTTCCTAAGACAAACTGCTATGGGAGTGTATCAAAGATGAGGAATATGTCGAAGGGCACAATCCATTCGAAAAACAAGTTACTTACCCGTGGTAACATGCTTTCGACTGGATTTTCCTCCCACGTATTCCTTATCGCCCTCCCATCCTTCCCCTCTTGCTTGCCAAGAATTTCCATGTTTTACACCTTCCTTTCTTGCAGCGTCAATTACGTCTCCATCCATGGCAAGACATGCAGATTAAAGGGAAACAACTAGAACTGAGGCAACAGTCGCCACACATGCCTCATATACCAGCGTTACGTCCGTGGACAGTACAGAGGCCGTTGAGGGCCATGACTGGACGCCGCTAGACTCCATGAAATTGTTTTCCGAAGGAAGCTTCAAGCAGACTTGGATATATCAAAGATGAGGAATATGTGGGAGGAACATCCAATCGAACGAACGTTACAATGTGTAAGTAACTTGTTTTTCTCCATTTCAAATTAACCATGATTGGGTTGGTTGAATTCTGATTTGCCCCCAGCATCCGCCCGCCAAAGTCCTTTCTCTCTAATTTTAATGCAGTCTTCTACATTCCTGACACTACCGTGAATACTGTTTAAAGTGTTAATGCAAGAATTAATGTAACCTATCTGTGTTTTTTTTCATGTTTTTAAAGTTGTATTTTCTTGTGAATTAAATAGTAAGATAGTTAAAGTCGACTCGTTTTTCCGGTTCTTTTTCCATGCGCAGAGCTGTATGGATAGGTGTTGAGCCTGTGCTTGTTTGTACTTTTATCATGCATATGCACTTTGCTGATGAAGGGTCAATGGAGTTGGTAGACTACATTGTAATGAATTTTCTTTTTTTGATATGTGACTTCAACTCATTCTAAACACTAATGTATTTTTTTATTTTAGATCCAATTTTATGAATTATTGTAATAATTGCATACTTCTAAAATCTGTTTTACAACTTGTGCATATTTATGCTTTTATAGCTTGTCGCCAAAAGTAAAGCTATAAATAATAAAAAATAACTATGAAAGCACTCTGCCTGGGATGAGAAATCCATCCAGTTAGTTTGAACAGCAGATAAATCACCAGACAGCTCAATTCTTCACACTAGGCGATGGCCCTCACTTGGAACCTGCTCTTGACCTACAGTCAGCAGTACAAATTGGCCACTTTGTCTCCCTAAAAATTGTCATAGTCCCTAAAAATAGGGAGTAAAAATACTCCCAGCAAAAAATAGGAAACAAACAGGTAGAATCTTGTGCCGCTGCTTTCACCCACACAGCTCCATGGATACGTTTGGACTATTAGTGCATGTAATACCACAAGAAGAAACTACTGTTATTAGTGCCTGATTGGAAGAAATAAAGATGTATCTTTTAATATGCATGAATAACTAGGTGCAAAAAAAATGATTAAATGATCACAAAAGTATTTACGTTTTCCAGTGAAAACATATTTTTACACGGTTATAAAAAAAAATACTCCCATTGGGAATTGGACTTACACATTTTATGGAATTGTATTTTATGTTTGCCTCTAATTGGTAAACCATGCACCGTACAAAATTGGGAATAGCTGGATGGGTAGGCTTGCCAAATTAAGTACCAAGCAAAGAATTTTAATGTGTTCTTGTTTTTGTTGATTCTATGTATCATATAAAACTATATTGTTGCCTCCTTGTATTTTAATGCACCATGATGTAATTAATTGGTACTTTCCTATCATGTTTTTGTGCTTTTATGGCATTCCTGCCGAAATAAAGCTGAAATGATGGTATTTATATTTCATTGTTGATTTTGACATTTATCTTGCTACGCATGTGCAAATCTTAAATGTATCCACTTAAACAAAATGTAACACATATCCCATTCTCATAAACTACGCTAGATGCAAATAAAATTGCAACATCGCGCAATTGCTCAGTCACCGATATGGTGCGCGCAATGTGAACCCCTCTTTCTAATCAGGACCTTTCCTGACAACAATCTCACTTTACAAACTGGTGATGGTGGGTTTGTACCAATAGAGCCAGCCGGGCACTCTGTGCTTATATTAGCTTACCAACATCTACCTATGCAACACCCCCTGTGTACCTTCTGCTGGACATGAGTAATTGGCATGCCAGCAGAATGTGTAGCTGCAATGGGGGTACACTTTTGTTTTGTGCCAAGCCATTTTTGTTTATTAAGTAGCGTAAACCCAGTTGTATTGCCAAATTTGCTTTAAAAATGGTAAAAGTCTGCAATTTGGAGTGATTTTTGGTACATTCCAGAGTAAAATGCACATTATTCTAATTTTCACATTTGTTTTTTGCAATAAAAATGGGACTACATTTGAAAGCTAACGAGCTGTTTAAAATTATATCATTGTATGAACCCAGCAGTCTGGTAGCAGTTTATATTAAGCATGTCTACATTTTGACATGGTAACAGCTTGAGATTATACAATCAATTTTACAGCACAAGTAATTGATGCCATTGTATTGTCAGCCTGGTGGAGAATGACTAATTCCTGACAGTGCCTGTGTTGATTCAGCTTGTCTGGACCCAGTTTCACGCATAACGACCATTTGGGTGTAGCCAGAGTTTCACCTTTTAATCCCCCTAAAAAGGTTTGGCACCTTCTCTCGAGTGGAGGAAGTCGCCCTTGGGTGTTAGCTCGGAACTGGAGCTTCAAAGAAAGCCCTGTCAGTACAATAGATCAGTCACACCAGGGTGTTGATTGCAGGAGTCCTTTTAAAGTAAGCAGACAGAGGAAGGAGGTGGGTAAATGTTAGGGAGAATTCTCTCTTTAGGCTGAATTTCCTAACCTAGTGAGTCCCCCAGCAGCTTTGCTGGGTTTCTGGAGTTTGTTTTTTTCCTCCTGCCAAGAGTTAGACTCTTTTTCTCCCACTCTTGGACATGATTTATGGTATTCCTTGAACTAGTAATTAATTTTATGGGCTATGGGGTCCTTTACTCCATAGGGGCTCATGTGTTTTTCCAATGTGTGTTACACAGCACCCTCCGTGCAGTAACACAGGGGTGTCATAGTGACACCCCACAATAGACTCCATACCCTGGGACTGACTACTGTCTCCCAGGGCATGTAAAGTCACCATTGGCTTTACTAGTCCCAAATTATTAACAGAAACCAGTACAAACCATCATATTGTGGATATACTGGTCGGGGCAATTCGATTGCCGAGGGGGCATGTCTCCGTCCCCCCTGATCGAGTTTTGGCTGGTGGCAGTGGAAACTACATTTTATATTCGACCGCGAATATTTTCCTATGGGATTTTCCCATTGTTCGAGGCTACAAACTTTAATTATTTAATTCTCATAGCCTCGAACATACCGCCGGTTTATTTAATTAATATTAATTCTCCGGTTGGTATTTTTTGCCAAGACTCGATTCTAAAATGGCGTTTGTGTTCTCTTCTGTGACTCCAACCCAAGTCGAGCCCTTTGTTCCGCTTTTTGGCTGGCTTCTCCACAGAAGCCTCCAAAAGTGGTGCCACTCTGTCTGGGTACCACAGGGGGTGTGGGAGGGGGTTTAGGCACCCTGGGCTGAGTTACCTTGGTAACTCAAGTCGCACTCTTGTGTGATTGGCCCAAGTGGTGAGCCGCCCAGCTCACCACTTAGCATGTTTGATTGACAGCTAGGCTGAGTGAATGGGGGTTTTCTGCATAAAAGCAGGGCTTTGGGGACTGGAACTTCAGAAGTCGCCACAGGACCTGAGAATCCGACGAGGGAGAAGCTGAGCCGACCTACCACGACGACACCACCGGTGGAGCCCTGCAGAACCGACTCACCACTTCCCGACGACAGAGAAGATCTCCCGACTGGAGAGGCTTCTTCCCCTGACTGGTGGGCACAACCAGTTTACCTTTCCTTCTTCGCATCCCAGCCCGGTTTGTGGTCGAACTGCCCGTGCCAAGCACCCCGGCGGCCGGATAGCCACTCACCACTGAACAGCGAATCACCGGACCGCTCCTTGTACCTGAGAAACTCTGCGGCTGGTTTCTTCCCTGGCAGTGCAACGGACTCCTGTCTTCGTCCACGACGAGATCCTCTCTTCCCCCGGACGGAGCACCGACTTGCATCCGCTGCCAGGAACAACGGCCCCCGCTGGAGCTTTCTCACCACTTTAAGGTACTGTGTCCGCCAGGCCTCCCTTTCTAAAGATTGCTACAAGGTAATAATAACCCCTTAACCTTCTGGACTGGGCTGGCCGCCTTGACCCTCTAACTGGTTCCTTTCGTTGGTCCAACTCCTTTTTTTGAACCTTTACAAGACTTTCGTGCACTGCAACAGTGTGACCTTGGACACATTTCGTTTGGATCCTCTGAAAGTGGGTCCGGCCTCTTGAACTCTAACTTCACGGTTTTACTTTGCCTTTCTCTCTTGTCATGTTCTGGTAAAAGTGTTGGGATCCGTTTCAACTTTTTCTCTGCTATTCTCTCCCTTTTTAAAACGAACTGTTAGAGTGCCATCTACGTTAAGCGCTCACCGCTGTCTGAAAATAAGTGGAGCTTTACTTAAGACTTGTCTAATATTCTTTTAACGGAGTGTATATCTCTTAGTGACCGTGTTTTTGAATTGCTTACTATTAGTGCCTGTGTGTTTTTTCTAGATGTGGTTTTAAATAAATAATGATCTCTTTTACACCAAGCCCTGGTCAGTGTTTACTTGTTCTTCTGTGTTCTCTTGACCTATTGTGAATACGCTGTATACTGCCTAACTCTTCTTGAGGGAAGTCTGACTGCTCAGTCACAGCTACCAAGTGAATCTGTGTGGTACAGACTGTTGGGTTTACTGCCAAACACCTGTAGTCCTAAATCTTTTGCAGTGGTCCCAGAGGGAACTGCACATGTTTCTGCCTAACAGTAAATGTAGCCCAGAGGAGATCTTCAGGCCAGAAAAGGGACTCCCCGTCATGGATTTTGCTAGGGCTCCCAAGATTCCTGTCCCCTCTCTCCCTGCCCACTTCTTGAAGACAAGGCACTTTGTGTATTACATCAGCAGGCAAAGGACTCTTGATAAGAGGATTTCCAATCCGCTGTAGAATTATGCTTCTATAAGGGAGTAGGGGGGAATAGAGGACCATCCCCTAAGTTGATTAATCTTTGGAAAGATTTGCTGGAACATTGTTGGGAGTAGAGCCTATTCCAAAGTCCTCTGCCAGAGAGGTGAAGACCAGGCTCTCCAAGAAGGAGAAAAGCATCTGTCCTACCCCCCCACCCCCCACCCCTCCACCAGTATACCAATTGGGATGAAGGCTGTGTGGGCAAGACTCTCTGCTGCTTGAACTCTGAAACCAGGCCTAATCACTGGAGGTGACAGATCTCTGTATGTGTTCTCTGGTGACCTTCCTGTGTTAGAAGGGCAGAACATGGGACTCTTGCCTGTGGATACCCTTGACTGTGTCGTCCATCAACCCAGAAGGCCAGGGATAGCCTGGGAACTGGTTCCTGCCTCGGACCCCTTGTGAGCTACACCGACCTGGACATCCCCTGCCTGTCCCAAGCTTCTTGATGCCATGTACTTGCACTGTACCACGTGCTGAACCCAATAGATAAGCTCAACAACCCAATTCGAATCCCCACCCCTGGAAGCTCCTGAAAGCCTGCCTCAATGCTGTTGAGCCCATATAACAAGAACTAAAGTCATTAAGAGCTCACAGTTCACTTTTTTTTAAAAATATATCCGTGAGCTTGAACATTGCTGCTGAAATTGTTGCGTGTCTGCCCCCGGTCTTCAAATCCGGAGCTTCCTTTTATTCCAAAGTCTGCGTTTGCTGTGCTTTTCTTTAAGGTTTAAAGTTTTTTGTATTTCCATAGACCCTTGATTGTTTATTTATTTTGGTACCCCAGTGCTATTGCCATTTGGACACTTCTGCACTAGCTCACATCCGTACTGAACAATATGTCTTGCCCTCGGCTCACGTTACCAAAAGAGGCAAAGGAGTTATGCCATTTATGTTGTGCCTTGTTTCACCTTTATGATTAGTATCCCTGTTGGTTTGGTAGTAGTGTGGGCTGTGTGGGTGCTTTCGTCACTACTTATCCCTTTACTCCTGCAAAGCAGGAGCCATTTCCTCACAAGAGAATTACCAAATCTCCCTGGGTTCAACAGTAGAACCTTCAAGGAGTGGCACAGATGTCTGGTATGCTGGTTTAATGACAGTACTTACGATGTATCAGTATCACAACTAGAGCCATCAAAAGGCTCGATATCTGCAAATATGCAACATGATATCTTCAGGAAAAGGTCTCTCATAAAAGGGCTTGATCACTGAAGGGAGAAGTACAGAGGTTGAGGAGAAAGAGTGAAAGACTTTCACATTAACAAGTTTGTTTCTAAGGAATTCCTTTCGCCCCCCCTGACCCATACCCCACCCCCAGATTTCTTCTCTTATAAATATCCTTCAAGCTAAAGTCCATCTTTGCCACTGTTTTTAGCCACTCCAGTGTGCACTGCAACTCTGCAATTGCTCTGAATCACTACCACCTATGACTGTGACGTCATGTCTGGTATACGTGGAGTCAGCTGAAATCCACGCCTCCAGTCAGTTCTATTTTATGCACGCTTAGACGAGGCTTTGAAATAATCCAACCCCCCCACAGCCGCTATGATTTGTGCTTTGGTCTGAATCATGACACCAATGAATACAACTTTACTGCTCTCCACAAGAGCAGGAAAACTCCCACTAAGTCTCTCGCTATGTCGGAGAATAATGCCTCTAAGGCGAAGTCCTGGTCCACAGACGAAAGTGTGGACAAGCCCGGCTACTGTGCCAAGAAACAGACCAGAGCAGCCCAGTCCCGGAGGGTCTAAACAGTGGGGGAACGTTTGAACAGTAACCAAACGTGCCACGACGAACTGACACTGAAGCCTCACAGGGAGACAGCGGGAAGGGAGCACCAGCTCCCACACACACAGGACTGCTGGGAGAAGCTGGAACACAGAAGCTGCTTAAACCTACCTGAACGTCTACCCGGAGGAGCACCGCGTGGAGACAGAAGATACGTAGTTGCTCTTGGGAGCCAGGCGGAGGACGGATAGGTCAAAACGGGCCCCCAAGGGGTGCAGGGGAGGGGGTGGAGATCAACCGAACGTCAAGGCAGGGTGAGAGCAACCAGAACCCAAGTCGTGGTGAGAGCAACCAGACCCCAACTCGGTGTGAACAACCAACCAGACTCGAGGGTGGGGTGAGAGAAACCAATCACCAAGGTGGGATGAAAGCCTCACTTCCCCATGGCGAGGTGTGCAACCCACTTTCCCAAGATGAGTAACCACCCAGAGGCAGTTTGGTGGAGACAATACTGTGAGGTTCTCTGGAGGGTAACCCAAGGAGTGATGATCTGACCCAAGGTGGGATGAAACAAATCCGGTCCCAGGGTGGGCTGTGAGAAACCAAACCCCAAGGCAGGGGAAATCAGGAGACAGTTGGGTGGAGAAAACACCATGGTTTCCCTGGATGATAACCAAAGGAGAATACCTGGTCTGGGCTGATGAACCAGAGGGGTTCCCAAGGGTGGATGACGACCCGAGAATAATCCCAAGTCCCTAGCCATGCAGGAAGAAAGAGAGACTGACCAAGGATCGATCAGTAATCTTAGCAAGGGAAGTTGGAGTAGATATTTGCTGGGGCCTTTGCTACAACTGCATCAGGCGAGAAGCCCTTTTCTGATAGAGACACTGCATTGGGGTCAGAAACTAGCCACCATTCTATCATTTAAGTAGAAGATGGTACTTTTGTTTAAGTTATGTTCTCCTTAGTTGGATAGTGGTAGGGACAGGATTGAGGTTAGGATAGGTTTTCTATTTGGAGCACTTGGATTATTTTGTAATGCATCCTGACAAGCTCCTTTTTAGACTGCTTCTTTTCTTTAAGAGTAGGGCTGAGAAACATGGGGATAGTATTGGTTTTTGTATTAAAAAAGAACTACATTACCCAAAATGTAATCTTGTCAGTCTCCTTATTCTGACTTACTACATTATCCATTATCTCTCATCTGTCGGCGTCCTCGGATTGTTTTTATTCCACCATTATGTTGGATGAAAAATGATGGGTCTCTGTGATCAGAACATTGTACGCTTAAGTTTACGTTGAGGTAATTCAAGGTCAAAATTTGATATTGCATGACATTGATAAAAAAGGCAGAGGCAAGAGTGGTCGACATCAGCAATGTTGCAAAGGTGCTGCATGCCGAAAGGCGATCAGTGGGTAGAGTTGAGGAGGGCGAAAAGATTCAACATTTAATTTGCTTGTTTAAAAACTGTCTGTCTAAACCCCCTTAGTATTGCCCCACTGAGCTTGCTAGTGTTCGACGTAGCCCATGGAGAATACTCCATTTAAATTCTGCCCACTGTGCAATACTAGGCTCCGTTGGATGCACAAGCACTGGGTGTGCAATAGTTGTCATGCAATGGGCCAGCGTGTACGCAGTTTACTTCAAAACTGCTAGAAGAGTGACGGACTAGGTGCAGGGCAGCCTACGCTATGCAGACAAAGGTTTTTGGGCGAGTCTCCCGCTACGCAGAAGAATTCGACATCGGGAACCTAGCATCGGCTTTAAAAAAATGCTGAAGAGCAAACACGGGAGGAAATATCAAACAAATCGTTTTCCTTTCAGTCAGCCCCCAGCTCCATTAGGCCAATAGTAATTTGTGCTGTGAAGGAATCCTATGGTGCCTAGGGATTGCACACGAACTACACAGGCCCAAAACAAAATCTGACGACACACGCCCTAAAAAAAATCAGAGAAATCCAGTTTCGACACCAAAGCATAAACCAACAGTCTAAAAACACAGAAAGACATACAAACATTGTTCGAAGACGGACACAGAAAAAAATCACTAGTAGAGATATTTCAACACAGAAAACACAACACAAAATAAAGGCAACTGTTCCCCCTGTGGTTTTGTCATGTTATTTATTGAATATTGGATATTAGTTTGGGGTAATGTCAGCCTCTCAAGATTAAAGTACAAGCTGTATTTGAATGAGAAGACTCCAGCTACTTAACCAGTTTTTTCCTATAAGGCTTTTCTTGGCATCACTTGGTACTCCCACACATTTATTGCCAACTTTGACACAGTAGCTCTACCACCTCTACCATTCCCTCCAACAAGTTGCATGAAAAAGGTCTTGTGGAGTAAAGAATATCGGAGAACACTGCATGGACTGGAAGCAGCGAAGTTCACGGCTCCAGGCACCTAGCTATTTAAAAACATTTCTTGCGAAATTGACACATACTGAATCAGGAATACGAGTGCTATTACAGTTGGATTAAAAAAAGGCAGGGACTATCTAGTTGCCCTCATGAGTTAACCACTCAATTGTAGAGAGCTACACTGTTATGCCTATTGAAATGATGATTTGGGTTTCGAACGCCAGTAACTGCCAAAACAAGGCTATGTTTACTTTGGTAAGCATGGAAACAGTATTCTTAAAACACCAGATTGGGAGCTCGGGGCAGCCATGACCAGATCTGGCCTGATTTATGAATTGGGCTTCTGGGATCTGGCCTTCATGTATGAGTCCTTATCCTTAGATTTGATTCGGTGGCTGTCATATTTTTGAAATGTGCAGTGAGTTTGATTGGGGGTAGGGGGCTGGATGTACATTTAGCCCCTACGATGTGTACTATATGCACCAAACCTTTTACAGCCGCTGGGTCTTGTCCCTAAGCATTTGGAAGAAAGTCTAGCTAAAGGAAGACACAGGCTCTGCTTCTGCCCTCAACGTTCTGACAGGAAAGTACTGCTTGAACTTGCACTCGGTGTACACAGCCCAACCGCAGTACTTGCCTCAGGACTCTCGGTCTCCTCGGAATAGCGCTTGCAGACCTTTACCGGGCTTAGCTAGTGTCTGGGACCTTTCTGCAACACACTTCAATCTTACCTGCAGCTGGGCCTGAGACTGCAGTGCTTCTTCCACTGAGGCTGCAGTCTCAACATCCGAAGCAGCTGCACAGAGCTTTGGCACCTTGCTCAACCTTTTTCAGAAAATGTGTCGGCTCTTGTACATGCCGCACTTGCAGCACCTATCCACATCTGTTGACAGCTTCTCCTCACCATAAATATAAACTTGCCAGCTGGCTTTGCCTCTTAGACTATCATTGCGCCCATTAGTAAGCATTGAGTACATTTGTGACCTGTATTGATTCTGCACTGAATATGACTTAATGGAGACTGATAATCCTACTGGTCTGTGCCTGCTGAAATGCCCTCAAATTATGATATGAATGTCTCTAACCTCTGAAGTGAGTTACAGGTGTGAGGAATCTCGGGGCGTCCTCACTGCTTTCCCCAAAATATCCTCCTCCCAGGTGGCCAGGGAAAGGCAGTCTCTTTCGAATCCTGATCCTGCAGGTGGATATGTGAGGCAGGATCACCTGGATGGAGGAGTCTTGGGGAGTGGAGATGAGGTACCCTTGGGTGAGACAGGGTATCCCCTCTTTCCCTTTCACAATGAACCTAATGTTCCCCAGGCCTTTGTAGAATACGATCAGTCCCTTCCCTATATTTCCCATCCATCATTCCCCATTAGACATCATTCAGGTACTGCGATGAGGAACAGACACCACATAGCCATACATCTTCAGTTGTACACTCCTCTGGGCCCCAGGGTGGGGGAAAAACACCATAAAAAATCCTCCAAGACCCCCTCACAGGGACAAGAGTCCTACTAGGGACAAGTTGTCACAAAAGGGAATCCTATCCAAGCCCAAAGGCCCTAGGTCAAAGCTTATACCTCCTACTATTGAAGACAAGGGTATTCCCAACACTGTAATCCCAAGTTCAACGGAATGGTCTTCGCAGGATATCAACAGTTATGTGAAAAATAACCTTTATGGCGAATTTCTTTGAGAAAAATCCAGATTACCTTCAAAGCTTTCAGGCCACCCCTCTCACCTCAGCCCCTTCTGGCTCTCAAACCCTTGTCTCCCAACCCCCTACCAATAGGGCTCGTTCTGATGTCCCAACACAGGGCAGAATTATAGATCCATATGACCCTGAAATAGATCCAGAAGACCAGGATGATCTTTCATGTTTTGAAACATCTGACCCTCAACTTATTGATGAGGACACAGACAAACTTTATTGTGGGGACGATGAGGACCCGGACCAGGAGGTGAATATGTATTCCATAGGTTTCCCTATTAATCAAGACCCTCCAGTGGTTGATTCCCCAGTAGACAACCCCTCATCAACGAAGTCCTAACCAAAGCGGCAGAACATGTCCGCATTGACACACAAGATGTTCAAGAGGGCAGAGACTTCGCTGAACAATTGTTGGGAGACAAAAAGACAGTAGGGCAGTTTATCCCACTGCTAAAATCTGCGCAGCGCAGAATCCAACCTTACTTGGAGGCACCGAATTTCACACGGGCCATTAACCCGCGCGTGGAGAAACTGTTCAGGTGTGCACCCTCAGACCCCCTATACTTAAGGGACCAGTTAAAACCAGACTCTTTGGTGGTTACCACCACACGAAAGAGAGCAGTCACACCCCTTGCTTCCTCCGAAGCTCCTCCAGATAAGGAGAGCAAGAAAATGTATGCAATGGGCAGGAAAGTAGCCTCTTCTGCAGCCTACCAGACAAGAATTGCAAATAATGCTACACTTTTGGCAAGCTACAACTGCCATAAGTGGGAGGAGGATTCCGTGTTACTCTCATCCGCACCTGATCCACTTAAATCTCAATTAGCCCAGGTGGCAGCAGATGGAAGAGCTGTGTCTACCTGTCTCCTCAAGTTGAACTTTGACGTGGCTGACAATGCAGGGAGAGTTATCGTAGAGGGCACGATCATAAAGAGGCACGCATGGCTTTGCCAATTAGGCTTCAGGCCAGAAACACAGGCCACCTTAATCAATATGCCAGTGGAACCTGATGTGCTCTTGGGCATGGCTGTAGAAGAGGGTATCACCTCGGACAGATGGGTGCTGTCCACTGTAGCAGGGGCTACTGCATAGAACTTCTTAAACGTCCTTGCGATCACCCCCGAGACTAAAGGTCCACTCAGAGGAACATCAGCGGATCCTTCTAGAAGAAATAACAGCACTTCTATTAAAGGACGCCATAGAAGTGGTCCCAGCCAACCAGGTAAACAGGAGTATTTATTCAATTTACTTCCTTGTGCCCAAAAAGATCTAACCATGCGCCCAGTATTAGATTTGAGACCTGCAAACAAATATGTGAAGCCACACAAGTTCTGCATGACTATGCTACCAGAAGTAATCCCGCTTCTAAAAAAGGGGATTACATGGCAACACTGGCTATGAAAGATGCCTATTTTCATATTTCAATGTTCCCAGTGCACAGAAGATTCTTGCGTTTCAAGATAGGAACCAGCACTACCAATTCAAGGTGCTGCCCTTCAGAATAGTCTAGGCTCCAAGGGTATTCACCAAGGTACTAGCGGTGGTGGCAGCGCACCTGCGCAGGGAGGCAATCCCAGTGTACCCTTACTTGGACGACTGGCTCATAACAGGGGAATCACCTCTGATTTGCAGACAAAACATTAAAAAAACTTTCAACCTCCTCTTTCAAGTGGGCTTCTCAATCAACGAGAACAAATAGACTCTGGTGCCCAGCACCTCCAAACAGTTCCTAGGAGCTATCCTAAACACAGAGGAGGGGTTGGTCTTTCCCTCAGAGGAGAGGGTAAGAAATGTGTTACTGCAAATACCACATTATCAGGCCGGCCGCCAGATAAGGGTGCGCAAAGCGATGTATTTAATTGGCATGATGGCATCTTGCATATACCTGGTTCCCAACGCGCGCCTGTGCATGCGTCCCATTCACGAGTGGCTGGCAAAACAATGGTCTCAGGCAAGCGGTCAGTGGGACGATCTCGTGGTTGTTTCGCCAACACTGGTACAAAATCTTTGCTGGTGGACTAGAGAAAATCTGACAAAGGGGAAACCCTTCTACGACCCACAGATGCAGGCAGTGGTCACAACAGACGCCTCACTGGCAGGGTGTGAAGCTCACTAGCCTTTACCAAACAGCTCAGGGTCTGTGGTCTCACACTGCAGCTCAGAACCACATCAATGTGCTGGAAAGTCTGGCAGTATTGAAAGCTCTTCAAGCATTCGAACCCCATTTAACAAACCTGTTGGTGCAGATCCTAACAGACAGCACCACAGCAATGTATTATATCAACAAACAGGGGGGACACGTTCTCCAAATCTATCCAAACTTGCACAGAAAATCTGGAAATGGGCACTCAGACAGAAAATGTTCCTGTCATCGCAACACGTTCCAGGGAACCAACGCTCTAGCAGACTCATTGAGCAGAGATCCCCTGCCAGAGGAACACCAGTGGCATCTACACGAAGAGGTCGTAGAACACCTCTTCTCTCTGTGGGGTTTTCCAACTATAGACCTATTCGCCACAAGCGAAAATCGTCAGTGTCCAGACTTCGCGTCCAAATTCCCCCAGCCAGGCTCCAAGGGGAACGCCCTATGGATGAACTGGTCAGGGAAATTTGCTTACGCTTTTTCCCCCAACTCCTCTCATGAGGAAGGTGGTAAACAAGTTACACAAGGAACCAATGACGCTCATCCTAGTCGCTCCTATGTGAGCGAGACAACCGTGGTATCCACATCTGCACAGACTGGCTATGTGCGATCCCATCAAACTCCTGTGCCAGTACAACCTACTCGCCCAGCACGAAGGACTAACAGTGCACCCTCAACCACACTCTATGAACTTGGCAGCATGGCTCCTGAAGTCATGGAATTCAGCCATCTCAGACTGCCACAGAGATGCATGGATATCTTGAAAGAGTCAAGAAAACCAAACACTAGGCACTGTTACTATGATAAATGGAAACGTTTCGTAATTTGGTGCCAGAATAAGCAAATCAATCCCATTGATTGTACTCCTAACATTCTTATTTATATGCGTCACCTACTAGACGCAGGGTTAGTGTTCAACTCCCTAAACGTCCACCTGGCTGCCTTGTCAGCCTACACCACTTCCCATAATAAGGTCTCATGGTGGAAGGTACCTGTCATCAAGGCATTTATGGAGGGGGTAAAGAGACTCCACCCTCCAATCTCTAACCCACCGCCAGGTTGGGACCTAAACGTGGTACTCGCTAAACTCATGGGACCCCCATTCAAGCCAATGCACAAGTCTAGTCTCAAACACCTGACTTATAAAACTGCCTTCTTAGTAGCCTTCACTTCCATAAGAAGGGTCAGTGAAATCCAAGCTCTGTCAGTGCAGGATCCTTTCTTTACTATGCATAAGGACAAACTGGTTTTACGGACTCCCCTAGGTACTCCCCTAAATTCATTTCCAAATTCCATGTTAACCAGTCTATTGAGCTACCGGCTTTCTTCCAGGAACCCAAAAGCTCTGCTGAGGTAAAACTCCACACACTAGATGGGAGGAGGGCGGTCCTCTACTACGTAGACGAGACCAGACCGCTAAGAAAAACAGATCAACTGTTTCTCCATAGCGCCAGGCAGTCTCCATAGCGCCAGGCAGAGAAGGAGATTGCATCTCTAGAAATGCCATCTCTAGGTAGATAGTCGGATGTATCCAACTGTGCCATTCCCTTTCAAATAAAACACTGCCTTTTACGCCAAGGGCCCACTCCACAAGAGGTACTGGAGCCACTCTTGCTTTCATTGCAAATGTACCCTTAGACAGTATTTGCAAAGCAGCTACATGGAGCTCTATACATACATTCCCTCCGCACTACTGCATTGACACTCATTCCAAGACAGATACACAAGTGGGACAAACGGTTCTAAGACATTTATTCACTCATGAACCGTCTCACATCCCACCTCCTTCTTCCACTGCTTGCTAATCTATACACAGCATGTGATCTAAGCAGATTCTACAAGCCTCAGAAGGGATACATTACTCACCGTAATGGTATTTCTGATGCTTGTATCTGCTTGGATTCACATGCGACCCATCCTCTTCCCCTCGGAGAGAAGATGCATGGATGCTTATGAGCTTGTCTTATCAGTATCTGCTTGGATACAACTGTACTCGCGCTACACCTCATGCTACCTCATGTCAGAAAAATAACAATCTGAGGGACCTCAACGTGTGAGGGATCATGGTTACAGTGGACGTCACACTAGGCCTAGTATTACTAGCATGCCCTGTCGACGTCCCTTTTCGAGTTTCAAAAACAACTGTAATACTCTGCAGCTTCCACTAGATGTCGGCCTATGCACAGCATGTGAATCTAAGCAGATACAAGCATCAGAAATATGATTACGGTGAGTAATGTATCATATATATATTTCTGAGGCTTGTGGAATCTGCTTAGATCACATGCTGTGCATAGGCCGACATCTAGTGGAAGCTGCAGAGTATTACAGTTTGTTTTTTGAAACTCGAAAATGGGCGTCGACACAGGGCGTGCCAGTAATACTATCCCTAGTGTGACGTCCACTGTACCCATGATCCCTCACGCGTGTAGGACCCTCAGATTGTTTTTTTCCGCCATACTGGTCGGAAGCATTTCGCGGAATTCCCTGGCCTTAGCCATACTTTTGCAAAATATCGTTATATTTTCCCCATTCTCCACCCCAACGTCGAGTCACGAACTTCCACACTCGACGCCGGTCCGGAGAAGAAATCGACCGTCGAGAGCTGCACGATGGATTTGGGCCTCGGAAGGCCTCTGGCCTCAGCCCTGCAAGTAGGGAGAGTGGGGAGTGGACATACTCTACACTCTTTTGGTATATAGGTACATTCTTATATATTCCTACACTTATTAGCCCGCTGCCACAAGGTGCGTATGGAGGGTACCCCTTTCCAATTCTGCCCCAAGTGCAACCGCAAGTACCCTTGGGTTGACAGACACGCCACGTGCAATCTCTGCTTGCCGAGGGACCACCACGAGGCAAACTGCAGAGCGTGTAGTAGGTTTAAACAGAAAACACTTAAGGACCACTCGATCAAGCGTTGGGCCCACCACGCCAGGAGGCCATGGCAGCGGAGGGCGCCTTCAGCGATGGCAGCAACGCCGTGCTTTCAGATGGCGAGGGCAATGTGGCGTCAAGAGACAGCCGAGCGCAAGTCCCCGACCTCGGAAGGTCGTCCGGCAGGGCGGCTATGGGGAAGACCCCCGGCGACACAAGCGCTACCCACAGCACTTCCACAAAACACATGAAGTCCAACCGAGACTCGAAGCGCACGTCGAGTTCTCGGAAAGAGGCACATAGAGAATGGTCCGAATCGGTGTCCTCTGGGCGTTCTCGCTCTAGATCGCCGCATGAATCCAGGCAATCATCCACTGTTGCCAAGAGTGCCTCGCTCCCCAAGGTAACGGAAGTTCGATCGTCGGAAGACGAAGCTGACTTCATCCTCAGGCCGCACTCCAGGAGTCGGCGCCCGCAGACCGCATAACAGCGGCTCCCGAGTCCCTACCTCCACGTTCTAAAGATAGGGAGACTACCCCCGAACCTCGACACCAGGTGTCGGAAGGCTCCGAAGGGGCGAAAAGGCAGGGAAAACACACTTCCGCCCACGGGGAGGGGGGGAAACAACAAAGGAAATAGTCTCAGCCTCCTTACACACCTCTAAAACTTTCCACTCCACATAAACTGACAGACCAGTCCCAGTCTTCTGTTATCCCAAAGACCCCTGCTAAAACCTGTAAGTCTAGTCAGGATAAGGCGGAGAAAGTCCCAGAAAGGGTCATTCCCAGTTCTAGAGAATGGTCTATTGATGACATAGACAGGGTTATGTCAAGGATGTCATCATTGGCAGATTTTTACGCAAAAAACCCTGACCACTTTATCTCCTATACTCCCGACGGGTCAGCACCCTCAGTCTCTAAGGATCCAATACCTCCAAGTAAGAAGTCCCGGTTTGAAGCCCCAACACGGGTCTTCGGACCCCTTCTATATACAGCCCTACTCTCATTATCAAGGGGATACATCCTTTTGTGAGGATCCAGATTTGGGCATGTTGGAAGAGCAAACTGGTATGGGCTACTATGGGGATGATGAGGACCAAGAAGAGGAAGAGGAAGACCCTGAGACCTACAGAGTAGATTCCCCGGTAGAGAAAGAACCCCCAATTACCGACTCCCCTGTCGACAATCAACCTCTCCCGAATGAAGTTCTGTCCCGAGCGGCAGAACACTTCCACATTGACACCCAGGGTGCTCAGGAAGAGAGGGACTTCGCTGAGGAGTTAGTAGGAGAAAGGAGACCTGTTGCGCAGGCCATCCCTATCCTTAAGTTTATTCAAAGAAGAATAGACCCATCACTTGTAAATCCCAACCTCACCAGGGCAGTAAACCCAAGGATTGAGAAACTTTTCAGGGCAGCCCAATCAGACCCACTGTACATAAGGGGGCATCTGAAGCCGGACTCCCTTGTAGTTACAAACACCCTTCAAAAGGGCGGAAACACCCTTGTCATCGTCTGAAGCTCCTCCCGACAAGGAGAGCAAGAAACTATATGGGTTGGGCAGGAAGGTAGCCTCCACTTCCGCCTACCAGGCAAAGATCGCCAACTCCACCACCCTGTTGGCCAGTTACAACTGCCATCAGTGGGAAGAAGTCACGACACTCATAGACTCCGCCCCAGAACCCTTAAAGAGCCAATTGGCACGAGTTTCCGCGGAGGAAAGAGCTGTGTCCGGTTGCATTTTAAAAGCAACCTTTGATGCCGTGGATAATGCCGGCAGATTGATAGCAGAAGGGACTGTTATCAAGAGACACGCTTGGTTACGGCAGTCTGGATTCAAGGCTGAAACCCAAGCATCATTGTTAGATAAACCGGTGGAGCCGGATCGGTTTGGTAAGGCGGTCGAGGACGCGCTGAAAAATGCCAAGGATGAGTATGAGACACTCAAATCCCTAGGCCAACTAACCAATAAACCCCCTAATCAAAGAGGGAATGTCAATTTTCGTCGCCCACGCGGACAAAATTCCCAGAGAGGATCTAACTATTCCCAGGAGCAGGGTACACCATGGAACAATAACAACCAGCAGTCTACCCAGGGTTATGGCAGGGGTAATAAAAGAGGACGTGGTAAGGGTAGAGGCAGCCCCAGTAGAGGCGGCAGCACGCCTCCACCAAAACAGTGACGCTCCGTTCAGGGTACCTTCTCTTCTAGGGGGACGCATTCCAACTTCACCCAAGCTTGGGAAGGGATCACATCAGACAGATGGGTGCTGTCCACAGTATCCGCAGGGTACTGCATAGAACTGTTAGAGCGTCCCCGAAACCATCCTCCACGACAGAAAATACATTATTTGGACCACCAGAAGATCCTCCTCGAGGAGATCGTCAATCTGCTAGCAAAGGACGCGATAGAACTCGTCCCGGGACACCAGGTAAACAAGGGTATTTATTCAACTCACTTCCTTGTGCCAAAAAAAGATTTGACAATGCGCCCAGTATTGGACTTACGGCCTGCAAACAAGTATGTCAAGCCCCGAAAATTTTGCATGACTACTCTCCAAGAGGTAATCCCCCCCTCCTAAAAAAGGGGGATTACATGGCAACATTGGACATGAAAGATGCCTATTTTCATATTTCCATGTTCCCAGCGCACAGAAAGTACTTGCGCTTCAAGGTGGACAGTCGGCACTACCAGTTCAAGGTACTGCCCTTCGGGATAGCTTTGGCTCCAAGGGTATTCACCAAGGTACTGGCGGTGGCGGCAGCACACCTACGGAGGGAGGCAATCCCGGTGTACCCTTACCTGGACGACTGGCTCATCACGGGGGAGACCCCAGTAATTTGCAGAACAAACATTCAAAGGACGATCGACCTCCTCTTCGAATTGGGTTTCTCAATAAATGAGAAGAAGTCAAGTCTGGTGCCAAGCACCTCCAAACAATTCCTAGCAGCTATCCTAGACACTCAAGAGGGGTTGACCTTTCCATCTGAGGAAAGAATTCGGAATCTACTACTGCAAATTCCGCATGATCAGGCCGGTCGCCAGATAACGGTACGCAAAGCAATGCGTTTGCTGGGCATGATGGCGTCATGTATTTATCTGGTCCCCCACGCGCGTCTGCGCATGCTTCCCATGCAGGAATGGTTGGCAAAACAGTGATCTCAGGCAAGTGGTCAGTGGGACGATCTAGTGCTCGTTTCGCCAACACTTGTACAAAGCCTTCACTGGTGGACAAGGGAAAATCTGTCCAAGGGGAAACCCTTTTATGATCCCGAGATACAGGCGGTAGTCACAACCGATGCATGCCTGACAAGGTGGGGAGCTCACTATCTCCACCACACAGCTCAGGTTCTCTGGTCACTCACTGGCCAGGAATCCTATCAACCTACTAGAGCTTCTGGCGGTATTCGGAGCGCTTCAAGCGTTCGAGCCCTACCTACAGAATCTGTCAGTGCAGATCCGGACGGACAGCACTACAGCCATGTTTTACCTGAACAAGCAAGGGGGGGACTTGTTCGCCAAATCTGTCCAAGCGTGCCCAGAAATGTGGACATGGGCACTCAGACGGAACATCTTCCTGTCATCTCAACATGTTCCAGGGGACCTCAATTCTCTGGCGGATGCTTTGAGCAGAGACTCCCTTCCAGAGGAACACGAATGGTGTCTACACAGAGAGGTCGTAGAAGATATCTTCTCTCAGTGGGGTTCCCTCACTATAGACCTATGCGCCACAAGCGAAAACAGACAATGCCCAGGATTTGCATCCAGGTTCCCCCAACCAGACTCCCAGGGGAACGCCCTGTGGATGAACTGGTCAGGGATGTTTGCGTACGCTTTTCCACCAAATCCCCTCATCAGGAAGGTGGTCAACAAGATGAACAGAGAATCGATGACGCTCGTCCTAGTTGCTCCCATGTGGGCCAGACAACCGTTGTTCCCACACCTACGCAGACTAGCAGTGTGCGAACCCATCAGGCTCCCAGGCTGGTACAACCTACTGTCCCAGCACCAAGGGCACAAGGTGCATCCTCAACCCAACTCAATGAACCTGGCAGCATGGCTCCTGAGGTCATAGAGTTTCGACATCTCAATTTACCACAGAGATGTATGGACATCCTAAAAGAATCTAGGAAGCCAAACACGAGGCACTGCTACTTTGACAAATGGAAAAGATTCATTATCTAGTGCCAAAATAAGCAAATTAACCCGGTTGATTGCACTCCAACTATTGTCACATACATGCTCCACCTGCTGGATGCAGGACTGGTTTTCAACTCACTAAAGGTACACCTGGCAGCTCTGTCAGCATACACCACCTCCCATAACAAGGTGTGGTGGAAAGTACCAGTAGTTAAAGCCTTCATGGTAGGAGTAAAGAGACTTCACCCTCCTATTTCAAACCCACGACCAGGATGGGACCTTAATGTGATGCTATCTAAGCTCATGGGCCCCCTTTCGAGCCCATGCATAAAAGCAGTCTCAAACACCTGACTTATAAAACAGCCTTTCTTAGTAGCTATTACATCCATAAGAAGGGTCAGTGAAATTCAGGCTCTGTCAGTGCAAGATCCTTTCTTTACAGTTCATAAAGATAAACTGGTTTTACGCACACACCCTAGGTTCTCACCTAAGTTTATTTCTAAATTCCACGTGAACCAGTCCATCGAGCTTCCGGCTTTCTTCCAAGACCCACAGAGCTCGGCTGAGGTGAAACTACACACCCTAGATGTGCGTAGGGCGGTCCTCTACTATGTAAACAAGACCAGACCGCTAAGGAAAACAGATCAACTGTTTGTCTCCGTAGCTACAGGCAGAGAGGGGGATCGCGTCTCTAAAGGTGCCATCTCGAAGTGGATTATTAACTGTATCCAGCTGTGTTACTCCCTTTCTGAAAAAACTCTGCCTTTCACACCAAGAGCTCACTCTACAAGAGGCATTGGGGCCACTCTGGCTTTCATTGCAAATGTCCCCCTTGACACCATTTGCAAAGCAGCTACTTGGAGCTCTATTCACACTTTTACTCAGCACTACTGCATTGACACCCATTCGAAGACAGATACCCAAGTGGGACAAGCGGTTCTAAGACATTTATTTGCGTATGACCCTTCTCACATCCCACCTCCTTCTTCAGGTACTGCTTGCTAGTCTATGCACAGCATGTGATCTAAGCAGATTCCACAAGCCTCAGAAGGGATACATTACTCACCGTAATCGTATTTCTGATGCTTGTATCTGCTTAGATTCACATGCGACCCACCCTTCCTCCCCTCTGAGAGAAGGCGCATGGATGCTTGTAGTCTTACCTTTCTTTCTATCTGCTTGGATTATCTGTACTCGCGCTTCTCCTCATGTCACCTCATGTCAGAAAAAATACAATCTGAGGGTCCTACACGCGTGAGGGATCATGGGTACAGTGGACGTCACACTAGGGATAGTATTACTGGCACGCCCTGTGTCGACGCCCATTTTCGAGTTTCGAATTTTAAAAAAATGGAATACTCCGCAGCTTCCTCTAGATGTCGGCCCATATTACACAGCCACGGTAGTGGCTGTGTAGTTATGGTTAAGTTTCTGTTTCCATAGGAAGAGCACTTTTTGGGCGGCTTATAACTTCGCTCCCCCTGGACGAATCCTCACCAAACTTTGCAAAGAAAGTATATGGCCCACTCTGAATTTATTTGCAAAGTTTGGTGAGGGTTCGTCCAGGGGGGGGGGGAAAGTTATAGGGGGGGTCCCAAAACTTTTTTTTTCCCCATAGACTGAATGGGAAAAAACTTTGCGCACGGCTACAGCCCGAACCGCTGGACGGATTTACTCCAAATTTGCGGCAGGAGCGGCAGCCTGGTCCCGAAAGCGTGCTTTTGCAAATTTGGTGTAAATCCGTCCAGTAGTTTTTTAAAAAATGACCAAAATGTAAGGCAAAAAAATTAGTCATCTGTGTTCGCTTCGCGGACGGACTTCCTTGTTCGCTCCGCGGACAGCACCCTGATTGGCCCATGGCCTTGCGTCATGTCCGCGGACATGCGACGTGTTCGCTGATTGGACAGCAAGGGGCGTGGAGCGCGTCAGATTTTCTGTGGCGCCCGCCATCTTGTATTCGCCGTCGACCACGTACAGCGCGGTGAAACATGGATAAAAAATTGTATTTAGTGCTGTGTGTTGGTGTGTAAGAGTGTTTGGGGAGGGTGGGGGAGTATGAGATGGGTTCAATGTTTTTTTTTTTTATGTGCTAGACGTTTTTGTTGCGTTCGATTTGTCCGCGGAGAACACGGCTGTTCTGACATTTTGTAAATAAACTAAATGGTGCGGTGTTTAGAGGACGGAATATGTATCATTTTGGTTCGCAAGGAAGGTAAAAATGAGCTATGAACACTCGCAGTGTACTTAACTGTTCGTAAATACACAAACTGGGGGTGTCCTCAGGACGCTCTCCGTATTGTAATCTGTCTAGTTGAATGTGTTCTAAGAACACTCGCGGTGTCCCGAAATGGTTGCAATTACACAAAATGGGGGTGTTCTGAGAAAGTTGTTTGTATTGTTCGTTGTCAGGGTGAAAGTGTTTTAAGACCACTCCTTTTGTCCGCTAATAGTACAATTTCCTATGGGCGTCAACCGACTTTTTGTCCACTAAAACGATAAATCTGGCTGGTGTGCGCCGACATTATGTGATAATCCTATGACTGGCGCTATTGACCTGGCTGACTTGCTTTTGCAACACTAAATCATATCTCCCGCCCCTAAGCCTGATATTATCAAAGCATTCATATTCCCGCCTCTCTCCGTGACGTTACAGGGTGCGTCATCAAACGCGCCCAGTTCTCTGCAGTCCTAAGTGACTTTACACAGAACCCGGAAGACAACACATATTATGTCACAACACAGCGCGCCACAATTCGGAATATGAAACAGTGATTTAAAAGCAAACAGCAAGATTGTAAATTTTGTAAAGTACATTTATTTGACATCAAATGTTTAGAGAATATTCAGCAATTTGCATTTGTCTTTGTTGTCGATCCGCAAAAGTTCATGTTGAGGCACGTGATGTTCCTTTGCGGTACAGAGGGTGTTAGATCAGTTTACAACTCAGTGCGCCATAATTTGGAATATGAAACTGTGGTTTAAAAGTACATTTGGTAAAGTACATTTATTTCACATGAAATGTTTAGTGAATATTCAGCGATTTGCTATTGTCTCTGCTGTCGATCAGCAAAAGTTTATTTGGAGCCACGCGTTGTTCCTTTGCGGTAGATAGGCTGTTGGTTTATGATAAAAGCAGTAAATGGTCGCTCTGATAATCGGAAGGTTGCTACAACAACGAGCCATTAGACCACCCTATTGGTTGGTATGTTTGTAGCCGCTAGTACTGCGTAAGGGCATATTGGTCCTTGGCAATTGTCCCATAAAATGGTGAGGGTCATAAAGTTGCATATTTGGACCTGCACCTGGCAGTTGAAGACCCCATCCGCTGGAGTCTGTAAATCGTGACATGGGCAAAATGGGGCCACATACCTGTTTTAAAAAACATAAATTAGTCTCACCAGCCGATCTTCATTAAAAATCATCATTTTATTTTTTAGGGCGTGAAACTATTTGCTATCGAAGATAGTGCAACGGAGCATGTTAATAATAAAATAATATTTTCCCATTCATATAGCGCTAAGAGCCGTGAGGTATCTAAGCAGTGCTTATTATTAACCACGGTGTGTGGTGCTCATTTATCGACCACGGAAGGATGAAAGGCTGAGTTTGGCCTTGCCGGGATTCGAACTTGCGTTAGCAAGCTCTGCACGGATGTCAAAGCGAGCGTTGTACTCGCAGTGCCTCTTGACAGGCTTCAGTGAAGTGGCACAGCGAGTAGAGCGCTTGACCGCCTATAGACCGGTTAAATTATTTCTATTAACCCACCCTGTGTCGTCTGCCTTTTTCAGAGCCCTCTAAACGACAGGGGATCAATTTGGCGGTGATAGTGCGCGGTAGAAAACATTATGCCACTTTCAACGAACAAGTTCAACTTGAGCGGTCTTTAATGCTACGCTATTGTAATTATATTTTAGATAAAATAATCTAAAGTGGTTTCGTTTCAGAAATTTCATCTTTATCTTCTCTTACGTTTTAGCAACACTCCTTCAAGAGAAGTCTTTCATCACAATCTCTGTCTGTCAAGGTCAAAACACAATACAACCTTATAGTCCCCTTCGTGAGCCTCTCTGGGGCCCGAGAAAAAAATGGAAGCAGCTGACCTTCACTGTGAACGAGCATAAATGCTTACTTTGCAACATTCTGTGTAAAACCATCTGTGAGAACTTGCTGTTTACACTACATCTTTGTATATTGTTTGCATGCTAATAAAAAAAGTTTAAGGGACGTTATGGTTCCAAGTACAGCCGAAAGACCCCTGAAAATCGCAAGTTATGGTAAGCTATGAGAAATAACGCGCCACCACCGTGCACTGCTAAGACTAACACCCAGGACATCAAAGATGACATCGCAAATGTCATTGATGAAATCACTGATGACCTCACATGTGTATGTACTTTTCATGGAATCTGTGTACTAGGGATTTTTATTATAATGTTGCGAAAAAAGTGTCAAGGATATTGCAATAAATATCATACCGTTATTAGTGCTTTGAACGATGCATTGATATAAATAGCATTGTATTATGGGATTCTATTTAGAATACTGAGCTACTAATGGAGAAACATAGCATTGTGTGCAGAGTACAAGATGAAAGTATAATATTTGTAATGTTAATATGTTGAATAATGAAATGATAATTGTCCTGAAATGTTCGAAAATTCACAAAATGGGGATGTTCTGAGGACGTTATTCGTATTGTGTGATTGCTTAGCTGTATGCAATGAGGGAATGGCACAGAGAGTAAAGTGGACGCTGTCCACGGACACCGTGGCTGTTCGTGGACAGGGCGTGCTACATCCAGGTTTTTCCAGGAAATCCAACATGGAAAGAAGACTGTACGGATCAGCCAATCAGATGTCGAGGTTGTGGATTTGTGTTGACAGAGACTGTGTGGTGAAGATGGCAGAAGTGGAGAAAGTCAGGGTGTTGGTGCTCGGAGATATGTTTGTGCATGGTTTACAGCAGTACGCTGAATACAGGCATGTTGCAAAGAACTTTGATGTGAAAGGAGTGGAGGTGGTGTGGAGCACTGTGCCTGATTGCAATGTACAGGGAATTGTACAAGTTTGTGAGGATATGGCCACGATGAACAGTCTGCATGTAGTAGTTTTGCACTATGGTGCTTTCCATTTGGGCAACCTCAGTGCCCCTACTTTGTTGGCTGATTTGGAATGCTTGGTTCAAGCCGTAATGAAGATCCTTCCAAATGCGAAAGTAATTTTTTCTGGATTACTACCTAGGGCAATATGGTACAATTGTTCAGTTTTTTGTCCTCAGCAAAACATTGCTAGGTGTGTCATCAACCAAGGCATGTGTGCCTTCATGCTTAGAGCTGGTATGTTCTT
The DNA here is from genome assembly GCF_040938575.1 of Ambystoma mexicanum. Lineage (NCBI taxonomy): Eukaryota > Metazoa > Chordata > Amphibia > Caudata > Ambystomatidae > Ambystoma > Ambystoma mexicanum. Next base: position 992,483,871 of record NC_090925.1, read on the forward strand.
CTGTAACAATGATAATATTGATGCCAGTAATGCTGTTAATTTTAAAGAAGATGGCATTTCTTTATCTTTTACGGGAAATGCCTTTCTATTTTGGAATCTAAGGGTTGCTTTGGAGAAGGTTATGTGAAGATTTTAGGAGTAAAGTAAGAAAAAAAATACAAAATAACAGGTGTCTGTCAAGCATCTGTAAAAAAAAAAAACGCTCTTTTCAGAGCCAACTTCAAAGGGGAAATGGGGCACACTATTTAAATTTACATTCACCACGCTCAGATTTTCGATGTGTCCGCGGACATGGCGGTAGTCCGCGGACATGAAAATCACTACGAGGGGGTTAGTATGTTCTATGTTACATGTATATGAAGTCAGGGATATTATGGTTAAGTTGTGCTACTAAAAACCTATGAAATTCAGTGAAAAAACTTTGTTAAAGGGACGTTATGGTTCAAAGTAAAACCGAAAAACCCCTGAAATTCGGCAGTTATGGTAACATAAGCAACCATAACTCGCGCCACCGTGCACTAACACTAACACCCAGGACTTCAAAGATGACATCACTGATGACATCACATGGCTGGCTCTCCCTTTTATCCTTTACTGACATATCGAAGCCACATAGTTTTCTTCAGTAACAGTCAGGAAGTAAAAATTGAAAAGGTACTATATTTGTAGACTTAGGGTCAAGTCACATTATATGAAACATATACATAGCGGAAGACACAGGCTTGAAAGAGAGCAATCCTTTCTGTGCATGAAGATAATCATTAGGGTTATCAGCACTTTCTCATAGTTTTATTTTTATTACTCTACCTTCCCTGTATATGCTCATATTTGTATACATTATACTCGCTCTCCTTTCCTTTGGGTGCAGTCACATCATGTGATAAACATACATATGGTAAGAAGCAGCTTTGAAACAGAGCAATAGTTTCTCTGCATAAAGACAATCAGTTAGGTTATGAACTCTTTCTGCTACTATTTCTGCTTTTTTGTTTACTTCACTGTCCCTGTATATACTCATATTTGTATGTGTTGTTGTCTCTGTGTTTTGTCTGTAATAATTATGTATTAAGTGGGTTTTATTATCTACTTATCACATGTTTCACAGTACGCAAAACTCTAATAAGAAAGCAGTTATCATTTCAGTATTCAACATGGCAAGATTATGAATATGGCACCTTCATCATGTATGCTGCACACACTGCCTATGTTTCTGCATGAGTAGCTTAGTATACTGGATAGAACTTCATAATAGAATGGTATTTATATCAATGCATTGCTTCATGCACTAATTAGCTCATGATATTTATCCCAAGGATCCTTGACAGTTTTTGGTCAACATTATAAGAATCCCTCCTACAGAGTTTTCATGAAAAGTAAATGCACATGTGATGTCATCAGTGATGTCATCAATGACATTTGTGATGTCATCTTTGATGTCATGGGTGTTAGTGTTAGCAGTGCACGGTGGCGCGAGTTATGGTTGCTTATGTTACCATAACTGCCGAATTTCAGGGGTTTTTCCGTTTTACTTTGAACCATGACGTCCCTTTAACAAAGTTTTTTCACTGAATATATATATATATATATATATATATTAGTAAAAATTTCTGGTTTTGTTTGTGGCATGGCGAAGAGTTTTTCCTTATACAATTCCACATTGTTGCACCGGATTTTGCATAGTCGCCTGTTACTGGCTACATAACATTTGGACACCCTTCCCCTGGATTTCAGCACCTTCGCACATGAGACAATTGTCTGAAATCGGCGAAACATCAATGTGGTCATAGAAGGACCGGTCATCAACCCTAGAATGCACGGTTTCTGGGACATTTGCACCACAACTAACTGCACCACGCCAGGTTGAGACAACAGGTGTGCAGGGGGCACACTAGGTCCCAGTATGCAGCAGCACACAGTTAGAATGGATTTCTAAACTCTGATCTAGTGAACACAGGTTTAGGAGGCCACTCTTGTTAGTGAAGCAGGGAACACGTATGTGAAGTTAGCCACAACAATTCAAGGTAGTTTGTTGAGCAGCAGCCAAGACTAAGTCTCAGGACTAGTGGGGGTGACCTAATGTGTTGGATGAGCACACACAGTAGGATGACAAGAATTAGCCTTAGACAGTAGTATATCAAAAATGTACAATTTATTACGCCCAGAACAAATACAAGTGAATAATGGAAAACACAGTAATATCACTACTTAAACACACACTGGGTAAAATATATGTACAGTCACTATTGGTCAGTGCGGTAAAGTGCATATTCCCGGCAAAACCTATAAAGCATACAATCCTTATCACATTGGCAAACCCCAGAGATGGATAACCTTAACTTTAGAAGTCCAGACCTACGAAGATTGGAGCCTAGTGCTCAAAGGTCTTGCGTAAAGACACAAAGTACAATATTCAATGGGGTGTAAAAGTTGGAGAGAGGATTCTGAAGTGTAGAAATTCAGCTCTGAGAGTCGGGGAAGGATCTGCCACAGACAACAAAGCTATTCCCAACTTCCGGACCGCTTTAGGGAGCTGATGCCAGCCAAGCCAAGCCAAGGACCTCAAGGGATCCTTTGTGTGTAAAAAGGGAATAGATGAACTAGGGGCCACCTTTAAGTGGTATGATTACTCGCCACCCTTCGTTCACTCTGGGTCCAAACTTGGCAGGTCTTGAGAGCGTCACCTAGAGTATGAAATCCCACCCATGGTTAAACTTTGTAGTGCACATGCGCTGCGGGTGCAGATGCAGGTCCGGTTTACAACTGGAGCTAGATTTCTCGTTTCGATTGCAAGACAAAGAAAGCGCTCGGTTACAACCAGCGAACGTCAATGTCGCCCAGTGACGTAGGGGCAGTCAAGTCTCACAGTCCGATGCATGCTTCTCTCTCAGGGCCCAAAGAAGGTGCTTTGCAGTGCAAACTAGGTTTCCCCCAAAGCTCGAGACAAAACTCGATGAAACAACGCTCCAGCACGGGTACCAAGGTACGAGCTCGTCAGTCAACTCGTGGGCCTAGGGACACTGCCGAGAAGGCTTGTTTGCAGGGCAACAATGAGGTGATTTGTCCCACCGCTCCAAGGGGTTGAAGCGCCTTTGCAGGCCTTCAGAGATTGAGCACAAAGCCAGGCTCTACCAGGACAACAGCAGGCTCAGGGTGCCAACCTTCCTCTGTGAGGTTCCGGGTAGTCCTTGGATCTGCTTTGCTATTCTGGATACTTGGCTCTGTGTATAGGTCGATTCGGACCTATGGGTGATCTGAGGGTCTGCATTCAGGACCCCTGCTCATATCCACAAATCCAGTGCATGCTCTCACCCAGCTGGCCAATGAGATCTGCCCCACTCATGCACGCCAGCAGTGGTCCAATCAGGGACCACAGCGGCTCTCATGCCCTTGTGCACAACAGTATACAATATAAGGGTACCTGTAATACCCAAGGTCCTCCAGGTAAATAATACAGTAATAAACACAATGGACCTAGGTAATGAGGTTGGGTAGGAACTACTAACACACTATTGTCATATAAAAAACTAAATTTATTCCAAACTACATGGGTTTGTCAACATTGTTTGCTCATAAAACACATTAATTTATATACATTTCACATCTTCAAAGTTTATTCCACCAAACATACACATACCTACTCTCACACATCAATGTTCACTTCACAATACAAAGGTTCACCCTTGGTGTTGGAACCCTTTTTACAAATCACACACATGTATAATTTCTTCACACCCATATAAACTGCCAGTGTGTATTGATGTTCAATACCTCCCCAAGCTTATTGACATCATCATCTACACGTGTTCCGGTCGTTACGTAAGGGATTTCCAAGTTTAGCCTTGCATTTTTTGAACTTCTTTAGAATATGGGCAGGGCGTCAATGTCTCCTCGCTATAGTAACGTGATCCAGTGGAAGATGTCTTCCAACACAAAATCTAGAGACAAACAATAAACAACTAATTACTAACCAACCTCTTAACATTTTAAGAGTTCAGTTGTGTATATAAATCTTTCATAATTATATTTGGTCACACTCACCTCCTCATATCCACAAATCCATTGCATGCTTGCACCCAGCTGGCCAATGAGATCTGCCCCACTCATGTACGCCAGCAGTGGTCCAATCAGGGACCACTGCGGCTCTCATGCCCTTGTGCACACCAGACATCCTGGCTCCAGTATCGTGGATTGGGACCAGACAGTCCCATTCCACTTCCTGGGTACCTACGCACATGACATGCATTATCCCGCGAAAAACGACAGCTTTCGCGGGCGAATACATACCCAAATAAGGACTCCCTGGACAAAATGGCTAAATGAGAAGACAAAAAGACCTTGTGGCATGGACATGACGGCCACAGTCATGAGCCAAACGCAGTGAGCGCTTTATGGCTCGGTAAAAGTTCATAAAAATACATGGAAAAGCTTCTGCTGCCACCAGTCCACTCCTCGGCACATTGTCCAGTTAACAAAACATCCTTTGTGGAAATCTAGGGCCTGAAAACGCAAGGACACCATTGCGCGCTATTATAATGCACTTTGCCCTATGAAATACAGTTGCCAAAGTGGCAACAAAGTCATAAGACTAAGAGAAACACATTTTCTCAGTACTGACTGTCTGAAGGACATGTCAGTTTCACCATAACGATGAGTGAAAGCCCAGTGGAGTGAAGCTGAAAGCTTGTTAGTTCAAATATATGAGGCTACTGTAAATTAATGAAGACACCAGTCACGAGGAACAATTATATGAACAGTTTATTCACTCTCGAGCAGACTCGACTTTTACAGTGCATGGCATACAGGCATCGGAAAAGTGAGCAAAAATGTGTGGGCGTAGGAGTGTTTTATGCACCTTTAGAAAACCATGACAGATTCGGGCTAGCTCATCACGTGATAATGACTTGTGACCTACAGACCCATGAACATGGGCAATTCACCATGGCAACATGTGCTTGAACACTCCATGTCACCCTACAGACTATTTACTGTCTGAGAAGCAAAGCGGTGAGGGATGTAGGAGGATATTGTGTTCTCCAGTACAAGGTGACATTCCTTGCGCTACTTAATCTGTTTGTGCTAGGATAAAAGATCAGTCTATATTTCTGCTCAGTAGCTTGATCATTTTAGAAACGGAATATACTGTAAACCATGCTTCTCTTCAATTGTCTGGATCGCATGTTCACAATTAGCGGCGGAAAACAAGACAGTCAAGGAAGACAGGATGACACCTAATTTACAGATTAACTAAGTTTGTGCCAGTGCTTCAAGGTTCTTTGTTACAGAGTTCAGCGTGCTCAGCGGTTTCAGAATTGCTGTGTAGGGGCATGTTTTGGGGAAGCTATCAAGGCGGTAACTTTGTGTGTTTTCACCGCGTTCAGAATGAAAACTCAGAAATGAGAGCAAAGCAACCAAGATGGCATTTTCGGAAAACTGCGATGGCACGGGTCAATGTGTACATGCTTAGGCCAACATTATAATGCCAAATGCATCTACTTTTAAAAACCCTCCTTTTGCCCTAAGCCAACACATTGCCATAAGCAAATGACCATGTGTCATTGTCATCAGAACAACCAGAGTCATCACTGTCCTCTATATTGATAGACCTAAACTGTTTGATAGTGGCTTCTTGCATTATCAAGACATTAGTTCTATTTACAGGTGGATGAGGAACAGGTTGGAGTTTCATTAGGGATTTAGCACAAAAACTACGTAGTGCAGAAACTAAGATAGGCAGGCATTGAATACAACAGCAGAAAAATAGTATTACCCTAATGATAAAAGCAAACGCTGAGATTTTCCAATCGCACATTTTTAGCAAATTCCAGGCCCATGTTCCTATGTCCCAATTCCTTTCGGGAACATGAACTTCAGTACTAAGTATGTGTAGTCGTTTTATCGCTTGGAACAATGTGGGGGACGAGTCAGGTGTGTACGCACAACACGCTGACCCAACCATTTTGCATACACCACCACGTTCAGCTAACATGACCTCTAAAACCATCCTATTCTGTCTGATGAGCCACTAGTCTGATTGCTCTTTGCTCTAGCGTCATGTTGAACAAGATAACAGTAGTCTCATTAATAGTATTTTCTAATACTCTCGCCAATCTCCTAATATCTCGTGAATTAAGGACTTGGGCCCCAAAAAGGAATCCTGGCTTTTGCTACATCACCCAATACCTGGAGGGGGGGGTATCATCATCTATTCCTCTCAGTATGTCTGCAGTGGATGTGACATAAACCTGTGCCAGCAATATTCCCAGATAACAAGTCCCCTTCCAATCTTTAGGTAACCATGTATAGGCTACTTTTCCACAAACAAAATATATGGGTCATCCGATGTATAGGGGCCTATTTTCGTTCACCAAAAAAAGTAGTGTTAACACATTTATCATATGTGTCCATATACCGGGAACCATCTTTTCTCAAACAAAATGGTACTAAATCCGGATCATGAATAATGGTGTAAGATGGAGGGACTGCGTCCCGGTTCCCTACTGGTGCCATTTTAAATGCGATCATGGATTGATGGGGTCTAGAATGTTAATCAGAGTTTCTAGTGGAGACGATATTTGCTGTGCTCTTATTCGCAAAGACAGAGCATCCTAGGAGTAGCAATACCAAACGATCGAATTCATTGATGTTTGTCCCATCAAAGTTACCAGTAGCGCTACCATTCCATTTCCCAAAGAATAGGGCTCTAAAGGATGCATTGCACAAAGTTGATAGTGGAAGTGGATAGATGTACCATCCCAAACCTTTCTCACTGTGTTTTGGCAGGTGAGAACATACCCAGCAATTAGTCTTATTCAAGATCGTATGTGTAGCATTCATTATTTGTATGAGCGTGTTATTGTGATATCCTTCCCGATGTTTTAAATCATGTGGTCGAAGAGTGTGAGAATACACATAAAGAGGGCACAAAGTCGGACTGGAAGTAGGCAACAATATACTAAGCGGATGTGAACTCTGCAAGTACCTTAACATAGGTATTAAGATGATCACAACACAAGCTGCAAGTGTGATTATCAGTTTTTCCTTTGTTGACCATAGCCCTCTAGATATGGGCTTTCCCGTAGCAATACTATTACTGTCCTCATTTCTACGTGCCCCAAAGAAAGTTTTCAGTGTCCGTTAAGCCTCACTGAAACGGGCTTTATAAGTTCATCCGTTGGTGGAACTTGACCACGTGGCCTATTTACTTGTAGTCTTCTTCTACTTCGATGAATCTTTCAGTCTTCTTTTCCCAGCCCCGCTGTTGCTCCGAAACAGAAACGTTCCCGCGTCTTTGAGGGGATTAGAACGAAAGCTGTTGGTTTCTTGTGGGTGCAGTATACGAACGACACTTTCCTAGCCTAGCAGAAATGTCATTCCCTATCTATTTCCGTGGTCGAAGGTTGTACCTTGTGACTCCAGGTACAGTGTGATCGATGAATAAAGAAACCGGATCTGAAGAAAGTGAAGAATTTTCGAGTTGTTTGGGCTCCATTTTTAGCCCAGGATCAGAATGGGTGCCCTCGTTCACAGGTACATCTTTGCAGTCGGGATCATTAACAAACCCCTCCATAACTGATTTATCGCAGGGCAAAGGCAAGGGTACTCATTTCAGATGTGCTGCATGAATCCAGTGGCGCTTTCAGTCCACTCAAAGAGCCAGTAGCACCCAATATGGTCCTTTCCAACGAGCTGCAAGACAGGACTTCCTCTCGAAGTCCTTCACCAAAACGAAGTCCCCAGGTCAAATGCAATGACCAGGTCCTTCGTATTTCTCAGGCAAAGCAGCTTGAACCTGTTGGTGAATCAAACAGAGGTTTTGAGTCAATTGGTCACAGTAATCCGTTAATAGTGGATCAAGGGAGTGCGGGGGGGAGCAGATTTAATCACAGGCGACCAAGAGGGGGGTGGTGGGAGCAGACTCACTCCAGGCGACCAGGGGAGGGGGGGAGCAGATTTATTCACAGGCGACCATTTGGTAGCAGACTCACGCACAGGTGACCAAGAGGTGTGGGGGGAGCAGATTTATTCACAGGTGACCAAGGTGGGGTGTGGGGGGAGCATGCTCACTCACAGGCGACCAAGGGGAGGTGAGGGAGCAGACTTATTCACAGGCGACCGGGGGGGGGGGCAGACTCACGCATATGGTTGGGCTACTGTGGCGTACTGTGGTGGACAGTGGTAGACCGGGCCTTAGGGGTGGGCCTTTTTTAGGAGGGCCGGCTAAGCCTGCCGGCTTCCCCATTGGCCCATATTATCAGGGCAAACGCCAATCGGTGACCCCCAGCAGCACCATGCCTATCACTCCAGTGCAGGCAGCAATAAGAACGGATACTCTATTTCGTTACATTTCTTAGGTCTGGGTGCATTCCGTATCTCAGGAGGTCTCCCCATGACAATATCATAAGGAGAAAGTCTTGTTTTAGACTGTGCTGCTGTTCTCATTGATGGTAAGGCTAAGGGTAAAGCATTGGGCCATTTCAGTTTGCTGTGTGCACATATCTTTGCTAGTTTATTCTTAAGGATACATTTGTGATCCACTAAATCGGCACTCTGTGAATGCCGTGCTGAATTGACTCTCTCATCCATTTGTAGCGCCTCGCATAGTTGTAGTTTAATAGCCACTATAAAATGCGGTCCGTTATCGGACCAAATTACTCTGGGTTTACCGAATCTCGGGAAATACTCCTTCAACATTACCTTGGCAGTTTACATGCAGTGTTATCCTTCAGAGGGAAGGCTTCAACCCATCTACTAAAGGCACATATCACCACTAACACATTTGTAGTTTTGGCATCTCTCGATCTCAATGAAGTCAAAGTGTATTACTTCAAATGGCATATTGATATTGATATTTTATTTCTATCGCGCTCATACACAAGTGTTTTGGACCTCCTGCTCTGCAGAGCCCCTGCATAGCAGGAGGTCCAAAATTACCTTTAGATGTCGGTGGGCCCTTACCAATATTATGTTGTAAGCAAATCAAATCATACAGTTCTGAACTAGTTGTTCTGCAGCTTTGGGAATGTTATTGTTATACTAAACTGCGTCTAAGTTTTTACAAATGCTTTTCGCATTAATGTGTGCTGGTCCATGTGCCATAGTAGCTATCGCTGTTACGTATGTGTTGAGCAGCATCCATCTCTGTTCTCCTTGATCTACCCAAAATCCCTCCTTGTCCAATACTGCAGGTCCTCAAGCCCAATATTCAATCTCTTCCTTCTGGGCCTCAGCCTGTATCTCTTTCACACTACTAACACCCTCCTCCATCATCACAGTTTCAGCAACCCATTTAGCAGACTCTAACACATACATACATAGGTTTGTAGCAGTTTGTTTAGCTATTCGGTCTGCAAAGGCATTTTCTATTCCAATGTTGTCAGTCACCCTCTGGTGTGCTGCGTATTTCAATATAGCTAATTTGTTTGGGAAGGGCTACTGCAGATAACACTTGTACTATCAAGGGACAATGCTGGATTTTCGTACCATGAGATGTTAAAAAATCCTCTTTCAGCCCACATTCAAGGGTCCTTCCCTGGTTTCTGGAGTAGGATAGTGGTTGATTCAGCCATAGAGTTTGTTACCTTCTCAGTAGTCAAGAAGGAGTGGAACAGCAGTGTTAGCTGGGGAGCTAGGACGCGTGCAAATGTTTTATAAAACTTGGTCGTCAGCCCATCCGGACTTGGGGCAGTGTTCTTTATTGATTTTATGGCATCTAAGATTTCCTCTGTGGAAATCGGAGTTTCTAAGGAGTCGAGGGGGGCAGTGACAGCTGGGGCGCGGAATGGTAGTAGGTAGTGTTTCTGGTGAGCCCTTTCATCCGGAGATGAAGGCGGCCGTTGCATAATCGACCTGTGATGGCTCACCAAAATTTCTATTATATCTGGGGTGGTGTATTTGTTTTTCCCATCCGGCCCTTTGAGGCTTGCAATATATATTTTTTTTAATCAAACAATTTTATTGGTTTTATTACACAATACACAAAAAGAAGGAAGACCCTGAGAGGGTCCAACCATCAATAACAACATAAGAGAAAATATGGTCCGTCTTTCAACAACTTAAGGATATGTTAACAAATATTTGTACACTCTTGCTGTGCCATCACATGCTGGCCACCGGCCTGTGTCGTACAATAGTTTTATTCTGCATTCTCCCACTTTTCCCATATTTTCCCCGCTTTCCCAGGGCATCCTCTGGCCGCATATACTCTTCGCTCAATCGCAATGCATGCTTCTACATCATCTATCCATTGTGCATGCACAGGGGTTACACTTGAGCCCCATAGCTTGGCAATATTGCGCTTGATCAGTGCCGTGGTGGTTGCAAATAGAAGCCTGTCAGTGCGAGACATTTCGCCCTCTGCCTCCACGCCCAGCAACATCAGTTTCGGATCTCTGGGCACAGTCCGACCCAGTACCTTACTAAGTGTATCGCAGCAGTGTTGCCAGTATAACATGATGTGTGGGCAGTCCCATATGATGTGGAAAAAGGTGCCCTCATCCTGGTGGCAACGCAGGCAATTCGGGTCTGTGGTCTTACCCCATCTGTACAAAGCGACCCGTGGGTAGTAAACTCTATGCAAAATTTTGAGCTGGACAAGGCGTAGTCTGGCCGAGATGGCCGTTTCCCTCGGGTACATTAGGATCGTTATGCAGTCTTCAGGCAGTATTTCTCCCACATCCCTTTCCCATTTGGACTTTAGACTCGATAGCTCCGGTGTGGCAAACGAGGTAAGAACATTGTACATTACTGAGGTGATTTTGGCATCTATGCTTTCTAGTACAAGGTTCCTTTCAATGGGGGTGCAGTCTGCCACGTCTCGTAGGTCAGGTAAGTACCGTTGTAGAGCATGACATAACTGCATATGCCGGTATCGGTCAGTGACAGGGAGATTAAAGTCCTCCACCAACCTCTCGAATTTCACAAGTCCCCCATCTCCCACTTTTGTTATTCCCGCAGTTACCCAATTCCGCCATTTTGGGAGCTTGTCCAGCTCAGGGATGTGTTTATTTACCCACAATGGCTGTACCGGTGTGGTTTTCCCCTCCCAGTTTATGTGCTTATGCGCCTCTGCCCAGATGAATGCTCGGTGAGTAGCCATTGTTTTGTTGGTGCTGCTATTAGTTTTCTGGTATAGGGACTCTAGTGGGGTTATGCTTGCTCCATCAAGGGTATCGGATTTAATGTGGGGTAGCGAGGGATCGCCGTGTAATAGGTCATTTATCACTGCCATCTGACTCGCCCAGTAGTATGTCTGTATACGCGGCAATCCTATGCCTCCCTCCCAAATGGAGCGCTGCAGGATGTGGAGCGCCAGTCTCGGGTGTCCATTGTTCCACAGGAGTTTCCGGAGGATCCTATCGATTCTGTGAAACTCCTGTCTGGGGATATGTAACGGGGCGTTTTGGAGTATGTACAGGAATCTAGGTAGTGCCATCATCTTAAATAGTGCTGCTCTCCCCAATAGGGTCAGTGGCAGGGCGTTCCAGTGTTTGACATCCTCTGCAAAGCGGTTTATGATCGGGTGGAGGTTTTTTCCTACGTACTCGTCTAGATTCGTCGTTATCTGAACCCCTAGGTAGCGGAACTGGTCAACTTCTATGCGAAAGGGGCAGTTCTGTATCTCTACGCTGCCCGTCTCTTTCAGTGGGAATAGTGTGGATTTCGACCAGTTTACCTTCAAACCACTAAAGGATTCATATTCCTTCAATAAGCCTATCACTGCAGGGCAAGAGGTTATAGGGTCCGATAGATACAGGAGCAGGTCGTCCGCATACAGTGAGACCCTATCCTCCCAGTCTTCTGTCCACCGGAAGCCCTTCCACATTTGAGATTCTCGTAATAGAATCACCAGCGGCTCTATGGCAAGCGCAAAGAGCATTGCAGACAAGGGGCACCCCTGTCGTGTCCCCTTGCCCAGTTTGAACGGCTGCAAGAACCACCCGTTTACTCTGGTCACGGCCTCTGGGGACTTGTATAGCAGCTGCACCCATCCCAGGAATTTGTCACCAAAGCCCATTCGACGCATTATTTCCCACAGTGCTGGCCAGTGCACCGAATCGAAGGCTTTCTCAAAATCTATTGCTAGAAGCGCCAAGGGGCCCCGCAATAGGGAAGATTTTTCAAGTGCAGCGTGCAGTCTGTGTATGTTCATACGCGTAGACCTCTGGGGCATGAAGCCGCACTGGTCTGGGTGTATAAGTGACGGGATAACTTTCTGCAGACGATTTGCTAGTGCTTTCGCCAGGATTTTGGTCTCGGTGTTGATTAACGAGATGGGCCTGTACGAACTACACTTCTCTGGTGGCTTATCTGGCTTGGGGATCACTATTATAGTTGCTCTTCTTAGGTCCAGGGGAAGCTGTCCTTGCTCCCTCGAGTGTGTACATCTGCAGGAGATGTGGGAGTATTGCACTTTTTCCATGTCTCCACCCGGAAGCCGTTCGGGCCCGGTGTTTTCCCGGGATGTAGTTGTAACATGGCCACCGCTAGTTCCTCTTCAGTAATGGTTGCCTCCAGTAGATCTCTGTGTGTCCGTTAGGCTGGGGAGGGTGATCCCGTTCAGCACGGAGAGGTTGGTGGGGGCTTCCGGTGACCCATAGAGCTTTGCATAGTATGTTGCAAAGCCTTCTGCGATAGCCTGATCTGTCCACAGCGGTTCTGAATTGTCGGGTTTGATCATCCTGACCTGTTTGTGCCCTTCATCCCTGCGCTCCAGCCAGGCTAACAATTTACCCGCCTTATCCCCCGTCTCATATAGTCTGGTTCGCATCGTGGCGTGCGCCTGTTTACCGTTGTCTAGGGCTACATTGTGCATTTTTTTTGGGCAAGGACCAGTGCTCGGTTCGTTTCAGGCAGGTCTCGCGCCAGATGTGCGCGCTCTGCACGTCCCACCTGTTCTTCAGCCTCGTTTATTTTTTGCATATGGGCCTTTTTGTGCGCCGTTGTCCAGGAGATAATCTCTCCCCGCAATACCGGCTTGTACGCCTCCCACAGCAGGCTTGGGTCATCAATTGACCCAGCGTTTAGTTCAAAGTAATTGGTTGTGGCTTCCTGAATACACTCTACAAACTCCGGGAAGCCTAAGTAATAGTTGTTAAGGCGCCACGAGGGTGGAGGAGTAGGCCTTGACGGTGATAGTTCTATTAGTAGGGGCGAGTGGTCAGAGATGCCGCGTGGAAGTAGTGTGGCGCTGAGTACCCTATGCACCTCTGTGGCTGGAACGAAAAAATAGTCCAGTCTAGAGAGGGAAGCATGGGCGCCTGAGTGGAAAGAATATTCCCGCCCCTCGGGGTGAAGGTCACGCCATACATCCCTCAGTCCCAGTGCCGATATGAAGGTGGCTAGCCTAGTGTGCATATCCGGATTCCTGCCCCTTCGGTCTGTGCGATCCATGCCCAGGTTCATAACATCATTAAAGTCGCCACCAAGAATTAGTGTATCTGAGTAGTCTTGTACTATTAGGGGGGTTATTTCCTCTATGAGACTTGGCAACAGCGCGGGTGGTGCATACACAGCTAGTATTGTTATGGTTCGATTCCATAGGGCTCCTGTCATGTGCACGAATCTGCTTCCCGTGTCCTGTGATACACTGGATAGTGTCAGCGGCAGCTTCTTATGGATCAGAATGAGGACCCCTCTGGAGCCCGAGGTGAAACCCGAGTGCAGTGCTGTACGATAATTACCTTGTTTAAATAAGTTGCATGTGGTGTCCGCTAGATGTTGTTCTGTGAGCAACGCCACATCCGGCGCTTGCCTGTTTAGTGCTTGGGTGACAAGTCTGCGTTTTATCCCACTACCCAGCCCATTGACATTCCAAGTTAGGAGACGTAATGATTTCGTATCAAATCTATCATTCGTCATCTGGTTGGGGGGTGGGTTGCTGTTGTACAGTATGTGTAGGATTCCGGGGGGGATGCACAAACTATTATTTCGCTGTGAGGCGCAGGTGTGTAGGAATGAGTGTGTAGTGTTGCCGGACCATACATGAGCAAAAATAAAAACAAAACCCAAAACAAGGGTAAGAACTCTCCCTCCCCCATCTCTCGTTCCCCTGAAGGCATCTACTGCCCCGCTTGTGTTACCTAACCCCTCTCCCTATACTCCCACCCAACCTGGAGTATCTGTCGCCCGAAATTTGAACAGAACAAGTAAACCTTAACTAAGCCACCCTCAGTGGCATATGAACTTTATATCTTACACAACTGTCCGTGGTGCTGTCGCGGACTTCTTCGGTTTTTAGTCTTAGCTCGTGGGGCGGGTGGCTGTTTGGCCACTGGCCTGGTTGCAGTCTGTGCGTAGATCGGCGTGGGAGGTAAGAGAATTTGTGGTGCTCCTAGGCTCAGTAGCTTGGCTTTCTGCCCAAAATTGCTCCCAGTTCATATTTCTCCCCGCAGCGGGCTTCCTGGTTGTGGGCGCTGCTGCTGGCCCCGCTCTGGCGGGCATTCCGGACGAGGACTGTTGCGTCTGTCTCTCCTTCTCCCCTCCGTGTTCCAATCCCTGTCTATGTGCTGTTCGGCCCAGTTCCACGCCTCTCTGGGGTCGGTGAAGTGCACAGTCGTGCCCCCATGAAATATCTTGAGTTGGGCCGGGAAGAGTAGTCCATATTTGACACCTGCTGATTGTAAACGTCTCTTAAGCGGGTCGAAGGATTGTCGTGCTTTCTGGACTTCCTTGGTGAAATCGGGGAAGAAGGCTATTTTGGATCCGTTAAATGTGACCGTGCCCTTCGATCTTGCTAGCTGGTATCACTTTGCCGGTTGGGATGCGATGGGCCCGCTCGATAGAAAAGAATTTAGAAAATGCCTCTCCGTCATAAATGTTCATCAACCAGTCCTCAAGGAAAAGTTCCATACATTCCCCTTCGGCTTTTTCGGGCAGACCGATTATGCGGATATTATTGCGCCGGGATCTACCCTCGCTATCGTCCGCTCTTGCCTCCAGGGTCTTTATCCGTGCTAGCATGCTCGCCACTTGCCTGTTCACGCCACGCAGGCCATCCTCGGTTTCAGAGATTCGCGCCTCTGCCTCACCCGTGCGGGAAGTCAGCTTTTGTAGATCATGGCGTAGCAGGGACACGTCTGCACCGATGCTGTCCATCTTTTTTTCCATCGAGGTTCTGGAGTTGGTGATGGCACTCATGATGTCTTTTAAGGAAATGTTATCCACATGGTCCGGGTCGACCGGCGGTGGCCTCTCTGGTGAGCGGGGTGCTGGCGTCGCCGCATACTGCTCGATCCTGCTCTGTGTGAATGTTTTCCTGGGCTTCTCCTTGCCCATTCTCTGTTCGGCGTGGTACTGTTGCAGTCTGCTGGTGTCTGGTCCCAGGAGTGGGGGGTCCAGCCGGTGCTGGGGGTAGGCACTAGTGGTGGTGCTGGGTCCGCTGCGACCTGCGGATATTTATGCTGGCATGACCATTCCCCCGACCAAACAACGTCTGTTAGCCCCACTTTCAGCAGCGCTGTGGTTCTATCTCTGCAGGCGCGGATGGGGATCGCGGCTCCGTCTGGAGGCCCTTTGCCCGTGGGGGGAGGGAAGGCGGTTCACCAGCACTCTCTATCCCACCTTCCCCTCTCCTTACCACATCGCCGGATGTATCGGGCCATGATCAGCGGGTCCACGCCTTCGTCGCAGGGCCCGGTGGAGCGTGCGCCGGCCTTCAATCGACAGTTAATGCGCGCTCGCAGTCATGGTGGCCATCTTAGGTTCAATACTTGTCACGGTACCTGCAACTTCGACACGATCTGGACGGCGATTCCTTTTATGGATTTGCGTCGGAGCACCGCGATTCGGTGCAGGAGAGTCTCACACACCGCTAGAGTATTTCAGGGTTCAGCTCGGATATATATTATAGCAGGATTTAACAGGATGAGGCCAGTGGCGCTGGAGCAGCGCGAGCTCACGTCCTCATCGGATGGCTGCTGGCCACGCACCCCCCCCCCCCCCCCCGAGGCTTGCAATATTATTCCTACTGTGTCTTCTGTAGTTTGTATGCTAGTATCCGGTTTGCCTTACTACTTTTATGATAGTAAAATTGTTTTGTAAACGCCAAGGCCTTCGCGGTGCGGTCTGCCCAGTGCATCTCTAGCGCCCTTCTAGCCTTTTTTAATTCCCTGTCTACTTTTCTGGAGTATTGGGCCTTTAATTCCTTTTCTAGTGTGGAGACTTTGGATTCCAGAGCCTGCGTGTGGAGCTTGGAGATTCTTAATTGCTCAGCGGCTGCGCTGATGAATACCCCCCTTATTACTGGTTTCATAGCCTCCCACAGTAGCCCTATTGTGACTTCGGGGTTCTTGTTTTCCTTGAAATAATTGACCAAGGCGTCTTCCGCCTCTCCCCTGATCACCTGGTCTAGCAGAAGAGTATCATTGAGCTTCCAGTATCTAGGAGGTGGACTGGGGCCCCCGGACCAAAATGTCAGCCGAAACTGGTGCGTGATCAGATACCATGCCTATGTGGATTTCGATGTTGCTGAAGCAGGGGTATAATGTTCTAGTGGCTAATAAGAGGTCGATTCGGGAGTGCCCCCCATGTGCGTTTAAGTAGTATGTGTAGTCGCGAGCCTCTGGGTTAGCTACTCTCCATATGTCCACTGTGCCTTACTCTCTTAGCAGCCTAGCTAGGGCCAGCTCGCGGGTGACGTCTAGGTCGGACGGAGGTAGTGATTTGTCCCTTACTGGGTCCGGGACTGCGTTAAAGTCCCCCCCCCCCACTGAGGAGGTATCCCGTGGTGAAAGTCAACAGCAATGGGAGTAGTTCTAAAATAAACTTGTCCTGATTTGCATTAGGGGCATAGATCCCCACAATTGTGACTGGCTGATCGGCAATATGTCCCCGTATGAGGAGAAATCTGCCTGTTGGGTCCTTTTTGACTGAGGGGTCGGTCAGAGGGAATTTATCACTTAGGAGAATCTCCACCCCCCCCGTTTTTTCTCACCACTGGAGGCGAAGAAACCCTGCTTGAAGCGTTTGAATTTAATTTGGTGCTCATCGATTGGCAAAAGGTGAGTTTCCTGGAGAATGACTATGTTCCCGTTTAGCGCCGCTAGTCTATGCTCTACCGATTTACGCTTCCTCAGAGAGTTAAGACCCTGGACGTTCCAGGTGAAGATGCAGACACATCTGACTTTATCCGGGCCTATTGGTTATGGGAGAACGCCTGGTTCTGTGCTGATAATGCTGTGCGGTAAAAGGGGGGCCTTAAGAGGATTCCTGTGCGTGTGTGTTGATGTGCCGTAGTTACTGATGTCTGCGTGTGGAACTATAACTGTTAACCGAGGCCGCTGGGATTCTGAACTATTCCCAGGCCCCTTAGCTACCCCCCTCCCCAGAAACTGTTGGGATGAGACCATAAAGCTCATCCGTGAGGTTGCTAGCCAACCCCGCCGTCAGAAATTGCACTTTGCAAACAATAGAGGGTATCTGCAGGGCTGCGTCATTCTGGGCACAGGGAAAGTGCAGTTGACGATTGGTATGGGATTATGTTCTTAGCTGCATGTGTGTGAGTATCCCCGTGGATGCCAGATCCCCTCCACCCCCCATATCGAGATGAGAGAGGGACCCGGTGCGATGTCGGTGCTCGAGCGTCCCAGGGGTGTTCCGAGAAGCATGGCACTAACCTTCCACATCGGCTCTGGACGGATCACTGGGACCCACCGAATCAGTCCGGGTCATGCTGCTTCCGAGGGCCCAAGGGCCTGTGGCGCCTGCCGGCGCGTGACCAGCGGCCAGATGATGGCGAGCCGGGTTGTAACTGGGAGCGTGCAGCTGGCTCGGAATTCTAGTCAATGGATCCCTTTCCCCGAAACTGGTCCGCCTCATTCGGTTTGCGGATCTGCCTGCAGGATTCTTCCCATTCAAAGCTTAGGGCTGTTGGGTGGCTCCAGCGATATTGTATTTTCCGTTCTTGCAGGCATTCCATTCTGGAGAGTTATGCTCACAAGGTCCTGATACAGCGCAATGTTAGCGCCTCTGAAGGTGATTTGCTTCGAGGATCTAGCCTCTCTCATTATCTCCTCCTTGACTCTAAAGAAGTGGATCCGGGCGATGACGTCCGGTGGGCAAGCTTATGCTTGTCTTGGTGCCGTGCGGTGGATTCTGTCGATTTCTAGAGGGGCGCTGTCCGGTAATGTTATTATAAACCTAAACAGATCTTTGATGAAGCCCTCAAGCTCAGCGTTGGTTATTGTGGTGGAGATCCCACGAATGCGGATGTTGTTGTGGTGGGCTCGGTTCTCTGTATCCCCCTGCTTGGTTTCGAGTGCATCGCATCTTGCCTCCAAGACCACTATTCTATTTAAGCCGCGCTCCAGTTCGAATGTGTTGTCACAAAGGCCGCTCTCAACTTCCTCGGTGCGTTTTTCCACCTCCTCCACTCTTCTGTCCAGCGAGGCGATCTTCTTGATGACCTCTTCTGTGCCCTTCTGGATCTCCTTGGTAAGTGCCAGTAGAAAATCGTTTAGGTCTGTTTTGGTTGCAAAATGGTCAGTCTGCGATTGCTCAATTGTGTGGATGCCCCCAGGGGTTACTCCCGCTGCATGGTCGGGCTTTCCTGCTTTATTCTGGTTGGGGTTGGTCGTCATTGTCGCAATGTCCACTTATTTTGCCGCTTTTTCGCCATGGCGCCACTGGTCGGGGGGTGTAGACGGCAGTGATGCGGCTCCCTCCGTGTGCTCACAGCTCTAAAGCACCTCAGTGGGGCGTAAGCCGGTGCGCCCCACGCGGAAGGCTACTGGTTCTCACCCCCCCCCCCCCCCCGGTGCTGCTCCGTCTGATCTGGTGTGAGGAGTGCCGGCTGTTGGGTGCGCTGGATCCAATCGGTTCTTGCCCGGTGTGGGTGCTATTCCCTGTGCGCTTTGAATTGACTCTCTCGGTTCCCCCAGGTGTAGGCCTCTATTCCTATGGTTCAGCTGCGGGCAGGCCGTGCAGAGCCTCGTTCCTCAGGTGCGGTTGAGCTCTTAAGTTATGTTGCAGTTCTCTGGGTCGGAACCGGGAGGTGATGCCAGCCAGCCGCCCCCAGGGACACCACAGGGGCGCGGCGCTTGGTGCCTGGATCACAGGCGCGGGGAGTTCCACGGCCCTCCTTTGGTAGTGCTGCGTTTAGACCGTAGGATGATGTGGAGAAAGTTCGAGACCTGGGGCCACCTTGATCAGGGACGGCATTCTGCTTAAAAGCTGGGGTGCTGGCCTATCCGAGAAGGAGCATGCTTGTACTGGTACCCGTGGGGGGCTGACCAGAGGAAGATAGATTGCCCAGTTAGTGTTAGGGGAAGGTCCAGGGAAGGCCGTAGCCACCCGACGCCGCTGTGAGTATAGGCTGTCCCAACTCTGACGTTAACTTAGATGTAGGCCGCCCTTAGGAAAAGCTGGTCCCTGGGCTGCTGGCTGGTTGCTCCAGGGAGGTAGCCGAGCCCCAAAGGTGATTGGGCCAATTTCCATTCCACTGCTCCGCTAGTCCCAGGAGTTCCAAGTGTTGGCTGGAGCAGTGCCAGGGGTGCTGCCCCGGCTGCCGCTTGTCCGCAGGTTGGTGCTGCAGTGAAGTCGCCGGAGAAACCGCTGATGGGGCACTCGGATCCGGCGCAAGGGAAGCAGATGATTAAGCGCCAGGCAGTGTCCAGCCATGACCCCCACACCCCCAGGCAAGAGGAAGCGCCCACTTTAGAAATGGGGCTCAGGCCAGAGCTTTGCAGATGTTCTCCTGGTGTGACATGTGCAGGGAGCCCCCGCGCCCGCCCCCAACAGGCTGGTGATGAACGGGGAGCGGTGTGGAACCCCGCCCCCCCCTCTGCCGCTCTGCTCCGGCACTCCTGGGCGCCACGTCCACACCCAGATCCGCTCGTGCGGAGAGGCCACCGCCTCGCAAGGTTCTTCAGGGCAGCGCCGGAGGGCTCCTGCCCGCCAGCCACACAGATGCACGGCTGCGGGGGGAACTCACGGCTTCAGCAGCCTGCAGGATACGCCACCAGGAGCGCACCAGGGCTCCCACAGCGACACCTCACGGCAGAGGTGGGTCCGAGTCTCCTGAGCGACCTGCAGCCAGTTGCTGTTGTCAGCTGTTCAATGTGGGCTCGGGCCGCACAGTATGTCACGGCTCCTCCCCCTCCGCTGCTGCGACCGATCTGGGCACCTGCCCGCTATCTTGGCTTTCTTCCCACCGGCCCGGTGGTGGAATTCGGGGGCCCGACAGGTCGCGGGGTCGGTTTATTCCGCTCTCTCGATTCAGTGCGCTGGGGGCAGTGGGTGCTCATGCCTCTGCTGTGCTAATTATGGGGCTCAGTGGCGACTCCAACCCTCAAAAATTCGCTCTGACGGCGGGGCTGACCAGGAGCATTCATGGAGCCATGCCGTTCAGTCGGCTCCCGGCCACTCCCCTCCTCACGCTACTTTATCTATGTTTGTGCTAGGCTAAACGGTCAGTCTGTGTTTCTGCTCAGTAGCTTGATCATTTTAGAAACGGAATATGCTGTAAATCGTGCTTCGCTTTAATTGGCTGGATCGCACGTTCACAATTAGCTCCGGAAAACAAGACCGTCAAGTAAAACAGGATGGCACCTAATTTACAGATTAACTACGTTTGTGCCAGTGCTTCAAGTTTCTTTGTTGTAGAGTACAGCTTGCTCAGCGGTTTCAGAATTCCTGTGTAGGGGCATGTTTTGGGAAAGCTATCAAGGCAGTAACTTTGTGTGTTTTCCCCGCATTCAGAATGAAAACTCGGAAATAAGAGCAAAGCAACCAAGATGGCGTTTTCGGAAAACCGCGATGGCGCGGATCAATGTCTGTGTGCTTAGGCCAACATTATAATGCCAAATGCATCTACTTTTACAGGCTGGGCTCCACTGGCAGTAGTAAGGACCAATGTTCCCTCTAAGCTCTGTGCATGTGCGCTTGCCCAGCTTCGTTTTGGGTGCTACTCAGAAGAATTTCCGCAGCGCAACAGACAATTTCCACCTAGTCGAAAAGATTTAAGAAGGAACAATCTGCAGCAGGTGCCCAATGTTTGCTTTCTCTCAAGATAAAGCTGCATTATACCATCTAGCCTTGATATTCTGGTCTAGCCTATATACATTGCCCTATGCAAGCTTGACCTTAAAAGGCTAAAAAAAAATTGAATACACTCACAAGAGGGTAAAAACTAAAATGAAAAAGTGGCTCCACAAACATAAGAGAAAACTAAGATATGCCTGCACATATTAACCAAATGATCTGTCCCCACCCGGGATTCTTATACTTTACCACACTTATCTTAAGACTCAAACACTCCTTCGGGGTGAAAAACAAATCTGCAGCTTGCAAAAACCAAATCGGATGTTTTGGCAGTATAGTAAAGTGAATGAAATGTGTTGTTTCCTGAAGGATATGAAATTCTAGTAACAGTTTAGGAAACTGCACCTTCCATTTCTTTCTATGCTCAGCTGTTGAGGGCTTTTCAATATAGTCATGTGGTTGCCTTTAATGCCTCTAGCATTTCCATGCATCTGATAACAGTGAATTTAAGAAGAGGGGTTTCTACTTGAAGAAGAAGGCACTCGATCTGTCGTACCTGTGAGCATATTGCTATTGACTTTAACAATAAATATATGTGATTGTGTTCAATGGGGCTCCAGAAGAAACCTCAGTAAGGCTCTTGTTGAATTTCATCTAGACTGTGGTGAGCACAGGGGGGCAAAACTATGTTGTATTATGTGCTCTGTCACACCCGTGCCAGGATTGCTTACAAGCAAGGCTCCGATACGAGTTTACTCCGTACTTTGAATCAAATGATTTTTCATGGAGTAAGAAAGTAATTTTCTTTGCCAATAGGGATATTTCATGCTTATTAAAATGTTCTTTCCCCTTAAAATACCTCTTGAGATCGGTCAGTAATATTAGAGTTCCTACCTATGCCATTGCTCTACTGGTCACTGATTTAAAATAATATCAGTGGAGTTTCATGGGTAGAAGCAGGGAGGTTAGGCTCTGATATGTTCATGCATTCCCGTTTTTGTTTGGCACCTTTTCCTGTTTTGAAAGATAAAAATGAATAGGCTATACGACTTTTAGCTGTAAGGGTTGTTTTGAGTAAACGTTGTCACGACTCACAGGACAACGTAATATGGACACGAAGGAGTGGCCTAGGAAGTCTGATCATATTCTTTGGTGCAGCTATTCCGATGCAATTATCACCCTTACACAAATTATGAGAGATGTTCTCTTGGACTTTGAATTGCTTCATTAAAAAGGCACATGAAGTCCTATTGGTATGTTGTGCGGACACATTCCTTTTAGTTGCCATTATTTAATTTGCTAAAGTTGCATCTGTTAGGGAGAATTCTCAGACATGTGCTTATTCCCTCCAATTTAGAGAACCCCAGCAACTTCGCTGGATTTTGAGGACTTGACTTTTGTAACCTGGAGAGAGTAAGACCCTTTTTCCCCACTCTCACATGTATTTTAATGTGATTTCTAGACTTTGTGTTGGGTTGTGGAGTCTGACAAACTCCATAGGCGGCATCTTTACATTGTGTCACACAGCACCTTCAGTGCAGTGGCACAGGGAAGTCTTTCAGATTTCCCAAAGGTTTAAATACCTTTTCTGGGATAAACTGTTTCCCAGAGCAGTAAAGTGAAATTGACTTTACTTACATTTGTAACTTTCTAGACCCAGCACACACTATCTTACAATAGGGTGCTGGAGAGGTTACCTAGTATCCCCTTTGGTCTAACTTCTCAT
This sequence comes from Ambystoma mexicanum, assembly GCF_040938575.1. Classification (NCBI taxonomy): domain Eukaryota; kingdom Metazoa; phylum Chordata; class Amphibia; order Caudata; family Ambystomatidae; genus Ambystoma; species Ambystoma mexicanum. The sequence goes on from NC_090925.1 coordinate 992,506,573, forward strand.
GTAACATTTTTATGTTACGCTTTCATCACTGAATGGCTTGTGGCAGTGGTTTTGTTTTAACTACTGTGGTGTACATTTTCCGTGGGCTTCGTTCGCAGCTGCAATAAAGCACCCAAGGGTGCCATTTTTGTCAAAATGGCCCTGGTCTTCTTTTTTCACCATTTCTTTGTGGAAAGGTCCTTGAGATTTACTCTGCGCACCAAACCAGGTTTGGTCCCGTTGTTCGCTTTGCCTTTGGCAGGATTCACGAGTGAAGCCCGCCTCTGGCTCCAGGGTGGCTGGGGTAGGCAGGAGGTGAGGGAGGTGCCTGAAACTCCCTGTGCTTAGTCTCGTAGGAGACCCAAATGCACTCTGTGGTGATTGGCCAGCTGACTGTCCGGCAAGGACAGCCACCCTGCTGGGTGACTAACAGCTATGCTGGAATGAATGGGAGAGAACTGAATAAAAGGCGAGGCTTTTGGCTTGGAAGGCGGAGTCGTCCACTGGACGAAGGAACGGAAGAAGAACTTGAAGAGGATTCCTGCTGCAACTCCTGGACCGTTGGTTTGCCCGCTGAAGCCCTGCTGCTGTGCTGAAACTCCAAATTTGTATCGACAGAGAAGCCCCTGCAGGCACGACTTCTCCCCTTGAGTTGGTGGGACCAATCAACTCCAAAGTAATCCACCTGCACATCCTTCTCTGAGCGGGTTGAATTTCCACAGAGTTGCTGCTGGAAACCGTATAACCAGGGAGAGGAACACCAGATGGTGTGCATTACTTTAAAGCTGCCCAAGAGCTCCAGGAAGATCCTCCGGACTTCCAGGAAGCAGGACTGACCGAGCCTGAGCCCCCTCAACAGAGTGCGGGACCTCAGAAGTTAGAAAAGTCCATCTCGACAGTCGGGAACCGCTGTGTTGCTATTTGCGGTAGTCGTGAGGAGCTGAAACACCGAAGTGCCACTTGTTGGAAAGATTGCTGTTTGCGAGCGGTGACCGTCCCATTGCAGTGCAGGAGTCCCCAGAAGTCCTCTCTCTTGTCCCGATGGCTGAGGCCCAGGAACAGAGAGATCTGCACAGCTACGCAGGAACAGAAGTCGTCTGCTGCACCTTTTCTTCAATACAAAGGAACGGTCAAGTCTGAGACAGTACCTTTGTTGTAGAGTTGCTTGCATCTTCTACCTTTCACAAGTCTAACAGCTTGTGGCCCATTCGATTCTTCTTTCTTCAAAAACTTCTAAAACATTGTGCAAAGACTTTGTCTACTTACCTGCAAAGAAGGACTTCAGCTCAGATAGACTTTTGCCCATTGATTTTGGCTTAGCCTTTTTCACCGAATGACTCTTGGAGGACCTGAAAGTATTTGCCTGCTTAAGAATATTTGTGGTCTCTTGTATGTTCTAAATAACCTTTTCCTTTTACCAACTTCAACAGTATTCTAAATGCAAACAGTAAGATATTAATGTCCCCAACACCCTAGCTATTGAAGTCACCTGAGGGTGTAGGTTGCGTCTGTGGGCCATCCCAAAAGGGTCTTTACTGATTTAGAAACTAAGAGTGTATGTTTTGAAGGGTATTTGAATGTTACTGTGATATTGCTCCCTTCTGAAGAAGGCTTGCTCGGACTGATAAATTAACAATTGTTTATTCAAGAAACCTTGTGTGTAAGTGTTTATTTGAATACTTGTCGCTGTGAATCTGTGTAACTCCCCTACAGCTCACATTGACCTCTCTTGAGATGAGCCTGGCTGCTCAACACGCTACCAAAACTGTGTAGTACAAGCTTATACCAAAGGTTGGGTTTCCTATACCTGTAGTCAGAGTTGTGTGTAGTGCACCCAAAGGGTACTGCATACAAACTTTGCCTAACAGTATCCTATCTGAATGTTTTGACAGCCACATCAGCGATATACGTTTTTTGTAATAAACAGGAGTGTTATTCCCCAATTGCATTAAAACTTTCTGCATTTTCTCTGAGGAGGAGTTTTGAAAAATGAATAGTAACAACTAAACCATTTGTTTATCCTGAACATACAACACTTTTTTTGTGCATACATGTTTTTTTTTCTCTACACAGGAGTACTTTTGGTAAGTACTATGGCTTATCTTGAAGTCTGAACTGGTTGAGGAGTTATCACATGTTAAAGATTTGAATTGCAGTGGTTGGGAAGGGGAAACTCCCGTCCAACTCTTGCGTAGCTCACGAAGTATGTTTGCTCACAAAGCAGTTGCACCAGAGGTTTAGATGGGGTAGTGTCTGCGCAGGCAAAGCCCCTCCAAAATCTGTAAATGCCCTCTCAGCAGTGCTGTTTGGGCATTTACAGATGTTAATGTCACTGAGGTGGGTGAACTACATTGGCTCAAGGCCCATTTGAACAATCCTGGCTATTCCTCCGAGTTCCACACATGGAAAATAATGTGCGCATGAAAGCTAACCATTTCTGCAATTGGGGGAAAAATAGTTGGAGGGCACATTGGTCAGGACAGGAGGCTGAAACAAAAGCGAAACTTTGGGGGGTCCACAAACGGCAGTAGGTGAAATTTTACCTAACGCACACCAACTCTCGCCTCCCTCAACCTCTGCTCCGGGGTATGTCAACCAACCACACACGCCCATTCTCAGAGCAATTTACTTCAGAGTGCAAAGCACATCCAGCAATAAGCAAATCGGAACTTTGGCCTACAGGATCATTGATTTTTAACCATTTAGAGTGTTGTCACATTTGTCCACAGAACCCGTTAGGAGAACGGCTGCTTTTTGCTGATATATATTGATTAAAGGTCTATAGTTTGCATTGCCTATGGAAGTGAATTTTTTTTTTTTTTGGCATGCTATGTGCTGGTTCCCTCTCTCCAAAAAGTATCTCCTTAGTTAGAGATGTGCGACGCAGGTACTGCTTTTGTCTCCTACTCTGTATTTCAAACCCAGCTTTTACCTTGCCTGGGTGAAGTCTATTAGAAGAAACCTTTTAGTGCTTTTTTTTTTCTTTTTTCAAATTGAAATTTTGTTTTGAACCACAATACAATGTATAATACACCGTCCAAAGGTGCGGGAATGCACAAGAACCCCGAAGGGCACATAACACTCAACAACTTCAAATTGCTCCTCACCCCCTCCTCTCTCAGCCCCCCTCTCCTCCCTTGGTCCTTCACCCCCCCTCTTTTACAAGTACCACTACTTTTATTTTCTTCCAGGTCCATTACTTAGCGAAGATTAAAGTCTTTGGGTCCACATTGTAGTACCTCATTTTAGTTCAACCCGTCAGTGTTTCAGATCCACAATTTGACGTTTCCTCCTTAGTGATCACCCCCTTAACAGTCCTTATATTATATCCTTGGCACAAGAAGTTCCTATATTGTCACATCTCTATTCTCCCCCCTCCAGACAACTCAAGATCCTACACACATGAGCCACGGAGTCTGATTAACATGTTTCTCAATTCATTTGGCCCATTCCATCTCAGAAGGGCCTGCCAGGCCATAAAGCCCTGCTGTAATTCTCTCCATTACATACAGGTTTCTAGCTACATTAATCTACTCACTCTTGCAAGGGGGGGTTCTCGGACTTCCATCTGGTCGCAATGCATGCCCTTCCAGCTAGGAGCAGTGATGCGACCACTTTGGGAAGCCTCGTATAACCTTCCCCCGCCCCCCTCCTTCTCCTCGAGCCTAAACAAAACCAAGAGGGGAGACTTCATCCAGGCTATTCAGTTTGTCTTTTATCCACCCCAGGACCTCGTCCCAAAAGACCTGCACGCTTGGGCAGTCCCAACACATATGCCAGTAAACAGCATTCATCCCGCACCTCCTCCAACACTTGGGACTTGTATTAGGGAACATCCTAGAGGTCTGACTGGGTCGTTTGTTTGTTTATTGATTTTGTATGGTGCGCCAAAACCAGAGGTAACAGGGCGCTACAGAGCACAGGAAAACAAGATTTCTTAAAAGCTTAATTACAGGCATAGTATAAACATATAGTTACATCACACAATAAATCAGCTAAGAATATAGATATGTACAGTCAGGTTAATAGCGATGGATTAGTGCATAGTTAATCTTGGGGGTCATTGGAGTGTAGCCATGCGAGGATATTCCGTCTAAAGCTATAGTAGGACTGTTCTGTTCTGATGTCAAGTGGGAGAGCGTTCCAATATTGGGCAGCCTTAACTGGGAAGCTGCTGCCTCCTGTTTTTTTTTTTAGTCTAAATTTGGGAATCTGAAGGCAGTAGGAGTTGACGGTTCTGGTGGGGCGAGTTGAGGTTTTTCTCACAATTCTTGCTGCCAGGTGGGGGGGGGGGGCTGCATTATTCAAACATTTGAAAGTGAGTGATGCTGTCTTAAGTGAGATTCTGTCATAGATTTTGAGCCATTTGTATTTTCTTATGGTATTGGAGATGTGTTCTTTAGAGGGTAGGTTAAGGGCAGTTCTGAGGGCATTATTTTGCAATATTTGTATTTTGTCAATGATGTTTTTGTTGGCACCCAAATACAGAGCATTGCAATAGTCGATTTTGGAGAATATTAGGGCATTGGCAATAATGATACAGCTGGCCTGGGTGAGGAAAGCTCTGCTTGCCCTAATAAGCTTGCACGTGTAGGCTGTAGAAGAATCAAGGGAGTTAACTTGTTTTTTTAGTGTTAGCACGGAGTCGAGGTGAAAGCCTAGTGTTTTAACTGTTTTGGAGACTGTAATTATATTGCCATCAATGTTAAATGCTGAGTAGTTAGGGCTGAGTTTTTTTTAATTTGCAGTGGATCCGAGGAGTAGGATTTCGCTTTTATCATCATTCAGGCACAGTCCATGTGTGGCCATCCATGCCTGCATGATGAGGTATATTTTGTTTACCAGGGCCGTATCCGTATCCAAATTGCCCGAAAGGGGAATGAGGATCTGGGTGTCGTCTGCATAATTAGTGTAGGTGACATTCAGTCTGTCCAATTTGTCGAATAGGGGCTTGGTAAAGATATTGTATAGAGTTTATTTTATTTGTATAGTGCTCCAGACCCAGGGGTATATGGGTGCTCAAGGATATGGTTACAGGCATAGGTAAATACATTGGAGCAGTTGTGCAGCATTTATACAATTTACAAAAATACAGTTAATGCAGATAGCAAACAGACAATATGATAGGTTGTTAAACATTTAAATAATAGGTACACAGAGATACGGGAGCTGTAGAAGCTAGTAACAGTAGATACATGGTGGTGGTGAGTGAGTGCTAGTGTGTGAGTGAGGTGTCCCGAAGGACCTGAAGTAGTGTTGGTTATTTATTTAGTAGCCAGGTGATGACCTGGGTTCTGAAAGGTTGAAAGGTGGGGATGGATTTGATGTCCAGTGGAATAGTATTCTAGAGTTGGGCGGCTAGAGTTGGCGAGATGCAAGAGCCTTGGGGTACACCGCAGGTTATATTTATGGGGTCCGCTGATGCCATTGTAGAGAAGAATCTCATTGTGCGGTTGTCCAACAAAGATTGGATCCAGGCTATGGCGTCATTTGAGAAGTGGGCAGCCGATGCCAGGTGTTTGCACAGGACTGCGTGATCCACCAGATCAAAGGCTGCCGACAGGTCAAGGAGGAATAGCATGGTGGTGTTTCCGTTGTCATTAAGTTCGTCAATCTGTGCTTTAAGATAATTAAGGCGGTTTCTGTGCTGTGCTGTGGTCTGAATCCTGATTGGCGGGTACCTAAGAGTCGGTTAGTTTAAAGGTGGTGCTGGATTTGTAGGTATGCTACTCTATTATCTTAATGAGAAATGGTACCGTAGTGATGGGTCTATAGTTAGTGGGGATGGCGGGATCTAGAGTTTGCTTCTTGAGGAGGGCTAGGACCCCAGGACTCTTTTAGGTTACTCGGGATGGTGTTGGAGGAGAAGGAGGCATTGATCAGTTTGTTTATGAATGGGGCTAAGTCTCTTGCGGCATCCTTAATTAGCTAGGCTGGCCAGCTGTCACCCTTACAGTTTGAGGGTTTGAGGGATGCAATAATTTTTTCGGTTTCCGAGATGGATATTTTTTTTAATTTGAAAGGGTCGAGGCCGGGCGAGTTGGTCGTCATATGGATGGTGATGGGAGATGTTTCAGTGGGAGTTGAGGAGTCTTTTTTATAGCAATTTTAGTTTGGAGTGTTTTAATTTTATTTGCTAGGGCATTTTGGATGCTGGTGCACCACTGTTTGTCTTTGGCAATGTTGTCGGGTGGTGGTACTGGGGATTCCAGCTCTCTTAGGATGGTAAGTAGTTCTCTAGTATGGGAGGTTGCAGATTCTTTCGTTAAAGGGATTTTTTTTTTGTGAGTAGGATTTCTTTTTGGTATTTATTGGTGAAGAGTCTTGAAGTTTCAGTTTATTTTCTTCAAATGGGGTATGGTTCCATATAGACTCTAGATTCCTTTTTTTGTATTCTTAGATCTTTTAAGTGTGGGGTGAACCAAGCATTTAGGTGCACTTGTTTACTTTTTTGAAGTTTTAATGGAGAAATGGTGTCTAGCGCTGTTTTCATAGCATTATTGTAACTCAGGGTGCTGGTTGTTTGGAAGAGCATTGATAGTGGGTAGCAACAATGGCAGGAGATTGGAGTTATTTTTTTTAGATCTAGTGGGTAGGGGGGTGCCATGAATTTCTCTTTGGGGGGGCGTGGTCTGCACGCATGCTGTAAAGACAGGCTCCCGTGGAGCTCCGTCCGAGATCCTTACAAACAGAAATACTATCGCTTTGACTGGGATGTGAATCGAGAACAAACCAAACGATATCAGAGAGGAGCCACTTCCCATCACTCAACACGATTCTTGGGTCGATCCGGAGTGAATTTAGCAGAAAACGAGAACCTTAAACCGGTGCCCCTGGAACCCAAAAGATGGCGGCGCCCGCTGCGGAATAAATCCGAAGGCGCGGCCGGCCCAAGTCACCCTGCACAGCGCCGTAACACAGGACGCGCTACCTCGCCGAAACTGATGGGGCGGACCGTTTGAGCTTCAGCTCCACCCCAGCTCCAGAGGCTTTGAGGAGGCCTTGCGGAGGAGCCGCTGGGTCTGCAACTAGAGCCCAACAGCGTGGAGAACAGCCCGAGGTGGAGCAGATTTGCGGCGCCTGTTACATCATCGGAATAAGGCGACCGCTTAACCCCGGAAAGCTCGACATCGAGGAGCGGACAAGGCGGGTCGCCTGCCCCCCCCGGCCGCATCTCAGCCCATGCTAACGTGCCTAAAGGCTGCAGGACCTGAGGACCAGGGCACCGAGGCCAACGACGCTGACGTCGGAGGAGGAGCTCAGGAGAGCAAAGCAACAGGAGGCTCCGCTGAACGGCGAGGAACCGGGACTGCCAGCCAGCCGTACTGTAACAGAGTGCAAGGAGAAGGCACCAGCGACGGCCGCGTAGGCAGAAGGAGAAGAAGCGGGGATCACCAGAACGGAGGGAGCGCATTCGGGCCCCGGCGAGCTGTGGGAGCAGAGAGTGAGAAGAAGCAGGCCCCCCCCTTCATATATCTAAGTAAGTCAGGCACCACGTAAGACTGCCAGCACACTGGGGGTAACCACTCGACCCATGAACCCCGAACGGACCACGGAAAGATACGGGCTGGGGGCAGCCCTGGTGGGGCAGCAGAGCTCGTACGGAGCAGGAAGACCCCCAGGAACTGGGGAGACTAGTGCCAGGGCAGTGGATACAACGGCATAAACTGGGCTGCTGAGAGGGCTCCTCAGTACGCAATGAGCCCCGATTTGCTCACACCAGACAACGGGGAACAATCATTCTGAACCTCATCCCTCCCCGCTGCAACCGCTGAGCACTTGTGCTCGAATCCACACTTCAAAGGGCCCGAGAGTCATTGAAGTAAGACACTCCCTACGACTCAGCAGCAAGCAGACGCTCCACTCACTGGGTTAGTGTGGCAACATCTGGTTGACTGACGCCTGGTCTTCCAGACATACACTTTCAGTTCTAAGCCCATAGAGGGGCAAGATCCACAAGGTAGGAAATATACAAGATGCAGTGACCAGCTAAAACCGGGTGAAGTGGCCACCTAGGCGGCGCCCCAACCACTTGATCAGGTCATCAGGATAGCAAGGTAGGACTGGTCGCACCAACTGCAGTCGCCGCAGTGCAGGGGCAGGGCTCCCGAGGCCAGTGAAACGTTGTGGGCTGCACCTAGCCAGTTCAAGCAGCCAGTGCAGCTCAGGTAATACCCCAACTAATTGTCTTGAAAACAAAGGAAGCCGTGTTGGGCGATTAATGTCACACCTGAGCCACCTGACACTGTTCTGTTAGGTGATCCTGTCTAAAGGGGATATATCTCGTGCTAAAAGAACTGAAACTCGAAATGGGGACCGCAGGATAGATCTTCATACAGCACAGACCCGAACCAGCAGATCCAGAAGCAGGGGATGTCTCCCCCCAAAAGTAAACCGAAATTGGTCACAATGGATTCCTTCACGACAGTTAGACCCCAAAGACAGTCACAGCAGGACCGGGAAGCCTCGGAAGAACCGTCCCAACAGGGGGAGGACCTTAGACATGCGCAAGTCCTACAAGCAATAGCGGCCCTCCGTACATCACTCGAAGGGAGGATGGAAGAGGTGAAATCGGACATACAACTTATGCGCCAGGACGCCCGCAACCTGACTGAAAGGGTCACTGTGGCCGAAACCACCCTGCAGGATAATGTAGACAGTACCCGAGTTCTCAAGATAATGGTCCAAGAACTGACTCAACAAGTGGCAAGGCTGGAGGCGCGCTCCGAGGATGCTGAAGGGCGAGCCCGCCGAAATAACATTCGCATACTAGGGGTCCCTGAGGTTTTGGAAGGCCCAGACCCGACAGACTTTATAGAAACATTGTTGCAACAGGAGATGGGCCCCGGGAATCTCTCCCAGGGGTTCTCAGTGGAAAGAGCCCACAGATCCCTCCAGAAGCGTCCCCCGCCCGGATCCCACCCTCGCCCAATCATAGCCAAAATTCTAAATTTCCGAGACCGGGAAATCATACTGCGATACTCCAGAGAAGGTGGAGAGATCAAGAGGAAAGACTCGACAATAGTCATATACCGTGATTATACCCCTGCAGTGCAAAGGGCGAGAAACTCCTTCATCCCAATAAAGGCTCGACTAAGGAAACTCAACTTAAAATACATGCTACTCTACCCATCACGCCTTAAAATCCTCTACAAAGGAAAAGCGATATTCCTGGAGACCCCATCCGTAGCAAACATGTGGCTAGAACACAATAATCTGGCTGACGACAAGGAAGATCCACCAAGATCAGATCAGGGCTGACCCCACTTCCGCCACGGAGGAGATAAAAAAATATGGGTTTTCTCCCCACATAAAGACAGGCAGCAGACAAATATACCCCAATTAAGTCTTATTGCAAAGCAAGCTAAATCGGACGAGAGCTCGGAGGAACACACGAGCGAAGAAAAGACTACCCCCCCCCCACCAGAAACTGTGTAGGCAGTTTGCTTACACACAACCTGATCCGGAAAGCCAGGAGTGGCCTGGAAGGGTCAGGATCCCCTGAGCGCTGCAAGTTAAAAGCATCTGCTAGGGACAGTTCGAGTTGTTTTGTTTGTTTTCCCCATTCAATACAATTGGAGTTATCCAGGTTAATAAATCTCCAACAAGTGAAGCAGAAGATGCCGGAGGAAGGGGACAGGTGGGGAGAGGGCCAAGACCAGGTGAACGTGCTGAAGACACTGCTAGTGGCCGACCCGAAGCAGTGGAAACCCCATTAATCCGATATGGCAGCTAATGCTAAAATAAAGATAATGACTTGGAATGTGAGGGGCTTGGGAACCTATTTACGTCGGAACAGAATCAAGTCCTATTTGAACAGAAAGGGAGTGCAAATAGCACTGCTACAAGAGACCCACTGCACGGCGTACTCCCTGGCTAAACTGGGTGAACACTGGGGAGGACAAGGCGTTGGAACCACTTACTCCAGATATGCTAGAGGGGTGTACACTTGGGTTCACCCCCAACTCCCATTCCACTCAATTAACTGTATAGTGAATTCCTACCTCCCCAACACTAACATTCCATCACACTTAAAATCCATGTATGCCAGAATTGCACCATACAGACATGGCATCTTTCTCTGGAGGGGGGGTGGGGGGGAGACTTCAATTGTGTCCGTGACCCGAACCTTGATAGGTCCTTGCCTCACCCGAAGGGTCCCTCCGCAGCAACGTTGGCCCTGTCCCTATTAATCGACAGATTGAACCTTGCTGACACTTGGAGAGAGCAGCATCCTGAGGCCCGTGGTTACTCGTATTTCTCCTCCCCGCATGGTCTTCATACGAGGCTAGACTATGTTTTCATAGGTAAAGAACACCTGGCACAAATAGAAGGAGCACAGCACCTAGGGAGAACCATCTCTGACCACTCGCCACTCCTAGTAGAATGGAACCATGCAGGCCCTAGACCCCCTATTCCTATGTGGAGAGTGCCGATAGATGCCCTGGGAGATCTAGTGTTTAAGGAGGAGCTACACGAGTTCATAGACAGCTACATTGAGAGGAACACTGGAAGTGTTGACCACCTGAGCACGTTGTGGGACGCCCTAAAAATAGTAACGAGGGGGGAAATCATAACGAAAGCTGGTGGCATCAAAAGACGGCTCCGGGGAGAGTCAGACCAGTGGGAACAAGAGATTGAGCAACTTGAGGCCACCCCAGTGAATACTTACCAGAGGGAGGACAACTTCCAAAAAATTAGTTAAATGTACCCTGGCATGGGATAGGCTAGCTAAATTCGATTATGCCACCAAGACTAATAAAATACACACACAAGCCGACAGACCAAGTAGAATGCTGGCCTGGCTCTGTAGGAAAGAACACCCCAAGCACACAATCGCCGCGATTCAAGATGATGTAGGGAAGATGGTGCAAACACAGCAAGATATAAACAAGACTTTCAAGAGCTTCTATGAGAACCTCTACTCTCACAAGAACCAGGTCCCCCGTGAACAAATCATAGACACCCTCGAGGAGGTAGGACTCCCCAAACTGACGCCCGAACAGTCTGAGGCCCTGGACGCAGATGTTGCAGCTGAGGATATAACCGAGGCAATTAAGTCACTGGCCACCGGTAAGACCCCTGGGAATGATGGGCTACCCACTGAGTTCTATAAAACATACGCGATCTCCTTAACACCCCTATTACACGCAGTCTTTCAAGAAGCACATGAGAGAGGGATATTGCCCGACAGTATGAGGGAGACCCTATTGATCCCGATCATTAAGCCTAATAAACCCGTTGACAAATGCGACTCTTCCACCCAATAGCTATACTAAACTATGATGTGAAAATATTAACAACGGTATTAGCAAGTAGATTGGCCAGAATCATAGGGGATGTAGTACACGGGTATCAGTGTGGCTTCATACCGGGCAGGAACACGACCATGAATTTACGCAGAGTGCAACAGGTCATTGTTCAGACTGAGACTAGCAAGGAAACATATGCACTGTTGTCTCTTGATGCCATTAATTCTATATTTTTGGAAATGGCTTGTGGCGGTTTTAGAGGGCTTTGGCCCGGGGTTCATTCGGTGGATTAGGATACTTTATACCAAACCTAGGGCCAGAGTAAAAACAGGGAAATACATATCTGAGGCCTGGGACATATGCAGGGGCACCAGACGGGGATGTCCACTTTCCCCCATGCTCTATGTATTGGGACTGGAACCTATTGCTATCTATTTCCGAAAACAATTCTTTGACGCTGGGATACGACTGGGGGGCATAGACCACATTATCTCTCTCTACGCGGACGACCTGCTGCTATATGTAAGGGACCCATACAACAATGTGCCCACGATGTTGGATGTCTTAGACAACTTTGCGAAGGTTTCGGGCATACAATTCAGCAGGGCGAAGTCCTGCCTATTCCCTCTGGCAGGCCTCAAGGACAAAGACGTAACAGAACTTCCTTTAATGGGAATAAGGTGGGAGCTGACCTCGTTCAAATATTTAGGGATACACATAATGCATACCCCCACACTAATGCATGAACACAACACGAAGGCCGCAATCCCCGTCTTGAGAAAATCCATTAACTTCTGGGCAAAACTTCCCCTATCCATGATGGGCAGAGCCTCAATAATTAAAATGATTGTCCTTCTCAGATTTTTGTACGGATTTCAAAATATACATCACTACATCAATGCGCCTTTTTTCCGCCTGTTAGAAAGGATACTGCGAGATTTTCTATGGGGGAAGTGAAGATGTAAAATAGCACTTGCCACCTTGGTACTACCGTACAGCCAGGGGGGAATCCAACTTCCAAACTTTGAAAAATATGATTTGGCAGCACAGCTCAGCTTTGTCACCAAGTGGTTGGCAGATGACACCACATCTGAGACGCCACTACTGAAATCCCTGATCTCCCCGTTGCACTTCAGGGAACTTATTTGGTCCCCCAGCCACCTGATGCGTGAAGCCCCCTTCATGGCCGCTCTAGGTAGAAAAATTTGGCGCAGAACAGAAACACTTGCTCAGGCAAAGCACCAGTACTCCGCAGACATACCATTGATCTCAGACCTATGCAAATCTGTTGTGGACCTACAACATCTCAGACACTGGGAAAAGAAAGGGATATACTCATGGGGTGACCTATATGCTGATGGCTCTTTTAAGGAATTTGAAACACTCCAGGAGGAAGATGGAATCCACACAGGCCAGTTCCTATGCTATCGGAGGATAAGAACTACAGCACGAACCAAGTGGACAACTTGGCCGGAAGAACCAGAACCAAACCCCCTGATTACATTATTGTATAGCTTGGGAGAAGGATGGAGACCGGTGTCCCAGATCTATGGCCACCTGAGTGACACCCCTAACCCACGAAGTGCTGATCTGAAAAGAAGTTGGGAAAAGGACTTGGGCAGGGAAGTAACGGATGGGGAATGGGAAAGGGCTCTGGCGCATCCCAAGACAGTCTCCAGAAACCATAGATTTAGACAAATTCAACTGAACCTGCTACACCGGACATACCTAACCCCATCCAGGCTGGCAAAATTTAATAAATCACCACACTCCAACTGCACGTGGTGTGGAGTGGATAATGCGGACCTTATCCACATGTTCTGGTTGTGTACTAAAACGCAGTCCCTGTGGGCCACCGTACAGCAAACAAGCGACAAACTAGGGTCGACCGGATACAAATGGACCCCAGAGGAATGCCTACTAGGCACGTACCCCAGGCCGGCCAAACTTAAGCACCTGGTCAGACTAATGGACATTATAATGCATATTGGCAAAAAGGACAATTGCAATGTCTTGGAAGAAATCAGCCGGGCCTCATCATAAAACTTGGTACAGTGAACTGGAACGTTGGGTGCAAGCAGAAACAAAGGCCTGGGAAGACAGTGTTGCCAGATCTACGGACGCCTCGAGCATGTCCCTAACGGCCTGGAAAGAACTCACAAGCTCCCTGGTTTACCCCTCAGATGACAAGCCCCCATGAATAGGAACAAATCCACTGAAAAAGGATTTAAGAACTAAATCAGTAGTCCCCGAGACCAAACCTTACTGTGTCCTTACAGACCCGGGCCCCCCCTCCCTCGCCCCTTCTACCGGCCAACCTAACCCCCCCATGACCACCAATCTACTCTGGCATAAGAAGCAGAACACTTGGAGACAGTTAAAGTTGTATTGTTAAACTGTTACTGTTTTATTTGGAAATGTTTATTGTCCTCTATTCGATGGCATAATCTGAGTCATGTAACTGTAAACCATAACAAATGCCAATAAACAAACTTGAAAATAGAATGAATTTCTCGTTTATTAAGCTTTAATGTAAAGTCGATAAGGTAGTGGTCTGACCAGTGTTGAGGGGAAATTTTGGTGATAAGCGGTATCGCAATTTAGGGTGGTGACCCAGTCCAGGGTTCTTCCTTTGTTATGGGTTGGGGTGAGGACCTTTTGGTTTAGTCCATGTTGAGCTAGCATAGTGGCTATAGATTGGGCTGGTTTGTCATCTGGGTCGTTAAATCCAAGTTTTAGGTCACCTAGTAATAGGATTTGTGAGGAGTCTTTGGTGTTATTGGCTAAGAGACTGGAGTGATCCTCTTCGAAGGTCCCAATGGGGCCAGGTGGCCTGTATATTAGGTAGATAGTTAATGTGTGGCAATTGGAGATGAGCAGTTTGGCTATGAGGAGTTCGCATGATTTGAGGGGGATGAGGTTTGTAGTCTGATAGCGAGATCGGTTTTAGCTACGATGGCTAAACCACCTCCTTTGCCGTTAGGTCTGTCCATTCTAATTAATTGGTAATTTTCAGGGATAGCTAGGGATAGTGCAGGGCCTGCAGCTTTGTATAAGCATGATTTGGTGACTGCCAGGAGGTCAAGGTTATCGGACAGTAGAGTGTCTGCTATTTCAGTGGCGTGGGCCACTAAGGACCTGGCATTGATAAAGGCACTATGTAGAATGGTTACCTTGGGTGAGTTTGGGATTTTTATTGGAATGAGTTTAGGTTGGGTGGTATTATAGCAAGGCGTAGTTAGGATGCAGATTGGTGTGTCGTGAGGTTGGTTTATGTTGGTGGTCAAAGGCCTTGTTGCTGTGATATATAGGTTCATAGAGGCGGGGTAGTCTAGCTCGAAGTCTGTTATTTCTATGAGTAGTGAGGAATGGTGCGTATTTATGGGAGGACATGATAGCAGTGCTGAATATGGTGAGGCACAGTAGGGATGCTATATGGGTCTTATTGGGGCACATCGTAGTGGGTAGTAGTGGAGAGCAAATAGTTGAGCTCGGGTTAGGTCAGGGGCATGGGCTAGTGCCAGGTGTGCTAAGCTAGAAGTCTGGCAATTGTTTCCGGCGGGAGAACGAGTCTAGTGATTAGAGGTTTCAAATAGGCATACTTGCAGTAGTTGACGATGGCATTAGTCAATTTTATAGGCCTGCAATAGCTAGCGGTGGGCTCTGTCAGAGGGGCATAAAATGACTAGCAGTGGCAGTATGAAAGTGCAAAGCCTCGGTCAGAGAACACAAATCGCTATGGTAGCATTGGGCACACAGCAAAGGCCTAGGTCAGAGAACACAGTTCGCTAAGTAACATTGGGCAAACAGGAGCAAAGCCTAGGTTAGAGAACAAAATTTGCTGTAGCAGCATTAGGCATACAAGGTGGTTACCTGGGTCAGAGAACACTACTGACTTGGTGGGTGTTTCAGCAGTGGGCTAGAGCATTGGGCATATACGAGCAGATGACAAGGTCAATAGGCATAGTAATCTATGAAGTGGGGTAGTGGGCATATGCTGAGATGCATCAATCTTCAGTTATAATTTAATGCAGAGTACATTTCCCAACATTTTAAACAGAATAAGTACTTCACAGTGGTTTTGCACAATGGGTATACGGTATCCGTTGCCTGGGTCAGAGGGTGTAATTAGCAATGCTGTCAGGTCATGGGTACATGTTAGATAGTGGCATTAGTGGGCACAATGACTAACTGTGAGCAATATTGATAGGAAGATCACAAATAGGTACAATCATAAGGCTATGGATAGGGTACGGGCACAGTATAGCAGAACAGCAATAGACATTTATCGTGGCAGTGGTGAGTGATGCATTGGGTGCACCTTGCGTTATGCCGATTTCAACAGAGGGCAGCGTAAGGTCGGGCGGATCAGGCGCGAGCAGCGGTAGAGTGTCTTAGAGCAGGTCGCTACGCGCACAGAGGACAGGCGTGGGGTTATGATGGCTCAATCAAGCGATCGCTTTCATTGTGACTATATGGGAGTCTTCATCAATGCGGGATAATGTCACGTGGGGTGGAGAGATGACTGGGTTGGTGACCTGCAACGTTAACTGTGGGCTTTAAAGTGAACGGATGAGAACACGTTCTGGGTACAGTAAGCAGGTAGTAGGGGTAGGCCTTACCAGAGTGGCGGCAGCATGTTCTGCCCAATGCCCATACGGCCCCAGACAGGCTCACGACAGGTGTGTGCCTTGGTCTGGGTGCCTTCGTGTGGGCCGGCTCGAGCCTGGTAGTAGCATCTATGGAGTAGCTTGATGGAATGGAGTTTATATTGGCAAGAGATGGATGTCTGCGCTACGCCCCTGCACAATCTATCCCATAGGTCGGTTTCAATGTCAATTCCAAGATCGCGTTCCCATCAACCCCTCACTTTATCAATGGATCCCTTACCCCGCCCAGCCAAAGCCCCATACATAGCCGAGATCAACCCCCTCATTTCTTGTCCAACTGTACACTTAATATACTATCTATAATCACTAAAAACCGAGTCGTCTTTTTTTTTTTTGTGTTCTTTTTGGCGCATGAACATAACAAAACGTAACCATAACCAGAGTATGTTCAATAGGGAAATCGGGCGTTAAGAAGCGCATCCCTAGGCGTCCCTCTCCTCTTTATGTATCACTATAATAAGTACCCTCCTGAATGATTCCGGCGCCTTCCCCGTAGTTAGTATTTCATTGAACAATTCTATCATGAATGGTAATGTGACGGGGAGAAAGGACTGATAAAACCCAGCTGTGTATCCGTCCTCGCCCGGGGCCTTACCCATTGGCAGTCTACCCACTGCTTTCCTTACCTATTCTTCGGTTATGGGGGCGCTCAGTGCCTCTGAGTCCGTATGGGAGAGCTTGGGGAGGTGAACCTCTGCGAGGTACCGGGATTAATCGCCTGCTTCCTGGCCCACCTCTGAGGTGTACAGTGACTCATAAAAGGTTGCAAAGGCTTCTGCAATCTCATGACCTGGTGAGTCGGTATCCCCGTCTGCCTCATCAATACCCATAACCCACCTTTCAGCCGGTTGCCCCCTCAACCTAGCCGCCAGTAATTCATCCGCTTTATCCCCTTTCTCATAAAACCTTTGCTTCAAATACTGGATCTTTCGGAGTATCTTCTCCTCTTCCAATAAGCACAGTTCTTCCTGTTTAACCCTTGCAGCCGCAATATGTTCCTCACGTCTTCCGGACTGTTTGATATTTTGTCCAACCTATGGATTTCTTCCCACAGCCTACCTTCAATTAATGCCTGTTCCCTTTTTCTCCTAGCCCCCTCTAATGAAAATCGATCTCCAGGTGGCCTTTCCTGCCTCCCATACAATGTCCTCCGCCACCTCTCCTGTGTGGTTTGTTTTGAAGTATTCCACAATTTCCTCCGTCAGCTCAGTGTGAAATACTGTCCTTCCATAGTGATTCATGGCACCCCCACTTTGTCCACTTGGGTATCAGCCCCCGCCACTGGAGTTCAACTGTGATCATATTGTGATGTGACCTAGATATCGGGGTGATTTCTGAGCCTATTGCCTCTTCCCACAGTTCCCTCGATATATACATGTAATCCCTCGATATATACATGTAATCTATTCTAGTATATTTACCATGTGGGGGTGAGTAAAAAGTGTAATCCCTCTCATAGGGGTGAACTTGTCTCCAGATATTTCTCAGCCCATATCCCACTAATGCTTCGTGGAATTTGCAGTGTCCTAGTCCAGGCAAATCATGTACCTTATCCTGTAATGCCTGCATGTCAAGCTCCTTATCCGCCCATATATTGAAGTCCACCCCAGAGATGAGGTGGCCTGTACTCTCCACCAGTATCTTTGGAAGGACGTTCCTCAAAAACCTGAGCAGGCCTTGGTTTGGGGCATAGACCGTTGCGAACGAGAACCCTCCACCTCCGCACATGATTTGGTGAACTCCATTCTTAGCAATCTGTTCACCAGGATTCCCACCCCCACCTTCTTCAGTCCTTCCTTGGCTGCTTATCTGCGCACTTGGGAACCTCCTCTCCCCCTAACCGCCCCCCTTAACCTCCCCCTGCCCCCCAGAGAATCTTGTCTCCTGCAGGAATATTATGTCCAGTCCTGATTTCCGGAACTCCCTTGCTACTAATGACCTTTTTGTGGGCGAGTTCAGCCCTTTGACATTCATGGTGCCCACTTTCAACGTGTCCCCACCAAGGTCCACTTGAGTTTTAGCCACCACGTTATTCCTGTAAGGGTCTTGTTTCTTTTGCGAGGGATGCAGATTTTAGAATACGCCGTGCCTTGAAGTTCTGGACTAGAGAACGGGGCCTTTACCAATGCTTCTCCCCCTGGGACTGGTTATGCTCCACCCCCTCTAGCCGTTCTTCCATCTTGTCAATCCTTTGAGTAATTTTATCCACTCTTCCACCATTGTCCGCTCTCATATTCCTAATCTCCTCCAACAGTGCTGCAACATCTTTTTTTGTCGCAGCTGACTCCTTATTACCCTGCGACATGGTGCCCGTTGTATCCGGGCCTTCTTTGACCGACCTCAGTATGTATCTGAAATTCACTAGTTTGGCCCTTGGGTCCATACGTTTCCTCCCGACTCTGCTTGAGCGCTTGGGGACCGCCGATGACTCCCGTGCCTGAATTTATCCTCTTGTTGCCTTGTGATAGAGGTCCGACTGTTGTTCCTCTGTTTTCAGGAGGCCTATCCAGAGTTTGGCTCAGGCATTCCCTGAAGATGCACCAGCTGGGGGAAGTCCCACCTTGGCCTTATGGTAAGGCAGTATCCCCCGTCGGACAGGTGTTGTGGACCTGCACCTTCCACAGGACCACCTCCTCCGTCTGTTTACCCGCCCGCGTCCACATCTGTACGGGCTCCCCCTGGTAGGCTTCCAGTGGGGGTAGGCTGGCACACGCCCCAGTCAAGGAGGCCCACACCTCCCCGTTCTTCGACCACTCTTCTGCTGCTTGCGGTATCCCGGGGGTATCAGGCTATCTGTAAAAGATCTCTGTCTGATTCTGTGATTAAGGGTCTGGATTTGGTACTTTGATCCTAAGGCAGCAGGGCACTAGTGGCTTCCACAGGGGTCAATGTTTTGTGGGGTAGTTCAGGAAAAAGGTGCCCCAGGAACTAGGGGCCAGGGGCCCACGTGGAGCTCCGCGGTACAGTTGGTTCCGGTCTCCTCCGCAATGATAAGGGGTCAAGTGGGTCACCCTGAGGATGCACTTACATATTCCACCGGGTCCCCGGGAAGAGCCCCCAGTCCTCGGCCCGCATTCAAGACAGGAATCTCCGCACCCACCGATGCCCCACCGTCACTGGGGCTTCCGCCTCTGCGGTTGCAGCCAGTCAATGAGGGGGCCAGGCTATCCCAAGCACCCTGAAACAGGCAGAATGTGGTTGGGCGTGAGGGGGAGCAGCCCCCACCCTTCCTACTCCCTGTTATCAGAGCAGGCCTTGTGGGGGCCCATGCCGCCACCTCTGTGTCCTGATGAACGATTTGGAGAGCCCGGCAGCTGGGGAGGGCGAAAAGTGGCGATCCAAGGGCCTGGCTGATATCGTGCCACTGTTGGGGTTAGTGCCTACATGAGCGGCCCCCACTGCTGGCTCTCTCTCTGTCTTTACAGCATCCGCTGCCGATGTCTCACGTTGGTCTGTCGGCAGGGGATTAGGTACTCACTTGTTCTTTAATGGCGGTATGTCCGGACTCCTCCCGAGGGCCTCTTCACTTGAGGTCCCCTTGAACACCATGGCGCAGGAGCTTTATAAAGGAGCCTCTACTTTTCGGCTCGCAGGGAAACTGCTGGAACGGTCTGCACTGCAGGCACATTGTGGAAGCCCCGCCTGCTTCCTCTTCCTTCACTGCTGTCGCCGCACCGTGGGTGGCCCTCAGTGCCACACAGTGAGTGGCCGATCACCCCTCGCAAGCCCCTCGAATCTCCACAGTTGCCCTCCTGTGTTGTGTGGGGGAAAAGCGCTCCGCCGCCGGCGGGCATGACCCACGTGTAGCTGTGGCACCGCGCCACACATGGCTTCACCCGCTCCGCAGCCCAGGCCAGAGGGCGGGTGGGGGGGGGTTCAGGCTCTGTACGGCAACGAGGGTGCTGTTCTCAGTGTTTCCCTGAGCGTTTTCTCTCCTTCTTTGGTCGGGGGTGTTCACCTTGTATTTGTTCTCTGCAGAGCCTGGGGCTTGGGGGGGGGGGGGGAGGCAGGCAGAAAGCAGGAGCTAATTTAACTTTCTCTGGCCCAGGTCGGGAGCGCACACTAGCATGGACCATTCATTTGTGAGCCCCGTGGTGTTCCCTTTTTTATGTGTTTTTATTCATTTTAACTTCCACAACATACAGACTTTGACATAAGCCACATAACTCTGTGCAGTATTGGGTCTGCCCAAAACTACCCCTCCTGCACCACCCACCACCCCATACGATATCGCATCTCTAAAACTTTTGTTAGACGATACATAACAATTATGACACCATATTAGTATCTACATACACACCGCTGTCCAGGGTTGTGCATGCCCAGTCTCGTACAGCTTGTAAAGCTCTATATCTGTGTGTTCCTCTGCATGACCCAGGCGGATGGCCTCTTGCCACGCTGATGACTCTGTTAAAGTCCATTACTGTAAGTCCCGCCACCAGTGCCGTGCGTCCTGGCCCCTCTGTGCTTTCCACCCCATGGCTATCCTACGTTTCGCTAGTACACACCCAGGTTTTTCAGTTTATTTACATGTTTTGCTTGTTTCGGCTGTGGGCAGACTCAACAAGCAGGCTGTGGGGAATTGTATATTCAACCTTATGGGCCTGATCATGAGTTGGGCGGTAACGCCGGCGCTATTAGCGCCGCGTTAATAGCCCTACCGCCAAAACCCCCGGCGCTATTAGCGCCGGATCACGGGTTTGGCGGAACGGGTATTGCCCATTCCCCATTGGGCCCATTCAGGAATTCCTCATTCCCCATTGGGCCCAATGGGGAAGATTCACGCTATTACCGCCGGCGGATTTCCCGCCAGCGGTAAACGCGCAGAAAATCAGCAAATTTGCCGTGGATTTCTCCCCAGCTCAAAGCTGGGGGGGAAATCCACCAAGGACATGATTTGGCAGACCATTAAATGCAGCGGTAATAGCGCTAACGCTGCATTTAAAGGTCCCCGCCAAACTCGTGATGAGGCCCTATGTCTGCTTTAGCTAGTAGTAATGCAATTTCCCCCCAATACTGTGATTACTGGACAAGCCCAAAACATATGTACCATATCAGCATTTTTGTGTTTACATTTTGGGCAAAATTGGTCAGTGACTGTGTTAAAACGCAATATTTTCCAGGCAGTTAATTATGCTCTGTGGGTCATATAGTTGTAAAAGCTGCAGTTTAGTGTTTCTACATACCCTTTTATGTTACGAAATCACTCACTCCGAAAACTCTTCAGCAAATTGGTCCTGTAAATCCTCTTCCCAACTCTGTCGGGTCTGTATTTTCACGTCTTCCTGTTGGCCTATGATCAAGTCATATATCCGTGACACTGTGTCCTCCCTCAGAGGTGTTGTGTAGTGTTTCTGTCACCACTTCCTCTAAACTCTACTCCATCCCTCGGTCACTTCTACTTAAGCTCCCCGAGTAAAGAAACCTAGGAGATATATTGTCCTACAGGCAAGCCTGTCTCAATGGCAAGTGAGTCAAAGTACCTTTGTCTCCCTTCTTGGAGTAAGTCCCCGACCGTGGCTACCCCAGTGGGCTACCAATACTTCCTCACTCTTATTCTACATTGCTGATCCTCAGCCTTCAGTGCCAGAAGCGGGATCTGGGGATAGTAGGGCACATTGGTACCCAGTAGTTTGCAGGCTCTATGCCATTTACCTTTCCCTAATGTTAGCAAAAGGGGGCCTCTTGCAAATGTGACTCATGTATCCATTTTGTGTCTAGCTTCTTTTTTTTTCTTTTCTTTTTTTTTTGTTGGCAGAGGTTTACAGCAATCAGCCACGTCAGAGCACACAAATAAAAACATTACACCTAAAGGACGTATTGTATCCCCAATTACAGAGTACATCAACAGTATGAAGAACAAACAGTAGTGGGACGTTGTGACCTTCGAGATCAATATTGTGCAACAGGGGGTGAGTCACTTCCAGATGAACTGTCAGTTTGATGAGGTAGCTGCTGAAGGCAGACAAAATGTTCTTGGGGCGAGATTGGGGAGGGAGCATATCAAGATATTCCTCCTCACAATTCCGGGACAAGGTAAGTGTTTTGAGACACTTCTAGAAGGTCGGGGGGGGGGGGGAAGGGCTCTTCCAACATTGTAGTACACATTTCTTAGCTATCATGCAGCCTATATTTAGGAATTTGGCCATACGTCTTGTATTCTCATTGCTCCACACACCAAACAATATCCCCAACGGATCAGGGTCAATCACCGTTCCGGTGATGTCAGTGAGAGCCTTCAAAGTCCCATCCCAAAAAGGCCCCAGTATGTGGCACGTCCAGAACATATGTAGATGGTCTGCGCCCTCTGACTTGCAGCGAGCACAGGTGTGTGTGGTAGTGCGAGCGAACTTAGAGATTTTGAGAGGAGTGTAGTATAACCTGTTCAGTAGTTTAAACTGCATGACTCGATAACGGAAATTGAGGGATACCCGATTAGTATGCGAGCACATCTTCTTCCATAATTGGTCATAGATCTCGAGGTCCAAATCGCCAGCCCATTTAATACCTGCTTTGGAAGGCCTGGCTGGGGTACCCATCAATAGCATTTTGTATAAAGAGGAGACAACGCCATGGGCACCGTTTGAATTAGCAATATATGCAATCACCGGGGTGTCAGGAAGCTTGTCCGGAAAAGTGGGCCATCTGGTGCGTAAGGCGGCATGGAGCCTATAATATTGTAACATCTCAAGAGCAGACCCAGAGTGGCCCTGCCTCCATGTCTGCGGATCGATGAACCTCCAATCAAGAAAGAGATCGGTCAGTGCCTGATAACCTAGCGCGCCCCAGCGGCGGGGTCAAGGCTGTGTCGTGTGTGGGTTCCAGTCCAGGGAACCCCCATATGGGGAGCCATTTATAATAGGGGTGGTCTACATCAGTTACGTTCAATAGACGGCCCCAGGCCAGAAGGGTAGTTGTCACAGGATCAAGGGGGGAATCCGGCACATAACCTCGATGGAATAGAAGGGTCATAGTGTTGATCCCAGCAGTCGCCAGAGTTTACAGCTTGACATGCGGGCGAGTCAGAGTACTCGGGTACCAATGAGTGGCATACTGGGCCTGTGCGGCCAATCAGTATAGCAGTAAGTCAGGAGCCGTAAATCCCCCCCCTTCTCATATGGGAGTGTCATATCTACCATTTCGAATGGATTGTGTCCTCCAACACATTCCACATCTTTGACATGTAATGTCCACAGCTGTGCACTTCTGAAACTTTTTCGGCAGAGGGCGTCCTGCGTCGATGGCGTCGGGTCCATGTCCCTCGAGGGCTTCCGTCGAGGACGACGTCACAGGATGTTATAAATAGGACGCACAGCGACCGTAGACTCAGTTCCGTTTTTTCTACGAACGTGTTAACTTTGTGAGACTCGCAGCGCCTCGCGTGTTTTCTTCATTGAAGATGTATTTCTCTTCGCCCCCTCCAACTCCGCGGTCCAGCTTCAAGACCTACCGGGACTGCAAGTTTAAGATGTCACTCTGCAACCCCCACCACATTTGTTTGTGGTGCCTCGGCAAGTCGCACGACACCGACGACTGCTCGAAATGCCAGTCGCTGACGGCCAAGGCCTTGCGGGAGCGGAAGGGGAAACTCCAGGTAGGTAGGGGCTCTAACGTACCGCACCTGAATGCCATAAGAACTGGGCACATGATTTGTGTAGTTGCATGAAGTATCGTTTCCCGGGCCAAATTGGTACATTACTAAAGATGTAGAGCAACTTGGGGACCAAAACCATATTGATGAGAGTTTACCAGCAAGTGATAAAGGAAGGGAGCACCACCGTGCCATTCTCGATTCAGCAAGCTGTGCTACGGCCAAGTAGTTATATGCTAACAGGGTAGGTGTGGACAGAGACAATTGGACACCTAAGTACCTGATACCGCTGGGGGACCAGCGAAGTGGATATTCTTTGGGTTATTGGGTGGAATTGTTAAGTGGGAGAATCTGAGATTTGGAGTAATTGTTTGTGAAGCCCGAGAGGGTGCCCACCCGTGTGATGTCTCTTAGTACGGGGTCCAGGTGAATGGCGGGATCTCTAATGTATAACAATACGTCCTCTGCGTACAAGGATATTATCTCGGGGGGTGTCTTTCAACTATATTCCCTTGTGGGAATGGCGCGCTCTGAGCTGGTCCGCCATGGGATCTATCACAAGTGCGAAGAGGATCGGGGAGAACGGGCAGCCCTGACGGGTACCTCTGAAGAGTGTGAATAATGTAGATGTTAAGGAATTGACCCAGACTCTTGCCATCGGAGTGGTGTACAGCAATTTAATGTATCCAATCATACTGGGGCCAAGCCCCATCGTCTCAATGGCTAGCCAAATGTATTTCCATGATACCATATCGAATGCTTTTTGAGCATCAAGCGTGACCGCGATGGCACTTGCGTCCTGGTCGATTCTGGCCATCACATTTGCCAACATGCCGCCTGGTGTTGCAACCCCTAGATTGGGCAAGCGGTCTAGTTTTCTGTCACTCTGGAGTACTTAAGCCCCTCCCCTTTGTTCAACGATGCTTCGCGTCTTCAGCTGTGTTCAGCAGATGCTTACCGCGGTTCATCCCTCTGACAAGAATTCCACAGCCCCCTTGTAATTTATAGATACCCCCTCACGTCCTCCCCGTTAACATTCCTGTCTCTCAACCCTCTATTGTGCCATGGTCATTTGTTTTCCCGTGCCATCCCTGCAATTACTATTTCGTGTGCTCTGTGAGGTGTTGGCGTTCATCAGTGAGGAGTTGTCAGGAGACGCATTCCTTTTTGGCGTTCGCCTGTGAGGAGTTTTCGAGACACACATCCCTGTTCTGTGTCCTATCCACAGCAAGTATCATTTACCTCAGTAGCTTTCTCCACTCGTTATCCGTTCCTAATGGCGAGTGCTCTGCTTGCATTTTCTTCATGGGCAAGTGTATGTTTAATCGCCTAGTAATTGTATTAGCGTTGCGGAACCCGTGGGTTTAGTGTGGACATTCTGTTTCGAGGAACAGAGGCGTTCCTTTTTTCTGTCACAGTTAGGTACACGAATACTAGGCATTAAGGTGCTTTAAATGTTAAATGTTTGCGCAAGTTTAGTTTGGACACATTAGAGTTTTTCTTGTAAGGAATTTGTTTAGCAATATTATCTCTGGCCAGGAATAGTCAGAAATTGCGCTCTTGAGGTAGTTACAGGAGAGCGGGAGAATAAACTTCACCTTACCCTCAGACTTTGTGGCACGTTTGTGGCATTTTAACCGTGCTGGTACCTTGCTCCTGGATTGGAGTTAGCACACTTTTGTTACCTTTCACTTGCCTCAGGTCTTCTGTGGTCTCTCCTGATTACCTCTCCAGTCACAGTTGTGTTTGTTGGAAGGGGTTGAACATTTTTTACCTCACCATTAGGCATCTTCTCAACACCCTACATTCCATTTAGTGCTGTCCTTCTCCTCTTTCCACGCCTAATATAGCCCTTCTTCAGAACATGCACCCCTGCGCAGAAGCAGGATGGAGAGCTAACCAAATCACAAACTAAGGTAATTGAGCAATACTGTTTTGCTGGGGATTTTTTGACCTGCAATATTTTTCCCTTACATTAGGGCACATTCCAATTGTTCTTTGTGTTGTGATTTATTTTCTGTGGTATAGAAAGAGAGTCCAGTAGGGGTAGTGAACAGATAACAGCGCACCCTGAGAAGTTTCATAATATAACGTGGTGTCCTCGAGGAGTCTAAGTTAAGCTTTACATGATCGGAAGGAGGCGATTTGCTATAACTTTAGCAAAGATCTTGGTGTCTATGTTCATGAGGGAGAGGGGCCTGTACGAGCCGCATTCGTCACTAGGTTTGTCGGGCTTAATCAGTACCGTTATGACTGCTTCACATAGGGAGGGAGGGAGAACAGACACATGTAGTTATTCGTCCCAGATCTCTAATAGTTTGGGGGCAAGGATAGCCACATGGCCCCCTTTGGGGGGTTCCGAATTAGCCTTGACTATTTATTTGGTCCAGTCGGATCAGGGAATCCAATTGGTTCCTAGTCTAAGAGGAGATGCATGTCGTGGGGATCTGATCAAGTAGATCTCTCATGTGGTGTTCACTATGTTCAGGGGGCAAAGCATAGAGATTAGCGTAGAACTCAGTAAAGCTATCTAGTACTTGCTGATCTGACCAATGTGGAACACCTTGCACGTCCTCGATAGCTACATTCGAAGGGATTGTGTCCTCCGACGTATTCCTTATCTTAGATATTTCGTCTCCATCTTGCTGGCGTCAGAAATGTTTTCTCTGTAGAGGGTGCTGCACGTCGACGTCCGCCGAGTTGGTGTCCCTCGACAGCCACCGTATCGGCGCTGACGTCACCATGCCCATAAATAGCCACGCGCGGCGTCCGTTGCTTAGTTCCGTTTTTCCTGGCTTCGTGGGGCCTCGGAATATCGTTGCTCAGTTCAGTCAGATAAACCTCTTATATTTCCTCGATAAAACCAACTCGTACTCGATGGCTTCCTCATCCGAACCGACGACTCCGCGGTCCGGCTTAAAAAAATGTCGAGACTGCGGAAAGAAAATGTCGCTAACGGATGCTCACAGGATCTGTTTGTGGTGCTTGGGAGCCGAGCACCATTGTTCGGAGTGTGAGGATTGCATATCCATGACGGCGAAAGCCATGAAGGAGCGCAAGGGGAAGCTCGAGAGAGGTAAGTCAGTCAAAACCTCCTCGGAAGTTTCTTTGGCCGAGGCATTCGTCTCCTCGCCGTCGAAAGCATTCCCATTCTAGGTCTTGAAGTAGCTTCCACCACTCGTCGAGATCTAGACACTCAAAAAAGAGACGTCGACGATCCCCTTCCTCGTCATCTTCTGTTTCCCCAGAAAGGGTCTCCTGTCCCACAAAACACAGCTCTCAGGCTGAGTGGGAGGAATTCAGGAAAAAGATGCTAAGCGTCTTCGAGAAAGCGGCCTCGACCCCCCTCGAAGACAGCTGAGGGTGATACCCTGGGTGAAAAACCCCAAAAAATTGAAACGCCGCGAGTCGTTGGACCTGGCCAAAAAGTCTGCCCGAGAGCGCCACAGGCCATCGGGTAGGAAGGCATCATCATCATCTTCTTCGCCGTCGTGGAAAGTCCCTGCGACTCATAGATCGGCGCCATCGACGCCGTTATCGAAGGATTCTTCGACGCATCGGTCGATCGAATTGACGCCAACATCAACGCCTATAAAAGAAAAAACCACGGCTACCTCACAGCCAACGGTTATACCCAGAGCCTCCAGCATGACGCTCAGAACGTCGTCGACATCCTCGAGCAGGATCCCGATCCTCTCTAGTTCCTCGAGGCCTCTTCCAGTTTTCTCGATGCCTTTCTCGGCGTCTTCGAAGCCTTTTACATTGGCGTCAACGACATCAACCTTTCCTCGGCCAATAATGACACTTTTGGCTCCTTCTGCTTTAGAAATGGGTTTTACACCATTTCCGAGGTCAGAGTACCCCAGATTATCTTCAATCTATGAAGAAGGGGAGGATTCTGATCAAGAAAGACCCTTCGGGCTGCAGAGGACCACACCACCTGTTTCAGAGGATTTTACCTCTGAAGAAAGAAGGTTGAAAGACTTACATGAATCATTATATGAGGCAAGTGGGTTGGACACTTCCCCAGAAGTGGAATTTGTCAAACCAGACCCGGGGGAACATGCCGAAACCCCCTATAGAACCCTGATGGCAAGAATTATTGAATTCATGGGTTGGTCTGCGCCTTCACCTGTTTTTCAACAGGATGACCTTACAGACATACTAGATAAAGGTCCACAGGAGGATCCTGTGGTCCCTTTCCATACAGCTTTACAAAGGAAGATTTCATCAAATTGAGAAACTCCTGAGGTTATCCCTGAAGTCAATAAAAAGTTGTCAGCCAAGTATAGGGTAGCTGCGGCTCACCCTGAATATTTATCAAAACACCCGACTCCAGAGAGCTTGGTGGTTCAAGCGGCAACTTCATCAAGCAGCAGATCAGCTTATCCTACTGTCCCACAGGACAGAGATGACAAAAGGTATTTTCTGCTTGTAGTATGGCGTTGAAGTCCATCAAAGCCACTTGTACGCTCGCCAGGTTCAGTCACACGCTGTGGGAGTGTGCTTCATCAGCGTCTGACTGCATACCGGAAGGAGATGAAAGGGAAGCCTTCCTTAACATCATTAAAGATGGCAAATATGCCATGTGTGAATCTCTTCAAACTGGCATCGATTCCGCTGACAGTATCAGCAGGGCCATGGCGGCAAGTACTACAATCCGCAGGCATGCATGGTTACGAAAGTCTGGCTTTGCTCCAGATGTACAGGCCAGACTTTTGAATATGCCTTTTGACGGCTCTTCTTTATTCGGTAAAAAGGCTGATGACAGTCTGGAAAAGTTGCAAAAATCTAAAGCAGCAGCAAAATCATTAGGAGCTGCAATCTGCCAAACTCCTTTTCGCCCCTCAGGAACTATTATTCCGCATTCAGGAAAGGCAGAGGACAGCTGGCTCAAAGAGGCCAAAGGAGATCCACCCGAGGTGGACGGGTCAAAAGTACTGAGGCCGCAGCAGCAGCAGGTGCCTCTTTACCCTCTGCATCTGCATCAGCCGCCCCCAAACCACTCTGACGTCTTTCCACACAAAACACCTGTAGGGGGCAGGTGTACTCACCATCTGACGGAATGGCAGGCTATTACGTCAGATGCTTGGGCATTGGAGACAGTTGCCCAAGGTTACTGCCTACCCTTTCTACGCATCCCTCCGAGTCATCCACCGGGGCACAGCTCTCTAAAAGTTCCAGATCCGCTCCTCTTGCAGGAAATTGTAGGCCTGCTAGAGAAAGGTGCCATAGAACTGGTACCTGTAGCGGAGAGGAACAAGGGCTGGTACTCCCCCCTACTTTCTCATACCGAAGAAGGACGGAGGACTGAGACCCATTTTGGACTTATGAGAATTGAACAAGTTCCTCAGGAAGGACAAGTTCAAGGTGGTAACTCTCTCTCAGATCCTTCAGGCCCTCCAGATCCAGGACTGGCTGGTATCTCTGGACCTCCAGGATGCTTATTTCCATGTGCCAATCCATCTCAAACACAGGAGATACCTGAGGTTCGCAATTGGCGGCTCTCATTGTCAATTTCGAGTTCTGCCATTTGGGCTGACCTCCGCCCGAGGGTCTTCACCAAGCTAATGTCGGTAGTGGCTGCAAGTCTTAAGGAGGGAAGGGATCCACGCCTACCCCTACCTGGACGATTGGCTGATCAGAGCTGTATCTTCGGAACAAGCTCAGATCCAGCTAGATTATGTCTGCCACTTCCTTCACAAACTGGGCTTCTCCTTCAATTTAAAGAAGTCACAGATGATACCATCACAGAGACTGCAGTTCATCGGAGCGGTCCTGGACACTTCCCTGGGAAAAGCCTCGCCGCCAGAGGTGAGGGCTCAAGATATTCTGCAGATGGTCAACAAGTTTCAAAATGCCCAACATCTCCCAGCCTTTGACTTTTTGAGATTGCTAGGCCTCATGGCATCCTACATCTTCCTTGTGCCAGAGGCTTGCCTGAGAATGAGATCTCTCCAGTGGGCACTAAGAACCCAGTGGTCACAATACTCAGGAAGAATGACAGATCTCCTCCGGATTCCGAACAAGGTAGCCCACGACCTTCAATGGTGGGCCTATCCAGAGAACATCTTGAAAGGAGAACCGTTTTGGCAACCATGGCCGGAGATAACAGTAGTCACAGACGCCTCACTCCACGGGGTGGGGAGCCCGTGCCAACGACTTGACCATCAGCGGTCATTGGTCTCCATCGGAGTCCAGACTACACATCAACCTGTTAGAGCTCAGAACGATCAGACTAGCGCTGAAAGCTTTCCTGCCATCAGTACAGGGGAGAAATGTCCTGATAATGACAGACAACACGGTGGCCATGTACTACCTCAACAAAAGAGGCGGCGTAGGGTCACTGCCACTGTGCAGAGAGGCAATGCAGCTCTGGTTTTGGGCAATTCAGGAAGGAATCTCTCTATCAGCAGTCCACCTAGCCAGAGAGAAGAACTTGACAGCAGACACTCTGAGCAGGCAGAGCACAGTCTTCCACGATTGGGAGCTAGCTCAGGAAGTCCTTCAAGAGATCTTCGCCCTTTGGGGAACCACTCAGGTGTATCTGTTCGCCACCAGCACCAACAGGAAGTGCGATCTGTTCTGTTCAAGGGAATTTCCTCCGAGAGGAGCTCTAGGGGACGCGTTCGTAGTGGACTGGGAGTTTCCACTCCTTTACGGGTTTCCACCAATCCCTGTTATTCCTCAAATGATTAGGAGGTTGAGAAGATTCCAGAAAACCATGATCCTAATTGCCCCGGACTGGGCCAGGAGAACGTGGTACCCGGACCTTCTGGATATGTCAATCTGCCCTCCAATCCGTGTTCCACTCAAAGAGAATCTTCTCTCGCAGAAGGGAGGTCAGGTTCTCCATCCAGACATAAGAACCCTCAACTTTCACGCTTGGCTTCTGAAAGGTTGAGGTACAAGGATTGGGACCTTCCTGATGAAGTCATGGAGGTGTTGCTTTCGGCCAGAAGGCCAGCAACAAAGTCTTTATACCGCTGCCGTTGGAACAAATTTTGCAGCTGGTGTAGAGAGGACAATATCGACCCTTTTTCATGTGGTACACCAACGGTGTTATCGTTTCTACTCTACTTGGCAAACTCAGGCCTTCAAGTTGGCACTGTAAAAGGCTATCTCGCGGCGCTATCAATCTTCAAGCGCACTACGGAGGAACCATCGTATTTCAAACTACCCTTAGTAATACAATTTCTCAAGGGATTAACTAATGTCTACCCACCAAGACCATTCCAAGTTCCCTTATGGGACTTAAATTTAGTCTTAAATTTCCTAATGGGTACTCCCTTTGAACTACTCCACTCTTGTTCGCTGAGATTTCTCACTCTTAAAACTGTCCTATTAGTAGCACTAACATCTGCTAGGAGGGTGAGCGAATTACAAGCTCTATCTTGTAAACCCCCTCCCATACAAATTTCCATAAGGACAAAGTTGTCCTACAGGTGAAGCCTAATTTCCTCCCAAAGGTGGTTTCTGAATTTCACATCACTCAGAAAAGTACCTTACCTTCGTTCTACCCTCCTCCCCATCTGGGGAAAAAGGAAGAAAGGCTACATACTGTACCCAAGGCGAGCTCTAAGCTTTTACATCAGTAGACTGGCTAGGATTAGGCAAGTAGACCAACTGTTTGTAGGCTTCTCAGGTCACAAGTTGGGACTACCCATAATAAAACAGATCATTTCCAGGTGCATTATTTTGGCCATTCTGGAATGTTACAAACTGGCAAGGAAAGAGCCCTCCCAGAATCTTAGGGCTCATTCAACCAGGGGTATCGCAGCCTCTTCGGCCCTCCAAAGAGGGGTACCGGTCCGAGACATATGTGCGGCTGCTACATGGTCGTCCGCACATACATTCACAAGATTTTACAACCTGGATTCCTCCGCTAGTCAAGAGATCAGATTTGGCAAAGCCGTATTACATTTGGTTCATTCCTAAAAGGGATACATGACATTATTACTCCCACCTCCAATTACATGCCACTGCTATGGGAGTCTATCTAAGATGAGGAATATGTTGGAGGACACAATTCTTTCGAAGAACAAGTTACTTCTACTTCTTGCCTGGTAACGTTCTTTCGATGGGATGTTCCTCCGGCGTATTCCTTATCGCCCCTCCCATCCATCCCCGCAGTAATACTTCCCTTGTGGTTGCAGCTCACGCTCCTTCAAGATCAATAGCCAATTCATGCAAGACTTATCTTATGCTACAAAACGGTGGCTGTCGAGGGACACCAACTCGGCGGACGTCAACGCACAGCGCCCTCTCCAGAGAAAACATTTCCGAGGCCAGCAAGCAGGAGACGAATTATCTAAGATAAGGAATACGTCGGAGGAACGTTACCAGGTAAGAAGTAACTTGTTCACCTGGGTCTGCCCCCATTCCCACCTCATTAGTCTCGCCAGTGTTCTCCCTGGTATTTCACCCTCCCCATATTTCCGTGCTCCCTGTGGGCGACTAAAGTATTGAACCTCTCTCGTGGCGTGCGTTTCAAATACCTTAATTTCCTCTCTAATTTGGGCGATTTTGGCAGGGTCAGCCGCCGTCGAGCAATCCTGCTCCAGCTTCCGCAGTTTAGATTCGGAGCCGCTAAGGTCATTTCTTATGGTCTTTAACAACCCGCCTCCCTCGAGATGGACATCCCTCTGATGTATACTTTGAAGGTGTCCCAGCGGACCCCAGCTGTAGTAGCCTGTAGGGGGTTGCATTCAAAGAAGGTCTCAATATCTGCTAGAATGTCGGCCTTGAAGACTAGGCTGCGGACTTGAAGCGCCATGTGCTGAAAGTAGATATAGGAGCACCCAGCTCCACTGATAGAGTAATCGGGGCATGGTCGGACAGCGTACGAGTGAGAATTTGCGCTTCAGCAATCCTCCCCATCAGGCTGTTGGATATCAAGAAGAGATCAATTCTAGATAAGCTATCATGAACAGTTGAATAGTAGGTATATTCACGTAGCTGAGGGTGGAGAACCCTCCAGGTGTCTCTGATGTCAAGTGATGTGCAATGTATGTGTAGTCTACGTGTAACACATGACAAAGTTCTGGGTGCAGTTCCCGTTCTATCTATGCCGGTGTCGAGTATCGGGTTCATGTCGCCACCCCACATGATCTGGATACCCACATAGCCCAGCAGTATAGAGGCAATGTCATCAATAAAATCCGGGGCATCATTATTGGGACCATAAGTGTTCACAAGAAGATATTCCCTGTTCACTATTGTGCAGTGCAAAACAATGTACCCTCGGAATCAATATAGCTCTTATGGATCGCAAATTTAATAGATTTATGGATCAGTGTCAGCGCCCCCCCTCCCCCTAGCTTGTGTAGAACAATTCCTATAGAACCTATTAGGCCCCCAAGATGGTGCAGTGTTCATCGCCAGGCTACCCCGGGAGTGTTTCTTGCAGCGGAAGTATCTTAATACCGTGTCTCTGGGTGTAAGCCATCATTTTGCAGGCCTTGGTGTAATTGCTTAGTCCCCGGACATTCCAGGACATTATATTTGTCGACATTTCATTATCCTACAGTACATCCAAGCTAGTATGTCCCAGTGTGTATCTGCAAATGTAAGTATTCCCAATGAAGCGCCCTAACATGACGTTAAGTACTGGTCTGCCTCTGCCATTTTCAATAGAACTCCCAAGAACAACACGTCCCTCCTCACCCACCACCCCATTATAGCTGGCGGTGACCCCACCCACCCACTTGCCACAAATAGCAACAACCCCACCTAAACAGGTGATAGCAGGCGGATCCCAACATGGACCGGCCATGCTATGGGCCCAAAGGGGGCCAACATCTAACAAGTCCACCAGAGTAGCCATTGCAACTGCAGCGGGGTGCCCTATTGCCGTGCAATCAACTAAAACAGGATTCATGGAGTACCGGGAGTCGGTACTATAGACCGGCATTGTAAACAATTGGGATATAGTTACATCTCACCGATAAATGTGGTAGCACAGAACAGAACTAGAGCAGCTCTAAGTATATTCTATCCATTCCAAATAGCTTAGGCGAAACAGAATAGAGCCGTAGGTGAAAATATACACTGGTACCCCGTTGCGGCTGGCACGTTATTCAACAGGAATTTCCAGTTACAACGCAGGTGGCAAAGTGTATCACGATTCAAAATGTTACACACACATACAGGGAGGAACCAGTAAATCGGACACTATCAACTCCGAAATTAAAGGATACTGAATACAAAAATCTTAGGGAGTCCTAGGACAGTTAGAATACGGGTCAGTCATTATCCACGAAATCATCCGCCGGGTTGTTAAGCGGTATCTGCGCCTCTATAAACTTCACTGCTTCATCAGGGACGGTGAAGAAGTAGAGTTTCTCCCTGAAAGTGAACTTCTGCCGCGCCGGGAACAGTATTGAATAGGAGATGTTCTGCTCACGCAGCATCTTCTTAACACCAAGAAATTGGCGCCTCTCCTGTTATACACCCACAGAGAAGTCAGGAAAAATCCTGATTATTTGGGAGCCAAGGCGTAATTCCCCCTTCTCACGTGACAAATGGAGAATGAGGTCTCTGTCCCTGTAGCTGAGTATTTTAGCACTAACACGTCTAGGGAAGTCTCCGGGTTTGGGTCACAGGGACAAGGCCCAGTGAGCACGTTAAACTCTGAAGAAGGGGGATAGATCACGATTGTCCAGTAGTTCCTTGAGCATATGCTCAACCACTAGCTCCATGCGACCCTTGAGGGCATTTTCTGGAACTCCGATAATGGGTATATTGTTCCTGCGCAATCTGGATTCCAAGTCATCACACTTGGCCTTGACAAGTTTCATGTCACGAGTAAGAGAGGCAATCGTGTCCTGGAGGGTGTGTAGACCATCTTCATTGGCACCAATCCTAGATTCTGCTTCAGTGATTCTTGTTCCAGCGTGATCCAATTGAGACTTAAGTGATGCGACATTGGCATTTATATCATCCAACTTTTCATGGAAAGAAGCGAAATTCTTAGCCATCGATTCCATCATCGCCGTGAGGTCGGGAGCTGGAGTACCCGGGGGTGAAGAAGGTGGTTCTTCCTGATGTGAAGATGCATGGCCAGACTCCGATCTAGGTGTTGCCTTGGCAAACTTATCCATGGCCCTCCTTTTGTTGGCGCTCCGGGATCTGTTAGACATTTCAACACTGACGAGAGAGTGATGGAGTTCAGATGGTTGACGTCCAGGCTCTGTATCTGTTTCCGTGAGCTGTGAGGGGGCCGGGTGGAAACCAGTGGTAACAGCAGTGGATAATTTGGGATCAGGATGGAGGCATAAAGTCACGGTAGCAGCCGACAGTAAGTGGCACGTTGAGTATGACACTCTTGAGGCAGAAAGTATGCATAGAGATGGGGGCAGCAGTAGGACGGCACAGGCTGGGCAGTGATCCACCTCCTCAGTGCATGGGAGTGTGACTGAGCCAGCTCGCCGATGATATGCAGGTGTATGGAAGGAGCTGCCAATGAGTGTGTTGTCCTCTTCAAGGGATTTGTGACAAGCTGCGAGTCAGAAGGTAGATGAGCAGGCATGTGCTGTTGTTGGCAAGAGGTATGGCACACAGAAGGCAAGTGGGGGTGCCAGTAACAGTGCACACCAGGCACAGCTATGCAGGACTGTAAATAGCATCCATTGGCCCCCAGGAGCCACGGTGGGTTCAGTGCGTGGGCCCAGTCCACAACGAAATATAAGTATGTGCAAGCTGTGTTGGGGAGACCGCCGGCTCCAGGCCTGACAGCAGGCAGTAAAACAGCTCAGATTTGTGGCAGACAGCTGCAGTGTAGCCCGGTGTCTGGGGAGCCGGAGAAGGGCGCCAGGTAGGGAAACGGCCCGCAATACAGGACCAGGATATCTCGCATCCACTTACTGGTTCCGGGAGCATCCGCACCAGCAGCTGCCCCCCGCGGCGGCCTCTGCACGCTCCAGGCAGGGGCTGAAAGGCCAGCACCCAGCTCGCTGAAGGTGGGAGAGATAGAAAGTGTTCGGCCACGGCGCCCCACGGGACGCGGCATAGCTCTTCACAGCACTGCCCCTCCTGGGACAGTCCTGAAGCTCCGGAAAGTCAGAGAGGCCCAGGGTAATTTATGCAGCGTGGGCCGCATGTCGGGTGCTCCTCATCCACGCTGCGGGTTGTAGCCAGGCAGCCCAGGGGACACCGGGCAGGGTGGGGGAAAGCAGACCGGGAGTACCCCACATGTGACGGGGTGGCACAAGCCGCAGGGGACATCACCACTCAGCCGCCCCCTCCCCCCATCCCCCAGCCGAGTGGTGGTCAGGCGCAGGCGCACAGTGCACCGGCCGAGGGGGATGGCAAATGTTCCTGATCCGGCGGGTGCAGAGGTGCCGCAGCCAAAGAGTAAATACAGCCGTGATGATAAGCGGGCGTGCGACAGATCGGCTTGGCCCAGGCCGTCCAGGCCAGCAGCAAGGCCGCTGTGAAGCAAAGTTTCAGGCAGTCGTAGTTTGGGTCGGAGGCACTGATTCGCCACAAAAATGAAGGTGAACGTGTCGCCGGATGTCGACTAGACTACCCGTGGCGGCAGCAGTGATTGTTGGATGTTGATTTATACGCGGATGAAGATGGATAAACGTTAACGGTGCACGGAGCACAAGTGCTAGGCAACCATTCCTGAAGCTGCTCAACTGCGCCCCCCTCGTGTCTAGCTCCTTAAAGAAGCCTTTGGGAATATTATACGGGACGTTTGTAAATAATGGAGTATGGGGAGGACTAGCTTTTTCAGCAGTGCGCCCCTGCCCATCAGCGATTCAGGCAGTATAGTCTAGAAGTCTATGGGCTTTGTTACTCCCTCGACCGCCCTCAGTGTGTTGTGCACATGTTCAATGTTTGGGTTGTGGTATACATCTATCCCAAGGTACCTAAATGAGTTGACATCCCACTTCACCTCGAGCGTAGGATGTGAGTTCAGAGACATAAGGCTATATCCTGCTAGAGGGAAACAAATTGACTTTCAGATCACTTACTGACATTCACTGTGCCTCTGTAACGTCCTGCTAGTTTCCTAGGTTGCCGCCGCTTGCGGCAACTGGGGCTGCTCCTCGTGGTGTCGGTGCGCGGCTCGCTTCCACGCCGGCTATCCTTCACTACTCGCTCCTCATCTCAACGCCATCCGCCGACTTCGCTGGGTGTCACCGGGTTCACTGTACTGCCGTAGGCTTATGGTCTGCGACTCTGCGCACCTCCAGCAATTATACCGTATAGGGCTAATCTGCGGGAAGAACTTACAACACATTGTTGCCGTTTTTCTTAACTCTGCTCTGCCACCAAGTGCAGGTCCCGCGTTCTATGGTGCCTGAGCCTGCCGCCATCTTGATATTATCCTCGGCGCGCGGGCCCACTTACACAATGGGCTTGTTTTGACCACCTCAGCTGAGCGTCTCGTTGGTATAACTCAGGCTGCACTTCCAGGGGTTTGTCACTTCTTTATATGCACTGCTGGGCATTGGGATACGTGTTTAAATGTCTTTCGGCAAGGATTTGTACGGATCACACAGGCGCTCAGGAGGACACGTCCTCATAGCATGGTAGTTAGGCACCCCCCCGAAACCTTTCAGTGCTAATGCTAAACCATAAAAGGCAGGCCCATTTCTAAACATATACTATGTAGGTGGATAATTACTTTTATTTACATATGTTTGTTTTATTTACAAAGCACAGCAATGCCATGAGAATGCCTAAGTGCTCTGAACAAATCACAGATATTAGTACAGATAACAAAATTACAGTACAAAAACAAAGCGGGATGCTGTTTCAACTCCTTTCCGTTTGGGAGTTGCAGTGTATCGGTCGCATCGGCCAGTGCCTCAGCTCTGCTAGGGTAAATAAAGCCTGGAACACTGGCACTTAAGGAAAGATCCCAGAGAGGAATACTGTAAGGAAACACCTCACTCCCTAAATGTGTAGATAAATTAACAGGAAAAAACTTGGCGAGATAACGCAGAAAGACTGCTCTACTCCCCCAAAAAAGGAATATCTACAACTGACCTTTCTCTAGCCCAGTAAAGGTAAGGAAAAATTGACATAAATGCAAGGAGGCGCTGCCAGTGTCATTAGGCAATACATGGCCCATTGTGAGGCAAGGATGTGGTGCTTAGGACTTTTTATATAGTGAGTAGTGACCTGGAAGTGAAAGGGAGGACAGGATGTTGGAAAATAGTCATCTTGGGCATGTCATGTATGGAATTCTGAGCCTACCATTTGGAATTTAATAAACAAAAGGAACATCCACCGTTTTGGGGATATCATCTGTGTAACAAGGTAAGAGATGTAGCTGCAGAAGTCTGCACGGAAATCATGGAGAGCTGACATTTCAATCTGGGATGGCGGCCATGGTAAAATCACGTCCGGGCACATTGTCATATGTGCAGGTATATGGGGATCTGTGGGAGGGTTGTGATAGTTGTTGGCCTGCATCTCCAAAGGGCACAGCAGAACTGGGCAGCATGGTTTTGTGTTTGGGATGTTAGGGGAGTAGTTTTCCTAAGGTCCCACTGGCAGTAAGACTTTAGTAAGCTATCCTAGTGGTTTGTAGGTCCCCAACTCTATGTATCAGTCTGTATGTGAGCTGTAGGTAAGTACTCTGAATCTTAGTTAGACAGGCACAGTAAAGAAGCACTTACACATAAATATTTTTCTGATGCTTGTGAATCTGCTTAGAATCGCATGCTGTGCATATAGTTTGATATCTAGTGGTAATTGCAGAGTATTGCATCTCGTCTTTCGAGGATCGAAAGGGGACGTCGACATGGGCGTGCCTGTAACACTATCCCCAGCGTGACTTGTAGTGTACCCAAAATCCCTCATGTGTCTAGGTCCCTCAGATTGTTTTTTTCCGCCCAGCTAGCTGGTTGCCTTATGCAGAGCTCGTAATATTGCAAATTAATATCTTTGTCCACGACCCCTGGTCGTTTATATATTCGTCCCCTACATCGACTACTTATCTACCACTGCCAAAAGACAGCGGAAGACAACTCCAGACTCCGACAGCTGGTGCTCCGGTTGACGCTGTCGACTGCGTGGCCTTGGCCCTCCGGCCAGGCCTACACAGTAGAGAGATTGGGGTCTGGGGCGCCGTTTCTTTTCAAGAATGTATTTCCTTCTCCCCTCTTTTGCCTTCTGGTTTTGCTGTCGCTATAAACCTGAGCTATGGATACGACACCTTTTTAAATGTTGCCCTTCTTGTAAAGGCAAGTAACCCTGGAAGGACACACACCATAGGTGCAATAAGTGTCTACCTCGAGATCACCACGGGGAGTCCTGTCGGTCTTGCCAGCTTTTTCGTCCTAAGATGATAAAAGAACAGGGAGTTAAAAATTGGGCGGCCTACGCCATGATGCAGACTGAGGGTAGCTCCCCCGCCGCCACAGGTGCCGAGAGTGACGAGGAATTGAGCGACAGCCGTGGCTCCGACCATGATGCCATGGACCTATCTTCAGATTGCCACGCAAGAAGCAGTGCACGACTCTGACTTGTGGAAGATATTCTGAAGGATAAACTACCTGTAAGCCAGGCTATTCCTTTTACGTAACTCCATTAAACGTTGTATCGCCCCTTCTTTGCTGACGCCATCGTAAACAAGAGCTGTGAACCCAAGGGTCGAGAAGCTTTATCGCCCCTCACCTACAGACTGTCTACATTCTGGGACATGCCACACCAGATTCCCTAGTGGTGACTACGACTAGGAAAAGAGCAGGAGTACCCCTTGTCCATGGGCGAAGCCCCATCGGACAAGGACGGCAAGAAGTTGAATGCCCTGGGGAAGCGTGTCAAAACTGCAGCAGCCTATTCCACCAGAATTACCAACAATACTGCGTTGTTTGCCAGCTACAGCGACGTTCAGTGGAATCTGCTCCAAGAAGGCCTGAAAGAGGTCCCTGAGCCAACACGGTCACGCCTGCTGGGGCGATTGTGTCGGAAGGGAGGCAGGTGAATCATAATATTCTTAAGAATACCTGCAAAGACCGCAGGGAGAACTCTGACCCAAGGTACCCTATTGAAAAGTTTGGGATTTCAAGCCAGAATTACAGCCGTCCCTCATTAACAAACCGGTGGAGGAATCTAACCTGTTTGGTAAAGCGGTAGATGAGGCACTAGAAACTGCGAAGAAGGAACATGAGACTTTGAAGTCAACTCAAGGGCCTTTTCAGCAGCGAAGTGGAAGCTCTCCGCTCCTTTCGCCGACCATCTTTCCCATGTTCCCCACACAATCAGTACAGAACGGGAAATACATGGTCCTCGGGACAGGGGTCAGCTGCCTCAAAACAATATCAGTCTGGAGAACAGCGTCGTGGCAAAGGACAGGGTAGAAGCACCACCCCTAGAGGCTCCCCGGCCGCCAATCAGAAATTACTTGCCGATCCAGGTCCCCTCCCATGCCTCCCCTGGTCGGGGGACGGATACCATCATTCTTCCAAGCAGGGGAGGGGATTACCACAGAGTTCAGGACCGTCACCCACTGTTACTGTATTGATGTTTAGCTGACTACCTCGATACTGACCACCTCAGTACCGACCACCAAGGTCCAGGCGTTTGTCACCAGAACATCTGAAGATCCTACTGCAAGAGGTCGAGATCCTGCAGGAAAAGGGCGCAATTGAAGTAGTCCACATTCTACAGGTGAACAAAGGTATTTATTTAGTTTACTTCCTTGTACCCAAAAAGTATCTCACTGTGCACCCTGTGCTAGACTTGCGCCCATCGGACAAATTTGTCAAACCACAAAAGTTTTGAATGATAACATTGCAAGAGATAATCCCTCTACTAACAAAGGGGGATTACATGGCAACATTGGACATGAAAGATGCATACTTTCATATTTCAATGTTGCCAACACACAGAAAATGTGTAAGGTTCATGATCGAGGACTAGCACTATCAATTCAAGGTCCTTCCATTCGGCATTGCCTCAACCCCAATGGCGGCGGCTCACCTGCACAGGCAATCCATCCCAGTTTATCCTTACCTCGACGACTGGCTCATGACGGGATTTGTACGAAACATGCCTTTCAAACACCCAAAAGATGGTAAATCTACTCTTCAGTCTAAGATTCTCAATAAACGGGAAGAAGTCCAGTCTAGACCCCAGCCAAGTCCAACAATTGCTGGGGGTTCTGATTCAGACAGAAGACGGCCTTGTCTTCCTTTCCAACGAAAGGTTTTAAAACATGTTTATTTATATTGCGCACCAGACCCAAGGGTATTCGGGAGCGAAGGCAGAAAGAGGGTTGTTCAACTTAGGTTACATGTTACAAATAAACAGGGGTACAGCTACGGTTACAATGCTGTAGACATGTAGTGTCAAAAAATCACAGAAGTATGTACAGTGAGTTTACAAGAATGCAGATGTGACATATAAATAGAGCAGAGCAAATATACAAAATATACATGAGATCCCAAATGACAGAAGGCCGAAGTTAGGCATCATGATCTTTTAGCCATTGGATCTGAATTGCTGGTAAGGGAGATCTTCCCTTAGAGCAGTTGGAAGAGAGTTCCACAGTTGTGCCACTTTAACAGCGAAGCTACTCCCGCCAGATTTAGTACGTTTGAATCTGGGTACTAACAAAAGGTTAGAGTTAGCTTTTCGTAAGGGGCGAGAGGCTGTTTGTCTGGTGAATCGGTCTATAAGGTATTGTGGGGCTGCATGGTTGAGGCCTTTGTGTGTAAGGGAGGCTGTTTTTAGGAGGATTTTGTCTTTAGTGGAAGGCCAGTTGGTAGATCTCCTAAGGTCTGATATGTGGGCATTTTTAGGGAAGTTTAGGGCAGCTCTCGGGGCATTATTCTGAAGTGTCTGAATTTTGGAGGTGATGTATTTGTTACTGCCTATGAAGAGGGCATTGCAGTAATCTAGTTTCGATAGGATTAATGCACTTGCTAGAATTACGCAATTATTAGGTGAGAGGAAGGGCTTGGCTGCTCTAATTAGCTTGCAGGTGTAGGAGGTGGCTGAAGCCATGGAATTCACTTGTTTACCAAAGGTAAGCGTGGAGTCTATATAAAAACTGAGGGTTTTAACAACTTTGGCTACAGTAATGATGTTATTGTCAATTATGAAGGAGTCATAGTTGGGGCCCCGTTTTTTGATGTTGGAAGAAGTGCCTAGAATGAGGAGTTCAGTTTTGTCATCATTCAGCCATAGACCGTGGGCAGCCATCCATGCCTGGATGATGAGGTAGACTCTGTTCACAAAGGCCAAATCCTTGTCATAATCTCCCTTCAACGGGATGAGGATCTGTTTATCGTCTGCATAGTTGGTGTAGGTGATACCAAGCAAGACCGTGTAGATCATCGAAAAGGGGCTTTGTGAAGATATTATAGAGGGTGGGTGATGCACAGGATCCTTGGGGTACGCCGCAAGTAATGGGTGCGGGGTCAGCAGCTGCTAGAGGAGAGAAGACTCGCATTGTCCTGTTATTTAAGAAAGACTGGATCCATGCGACTGCTTCCTGGGAGAAGCAGGCTGCTGTGATGCTATTCTGAAACATGTTTCAGATCCCTCAATATGTAGCCAGTCGAGAGGTGACGGTACGCAAGACCATGCGACTGTTGGGAATGATGGCCTCCTGCATTTATTTAGTCCTACACTCACGATTGCGCATGCCCCCCATGCCAGAGTGGCTCAATAGCCACTGGTGTCAGGCCAGCGGACAATGGGACGATCTAGTGGTTGTCTCGGCAGCCCTGGTTCTCTCTCTCTGCAGTGATGGTTGAGGGAAAACCTCTTGAAAGGGAAGACCTTCACCACCCCCGCAGTAGAAGTCACGCTCACTACGGACGCATCTCTCATGGGTGGCGGGTGGAGGGCTCACCTCCTCAAGCAGACCGCGCACAGCGTTTGGTCCCCTGCAGTAGCATCCAACCACATAAACCTGTTGGAGCTTTTAGCAGTGTTCAAAGCCCTTTCATACGCAATTACAGGGAAAG
The DNA here is from genome assembly GCF_040938575.1 of Ambystoma mexicanum. NCBI lineage: Eukaryota > Metazoa > Chordata > Amphibia > Caudata > Ambystomatidae > Ambystoma > Ambystoma mexicanum. Next base: position 992,549,003 of record NC_090925.1, read on the forward strand.
ATAGTACTAGTCCTCACGGACAGTACCAAGGCCATGTGTTACCTGAACAAGCAGGGGGCACGCACTCGCCAGGGTTATCCAAACTGACCCAGAACATATGGAAGTGGACTCTCAAGCACAAGATGTTCCTCCTGTCTCAACATGTTCCAGGGGAACTCGATCTTTTGGCAGACGTACTTAGCAGAGACTTCCCACTACCCACAGAGTACGCATGGCGAATGGCGACTACACAAAGACATCGTCTACAATGTTTTCGCAGAATGGGGCTTCCCAGAGATCGACTTGTTCACAACTCTGGAGAACTCGCAATGCCCAGATTACGCCTCCAGGTACCCTCAGAACTGCTCCAAGGGGAAAGGTCTCTGAATAACATGGTCAGGGAAATATGTTTACGCTCTCCGCCCCCCCACCCCCCGACTCCCCTACTCAACAAGATAGTGCAGAAGATGCACCAGGAACCAGTCACAATGATGCTGGTGACCCCATTGTTGGCCCGCCAACCCTGGTTCTCCCATCTGATGGAGATGTCAATCTCCCCTCCGATGAAAAGAAACTACCTTGCCCTTACAACATGCTATCGCAGGACAAGGGGAAAACACTCCATCCATACCTGCAAACTCTCATTTTAGCGGCCTGGCTCCTGAAGTCATAGAGTTCAGGCACCTCCAACTTCTTCAGAGATGCATGGACATACTTAAAGAAGCAAGAAAGCCCAACACCAGACATTGCTACTCTAATAAATGGAAACCCTTTCCAAGAGCATCAGTCCTATAGACTGCTCCCCAACACATATTGTATCATACCAATCTCATTTACTGGATCCGGGTCTGGTTTTTAATTCCCTGTAGGTCCACTTAGCTGTACTTACCACGTCCCAGGTCTTGTGGTGGAAGATCCCAGTAATTAAGGTGTTCATGGACGGGTTAGAAGGCTTCATCCCCCTATTTCAAACCCAGCTCCCGGATGGGACCCAAATGTGGCACTTACTAGACTTATGGGATCTCCCTTTGAACCAATGGATAAGGCTAGCCTTAAAGCACTCACTTACAAGACTGCCTTCCTGGTGGAAGTCACCTCAGTAAGAAGAGTTAGTGAACTACAGGCCCTTTCAGTTCTAGACCCATTTGTCACTATCCACAAAGACAAGGTGGTTTTTTGCGCACTCGCCCATGGTTTGCGCCCAAGTTAATTTCAAAGTTCCATGTGAACCAATCTATACAACTACCCACATTCTTCCAGAGCCACACTAACGTAGCAGAAAGAAGTATACACACGCTGGATGTGCGTAGGGTAGTCATGTATTATCTGGAAAGCACTAGACCACTAAGAAAAGCCAACCAGTTTTTCATCTCAGTGGTGGCTGGTAGGGAAGGTGACCCTGTCTCTAAATCAGCCATTTCTAAGTGGATTGTCAATTTCATCACACTCTGTTACACTCTTGCCAAGAGAGATCTGCCCTTTAAGCCTAGAGCACACTCTACTCTGGGCACTGCGGCCTCCATAGCATTCATTGCAAATGTTCCTCTTGAGTCCATTTGCAAGGCGGCAATCTGGAGTTCGGTACACACCTTTACCAAACACTACTGCCTGGACACTCACTCTAGGTCTGATTCTCAGGTGGGACAAGCGCTACTAAGACATCTCTCCACTACTGTCCATCTCACTTACCACTACCAACTCCGGGTACTGCTTGCTAGTCTATGCACAGCATGTGATTCTAAGCAGATTCACAAGCATCAGAAGACATGCATTACTTACCGTAACAGAATTTCTGATGATTGTATCTGCTTAGATTTGCATGCGTCCACCCTTCTCCCCGCTCGGATGGAAGGAACATGGACATCTTACTACTACTTCTCTCTCTCTGTACTCACTCGCAATAGTCATAAGGCTCTCTCACGGCAGAAAAAATAGAATTGGAGGGACCTCGACACGTGAGGGATTTTGGGTACACTGCACGTCATGTTACGGATACTGTTACTGGCACGCCCATGTTGATGTCTCCTTTCGTCAATCCTCGATAGACAAGATGCAATACACCACGATTACCACTAGATGTCAGACTATATGCACAGCATGTGAATCTAAGCAGATAGTCATCATAAATGCTATTACGGTAAGTAATGCATGTCATATAAAAGATATATATTTATTATATTTACACCAGAATCATATTAAATACTTCAGACGGTTACGGTAGAACACTCAGGAATACTAGATAATACATTTCAAAGGGCACTTTCGCTTTTGTGTTTGTTCGGGTTTACAATTGTAACAACGTTAGAAAGGGTAAAGAGACGGTTATCATATTATCGGTAATTGCGCACTCATGCGTTTTTCAACAGGTCGTACGGTAATTCATATTATGCAAACACATATAGAAAAGTCACTTAAAGGGAGTAAAATAAGTGGTTAGTGCAACATGAGCTTAGTTCAAGGTTCTAGAGACAGTTTCTTCGCCTGGCATGTCTTTTAAGCCCAAAAACGCAACCGTAGCTAAAGTCAGTTTGGAGTGGGCTTTGAGTCTTGACAAACCGCAAATGATGAAGAGTTCCTGTGGATTTCTTCCAGTTTCTAAATGTATTGAAGTAGCAAGTTAACTAACAAAGGAGACCTAAAAATGGACTCGCAGCAGCTTGGGTCAGAGGTAAGAGGGGGTTGCCCTGGACACCACCTATGCGCACTCCAACGCTCTGGAGCGACTTCTTGGAATCCGGTGAGCAATACCTTTTTCCCCACAGTACCTTTTAGTTTGAAGAAAGGGTTTGTGTTGGATTTTGGCTTCTCTGCGATGTGGCAGATCTGGACCCGACCTCCTGAATTGCTTGGTCTGGTGATGAAAGGCAGGACAATGGACGGGGTCTTTCAGTAGCAGTCTCGAGGGAGGACCTGTAGCACGACTTTCAGCATCTTCTTGGTTCACTCTGCGGTTTTGGCACCTTTTCAGCAGCACCAATGAAGGCCACGGATCGCCGGTAATCTTCTTCGCTTCCTGCAGTCCACTCTCTGGTGAGGGGTTCTGGGCAAGTTAGATCAGATCTCTGTAATGTCCCTATGGGCTCAGCACATACTTTCGACGCATTCTGCCTTTCCACGACAATGCACTCGAAATGGGCAGCAGGTCTCCTGGTATTGGGGTTCTGCAGCTATGGAAGCTCCTAGAACCTCGGGAGATGGCTTGTTTCAAAGTTTGTCTTGGGTCTGGTTGTTCCCACCAGCCAAAGGGAAGGAGCCCTCTTCGGAGCTCCTTTGTCACATAGAGAACTGGTCAGGACAGCAGTGGTCGCTTTACGGTCTTGCAAAGGATCTGCAGGTGTTTCTAGTCATCTTCTTGGTTACCTCTGTGTCCTGTGGTCGACTTGCTTTACACTCCAGAAGCCTCACCTTTTAGTTCAGCACACACTCCTCTGCAATCTCTCTCAGCATTTTACAGAAAGGGGCGTTTGGCTGTCCAGTGGGAGCTGGTCCTATTCAGGCACTCTGGCAGACAAAGAAAAGGGAGGCAGAAGATTCCTCCCTCACCTCCTGCCTGCCCACACACTCTGGAGCCTAGGCAGAGGCAGAGATGCCTACTGGCTCCCACCAAAGGCAAAACACACACACACACACCTTCCCCTCCCAGAATGGTAGAATGACTCACAAAGAACAAGCACGCTATTAATGGCAAAAAAAGAAGGGGGGGGACCAAGTTGGTACTTGGGTGCCCCAATTGTGTACTACTGAGGCTATGCACATTGCCTGCGGTATAAAAAATACCCAATAGATGGTAGAACGCGTCCACTGCCACCAGCCATAACTAGGTGATTGTCTACGTGACTAAAAAGTCACAGGAGCAGAGGAAAGGGGGATACTAAATATCCCGTTGGCACTCCACTGAAGGTGGTGTGTGCCAATGTTTCAGACTATATCGTTTTGGGAGAGATACTAAGTATCTCTCTATCCTCAAGAACTGTAGTTTACTTAAGGATATAGAAAAATTATCTTAAAGGGGGACCCTAGGGGATCCCAGCAACACTGCCTATAAGGAGCTGTGTACTGCAGTAGTAACACACAGATGCCTTTAAGATCTATGGAGCGGACAGACTCTATAATACAGGTAGATTTAAGGATAGAGTTCCAAAGGACAGAGCCCATAAGAATGAATGAGCAGAAAAAAGTCTCCACTCATTAAGGATTAAATGAAAAATCTCCAGAAGTCCAGGAAAAAGTGCTAGGGGGGTCTCACTAGGAGAGGGTATGAAGCACAATAATGCATCTTCCCAACATTTTACCCACAGTCTTGGAGCAGGAGGATCCAATCCACTCCTGGATGGCTCTCTTGATCCAGTTGGTCATACTTTAGGGAAAGATCATCACCATTCTAAAATTGGGTACCTGGCCTGGGCTCAGTAGTGAAGTCGAAGCTGTGTAGGCCTATGGGCCACCTGAGCCGTTTTGGGGTTTCTCCTTTCATCTACATCAGCCACCTTAAGGGTTGGTGGTCAGTTTGAATCTTGAAAGTAGTTCCCTAGAGGTATGGCCTACATTTCTTCAGGGCCCACTGTAAGAGGATTCAATTCAGCACTACAGCCAAGTTAACGCCTAGTCTAGAATACTGAATGAAAACCCTTATTGATATATCTTTAGGTCCAGTTCATGCGTCCTGGATGACTACCCTTGTATAACACCCCTCTCTTGGAATCCCCCTGACCCCACTGAGCCAAGAAGTAGTTCTGTTTTGCAAGTTTAAAAGGTTTATTTGATAAATTAAAATATATATATCACACTTTATAATAAATTAATAATTGAATATCACACTTAATCTGATATGGTAAATATTAACAACGGAGAATCTGGCACTAGCACACTTCTTTATAATGACTAATGAGTTGACCTGAAATGGATAAGGTAGCCCACTGGTAAATAGGAACAAAAGTATAATGTGGTAGAGGAGGCTTTATGTAGCTCAGGTGGATGCAATATTCAATGAATGCAGTACAGAAAATACGCAATATGATTCAACCAGACAATGTAATCACTTTTCTCGGGCTATTCCCTCCCCCCCTCTTTATGCAATGCAAGGAAATGGAAGGAAAACACACAGTCCTCAGAAATGCAATCAACTGTAATTCAGTTCAATCCCAGCAAGCTTAGACAACAGAAAACAGATAGGAGTTTTGAAAACACAGATAGGAGTTTGAAAACACAGGCAATGCTTGGATATGTGCTGGCAATGAATGAGAAATATGCTAAATTTGCTTTTAATTCCCTTATAGAGGTTCAGGGTGAGTGGTATCTAGTTAATATTAGTCCAGGCTCACACTAGCAATGATGCAGGGATAGTTAGCAGGTTAAACGAATTTCTGGCAAATGGAAAGCAAAACTGCTGTCTTTTTACACGTGAAGAAATTTGCAAATCGCGGCAAAATTCGCGGATGCGCCGAGCGCTATCACAAAGGAACCGCAAGGACTATCTCTACCGTTTTGGGGTCCTAGAAAAGCCTGGGATCTCAGCTTCCAAATGAAAGTTATTGCAAGTCTCTAGCCCAAACGGTTGCGGAGATATGAGTAATTTAGTAAAGGTCGTTTTTGGTTTTGTAAATTTTAAACGCACACTTTTTCAAAATGACAAGTGACAAATTTTTGCAGCTAGAATGACAGGTGACAGCTAGGAGGCAGTTCTACTTAGGTTAAATAGATTGAATTAGATGAATTTAAACTAAGAGATGTGTTCTGAGTTTTGCTAAGTACTCACAAGAGATTTTGAACAGGAAAGCGACTTGGTCACGGACTTCAGTCTGGTCAGGTCTTTCCGGGTTCTGCTCACAGCGCCTGGCCTCTGGAACTGCTCACAGGGGTCTGGTCTCTGCTAGGCACCGGTTCTTTGGGTCTCTCTGCTCTGGATAGATTGAAGTCTCTAGTTTGGCTTTCTGGAGTTTGATGGAGGTAAGTATGGATTTTTCCGGCAGAGCGTCCCGCTGCAAATGGATTTGGAAAGTCCCTATCTGTCCTGTCTGTCTGCTTTTATGTGTTTAGAATGTGGGTGTGTTCTAGCATCACTGACCCTACCTCTCTCTCAGCTTCTAATTGGTCAAACTTCCATTCCTCCGCTTGATTGGCAAACTGAACTGTGAGTCAGATTGATGTCATTTTACAGCCTGCAGAAAGTCCACTCCTCCTGTCAACTTACACACAAATCTAGATTTGAAACAAATACATATTTGCAGAGGTACATATTGTTTTAAAATCATATGCACCCATCATGCATTACAGGAGGTATCCCCTGTTCAAACTCTGCTCTTCCTGGGAGCTTGCATTCAGAACTGGCACATATTTCACTTTTTAACTGCTTTTTCAATTTCCGACATGGACCCAACTTTACATACATGTGTGCAGGGGGTAGGGACATTAACTGATGAAGTTTCAGATTTTTAACATGCACACATTTAGAGTAATATCCACTTTTCCGCTAAAACCCCCCTGAACATACCACCGGTTCCTACCACGTCTTAAACTGTGGGCAGAAAAATCACAAGAATTATGGTATCATTTATAAAATTTTCACATGTCCGCTCTATGAATTATCCCCCTTTTTATAAAACCATATCCTTGCTGCAGGGGTGTGTCTTTTCAGGTCACATGGTACAGAAACCAGTCTTTCCAGTTTCTGCCAAGCCAGCTTGCTTCTCACAGGCAGTGCTCCTCCCAGCTTCTCCAGGAGGAAGCCACTTTTTACGACGTCTGTAATAAAAAACCTTTGCCTGAGTGGAGAGGGCTTTGTTCACTCTCTGGCAGAGCACAGGAAATTCAATTATCAGATAGATGGCATATCCTTAGCCTGGGCAGCAAAAGGAAGGTTGGCCTGGGAACACAGTGGTGACTCAAGTTTCACTGCTGATGGGTAGTTGCTAGGCAAAATCAAGTTCCTTAAGCCAGACCTTCAGCTAACTTTTTGTTGCTTTTAAAATAACTTGTAATTTTACACATGCAGCTAGAATGCTGATTCTAAGTGCAAAACTATGACATTTCAACAGTTACAAAGGCATGTGACACCAAACATAGGTCACTCATTTAATTTAACATTTTCGATTTTGGTGGTTTTAAATCCAGTTGCAGTTAGGCTTAAGCTGCTGACTCCATAGCATTTTTGTTATAAGCATTGTTTTTGGGCTCTTCATTTCCCAGATTTTGTAGGCACACAAAACTCCATTCTGCCAAATGTCTGCTGGTGTTCAGTGAATATTTTGCACATATTGCAATGTTTGAAAATAGGCATTTTGACTTGCCTTCAGGGAAACAGAGTGGTTTTAAAACGCCGGCTTTTGGATAGTGGTGAGTACTGGTACTGCACTCATTTTTGGGATTTAAGAAATGAATTCCCCACACTTCTAGGTTGCATTTGGCAATCAGCATTGCCATTCCCAATGGTTTCAGACTACTGTGCGGGTAGTCCAATGGTGGTTTTAAAGCGCTTTGAAGCTAACCGGCGCTACTGTTTTTCCTTTGGCAACCCATTTCCCTCATGGCAACCCGGCCTTTCATTCTCGCACTGGTGGGTGGCAAGTGAGGCAACCATTTTGGTGGGCGCACAAACTGCGCAGCTTTCCTGGATTTCAGCGCACATGTGGGTTTTCCGCCATCTTGAATTTCCTAAGCCCACAGCACCAAATGTTGTAGCAGGATAGCTTAAACGTGGGTCAGGACACCCAACAAGTCCCCCCCACGCGACTGCACTTTGAATTTGAGTCGATGGGGAGTCGCGTGCACAAGGGTTTTGACCCATGCACCGGTCTGTCCGCATAATCTTCTTCCTCTTCTGTAGATGACACAGTTCAGCGTTTTCTTCTCCATCCGGTACTGATCGATCGGTTCTCCTCGCCGGTCCTGATGGGAAGATTGGGCGGTACCCCGGGCCCGTTGCGTCTCTGCTCCCGGTCTCCGGATCGTTCTTCTTGGTCATCCTTCATGGTTTCATCTCTCCTAGGATGATAAAGCAAAAGCGGCAATATCTACTCATAGACGTTTTTCCACCACTGTTGAGGTAGTGGGGCAGCATATGCATTTTATCATAACGAAACATTACATTCTTATTTTGAGAAAAAAAAAACAGTATAACTAAGAGACAGTTTCATGCAAATCACAATATTTTAGAGACTAGATGTGGTATGTTTTATGATTGGAACTGAATTAGTCTGATACAGTACCCGCTAGGATTCCAGAGGATTCCTCCAGTTGTTGCAGAGTGTGCCTGGGATGGCAACATTTCAACTGGTTTATGTGGACCCACTTGTCTTCCCCCTCTGCCGAACCGCCTTTGGGGATGCGGATCTTGTAGGCCACAGGGGAGATCTTATCGACGATCTCAAAGGGTCCCTTCCATGTAGGCAAAAATTTGCGCTGCTTGGCCTGGTTCCTTTGGAAGTTGCATAGATAGACCCGGTCTCCCACCTGATATTCCTTCCTGGAAGTTTTCAGGTCATAATGGGTCTTCATGCTATCAGCCGATCTTTCTAGATTCCGCTGAGCATAAGCAAAAGCATGTTGAAGGTGTTTCCTTAAATTCTCTACATACTCATGGGTAGTGGAGGCATTTATCAGTGTCTGCTCTTGGGTCCTATAGAGCAAATGCTGAGGAAGCACCATCTTGCGCCCAGTCATCAACTCAAATGGTGACATTTTGGTTGCAGATGAAGGGGTAGATCTGATGGCCATTAGGACCAGAGGTAATCGGATATCCCAACTTGGCCCAGAATCTGCCACAAACTTCTTTAATATGCTCACAATTGTCCGGTTATATCTCTCTACTGCCCCAGAAGAAGCTGGCCGGTAAGCAATATGCAACTTCCTTTTGACCCCCAGTATCTCCCACATCTTTGTCATTACTTCACTGGTGAAGTGGCTACCTCTGTCTGACTCAATCCTTTGAGGTAGACCAAAACGGGAAAAGATGTGGTTAATCATCAAGGCAGCTGCAGTTTCTGCCTTGCAATTTGGGGCTGGGAGACATTCCACCCACTTGGTAAACAAGCATGTCACAGTCAACATGTACTTATTCCCCCTAGCCGAGCGAATCACAGGGCCTACAAAGTCGATTTGTAAATCTGACCATGGCAGTGTCATTCCCCGCTTTTGTAAAGGCGCCCGGTGTGTGAGGGATGTTGGCTGAAATTGTGCACACACAAGACAACCCTTCAAATATTGGTTGAGGTCCTGGCCCATGTGTGGCCAGTATGCAACCTCTCTTAAGATTTCCAATGTTGTGTGAAACCCCCTATGACCGGCGGTGGCCGCATCATGGGCGTGACTTAACATCAGGCTTCGGAATGAGGTAGGAACCACCCACTGATCGTGGCCAGCTTTGGATTTCCTTACCAGCAAACCGTCTTGGATTCGGAACATTTTTGGACATTTCATCAACACTCTTAGGTCCTCTTTCCCAATGTAATCGGTATCCGTCAGGGGAAAGTTCTCAGGGTCCTCAAGGTGCTGGTAAAATTTACCAATAATTGGATCCCCCTTCTGAGCGGTAATCAAATCAGCATCAGGGGTCTCCTTACTCCATTGTGCAATTGAAAGGTCGTTGTGAGCATTTGTCTGGGACCTAGTGATGGCAGTGACCTGGATTTCCCCCAACAGGGACTCAATCTCAATTAGATCCCCTTGGATGGCTCCGGTTTTGGCCAGCTGATCAGCTAAGTCGTTTCCAGTTTTGTCTGGTCCCTCTACTTTGGAATGACCCTTGATCTTTTTCCAATAGATGGTCATCCCATTCGAGGTGACCAGATCATCAATGTTTTGGATCAACTTCCCATGTTTCAAGGGTTTGTTGTTAGCACATACCATGCCTCTGGTCTTCCAATTAACCAGGTGCTCCACGAACCCGTTCCGTACATAATCCGAATCTGTGATTATGACCAGTTCGTGGAGTTGATGCTGGACAGCAGTGAGGATGGCCTGATGCACAGCCATCAATTCTGCCACCTGACTACTTCGGGGACCAATTTTGTATCCAGCGGAGGGTTCTGGGGACTCATTCACCCATGCATTCCCTACGCCGGCCACCAGTTCTTTCTCCCCGTTGTTGTCGACATGGTAAGAGCATCCATCCACATACACAGTGGGCATTCCCTCACACTTGTCTTCTTCAAAGACTTTGTGGGGGGAATTAAGGTATGCCTCCATGTTGTCCTTTATTTTTAGACTTTCGTCCTCGAGACAGTTTTCTCTGGCACAATCATGCAAGTCAGCCAGACCTTGCGCGAGGGGACTCTTCTTGTTTTGGCCATATCTGACCTCCACAGGAAAGCCTTGCATTGACAGAATCCAGGAAGTAATTCGGGAATTACTCACATTTCCGGCCCGGATTCTATCACTTTGGAGATATTGCAGAGGCTGGTGTGGAGTCTCCACTATGATGTGTTCCCCCTGGATAAACGGGCGGTAATTCTTCAATGCCCACACCGTTGCCAGGAGTGCCTTCTCACAATCGTTGAATTTCTCCTCCACAGAGGATAAAGTTTTGCTCGCATAGGAGATTACTTTATTGACCTTGTCATGCTTTTGATATAATACTGCCGTCAAGCACGTATTAGAGAACCCCGTCTCCAGGAAGAACTCCTTGTTTCTGACAGGGTAAGCTAGGCAAGGCGCTTGTGAGAGGCTTCTTTTGAGTTGTTTTACTGCCTCGGCTTGTTCTGGACCCCATTCCCACTTGACCCCCCCCTTCAGGAGATGAATCAGGGGTCTGGTGATCTCTGCGTAGCCCTCAATGAACTTTCTGCTGTAATTAGTCAGTCCAAGGAGGCTCCTTAGTTCCCGCAGAGTTGTGGGGTCTTTCAGTTTCTGAAGTGCTTCCACTTTCTTTTCCTGGGGACAAAGACCCTGAGGAGTAATCTCATGCCCCAAGAAGTTAACACGGGTTTTACACCACTGTGCTTTCTGAAAGGAAAGTTTTGCTCCGGCGGCCCTCAACTGTGTCAGCACATAACGGATCTCCGCTATGTGTTCCTCCACAGATGAACTTTTGATGAGGACATCATCTACATAAGCCAGGTTACCCCTCGCACCCAAGTCGGGCATGGCCTTGTGTAGAAAAATGTTGAATTCATTACCGGAGTTGAGGTATCCGAAGGGAGTCCGGGTCCAGGTGTACTGCTGGCCCCCAAAGGTAAAAGCCAGCTTGTATTGGTCCTCCCTACTGACAGGCACAGTCCAGTATCCATTGGTCAGGTCTATTGCAGTGAATACCTGTGACCCCTGAATCTGGGCCAGCCCTTGGTCAATGTAGGGCAGAGGCCATCGGGAAGTATGGACCCGTTTGTTGAGCTCCCTAAGGTCGGCGCAGAGTCTCCACTGGCCGTTCGGCTTCAATATTCCCAGCACCGGATTATTGAAGGTGCTGTGGACTGGACGGATTATTCCCCGGGACTCAAGGTTCTTAATTATTTCAGTAAGGGACTCCATTGATGCGAGAGGCAAGCGATATTGCTTCACAAACACAGGAGTCATGCCAGGGTCCGTGGGGATTGTTGTTGTGTGGATGTCAGTGCGACCACAGTCATATGAGTCTACCGCAAAGAGATCTTGGAAATCCAAGAAAACTTGTTTCAACTTTTGCTTTTGTTCCAGAGTCACACAGGCATCAGCTAGGTTGACTCTCTCTTCCACCATCTGCCTGAAGCCTGGAAAGACTTCTGGTTTGGCTATCTCCGCGGCCTCCTCCAGCTGGGTGGAGAAGTCCCTGGTCAGAGTGCTGATTTGGACCGGAGGCTTCAGGTGGGAAAGGCAGCCCTCATGGACCTGGAAAATCACCTCATCCCTCCTGAAGTCACAGGTCACATCTTCCTTACCATAGGGGCAGGAAGTGTACACCAGGAAGTTCCCCCCATGCCGGGTAAAAATCCTGTCTGGTGTTGCGTTGTCATCACTGTCACTGTCAAAACAGTCCTTGGGGATGGGTCCTAACACTTCATTTACAAGATCAATGGAGAAATGTCGGTCATCAACCGCCATTCCAATAATGGTGCCTGCGGCTAGAGTAATACTCTTTAAGTCGCTGTTATCCACCTCTATTAGAATGGGGTCATGTTCTATGTTGACTAATGGAGTCGGGTTTACCCCCAACCCTTGCTGTTGGAGAGAAGCATTTAGATGTATGTAAGCATCAGGGTTTTTCAACTCTTGTCCCCTTTTAACTTTCACTTCCAGGGAGAATTGTCGGGTCCTTTCTGGGATGGTGACTTCCTCTTTAACCTGAATTTCAACTGCATAAGGTAGCAATTGAGCTGACCTAAATGCTTTTTCTGGATCATCAAAGCCCATGGGATTATCCGCTAATCGGGACCAAGCTTTGAAGTTTATTAGGTCCAAACTAATGGCAAAGCGATTGAGAATGTCACTGCCTAAGTAAAAGGCGGCAGGGACGTCTCGCACGACCCAACAATTATGGACTATGCTCTTGTTGCCAATGGAGATTTTGAGCATACACCTGCTTGGCAGGAGATGTTTGGAATTAGGTACTTCCAGGTCCATTTCCCATTTGTCTATCAGTTTGAAGGTGGGAATGGCTGGTTCTTTTGGGAGTTGGCGAAACATGGCTTCGCTGATGAAGCTCTTACCGTTGTTCACACACACTCGAGCGAGAACAGAGTCCTTCCCATCATTTAACTGAACAGGGATGAACAACTGCTCTCCAATTTGCTGAATATCAGCCAGGCTCTGAGCTGATTTCACATCTTTCTGGACTATAGGAGTGGGAGTTTCAGATTGTGGATTGGTATAGAATTTCAGAGTGTTTCCTTCCAGCGTGGAGTACCACTTTAGACTGGAAGGAAGGTTGATTTTCAGAAATAGAGAGGACCCCCCATCACCAGTCTGTTGTCCTACTGCTATTACTGTCACGTCTGGAATTTGGCTATTCTGGAAGTGAAATTCTACTTGGTCAGATTTTTGTTCAACCATGTGGCATGTGCCGTTTAAACTAACATGGTTGGCACTCTGTTTTAATTTTATTGGTCGGCTAGTCTGGGTCCAGAGGACCTTGTTTACGCAATCTATTAGGGGTGACAACCTTCTCAGGAGGTCATTCCCTAGTAAACAAGGGGTACCCTCTGGGGTCACAACTATGACCGGGTGTTTCAACTTGTGTCGCCCGATCTTAATGTCCAAGTCTGCCGTCCCCTCGACGGGAATTTCCTTCCCGTCAAAGTTCTGCAGTTGTCCAGGAAGAGAGGTGAGAGGAATTTGGTAATTCTCTCCCCTTCCTGCATTCAGTTCGTCAAAGGCCCTTCTGGACAGCAGGGTAGCTTGAGATCCAGTGTCCACCAGCGCTGAGATTGTACCCTGCCCCTGTACTTGTACCGGGGCATAATATCTTCCCTCCTTCTCCTCAAGGGGGCACAGATAATGTACATTTTTGGACAACTGGTGGGCTAACTTTCTGGTTTTGGACATCGATAGCGAAGAGATTTGGGCAGAATTCTGTGGAGAGTCTTGGGAATCTGAAAGAAAAAGTTGGCAACTGGAGATCAGAGCCATTGTGGGTTCCCCTGGTTCCGGTTCTGGGCTGCCCCCCCCTTTTTGGAGGCAGTCCCCAGGATGGGTTTGAACCAGGGGATTTTCTTGCTGTTGGTTCTGGGATGAGATGGTGGGCGGCGGTAGCTCAGTCTCCACATCTCCCCAGTCTGGATTTGCATCCCTAGGGACCCATTTTTCTTTGGGAGGAGTTCCCCCCTCTCTGAAGGAGAAGATCCTTTTCCCAGGATCCTCTGAGGATCCCTCTCCCTCAAATTGGAAGATCTGTACCTCCTCCTCAAACTGAGTCTGTTTGGGTCTTTTGTTTCTCCTACCCCCCCTCTGCTCCTTAGGAGGCAGACTTTCAGGGGCAAGAGATTTTGTTTCCGGTTCCTGGGTTTCCAGGGGCTGTTTACAAGTGAGGAAGGAAGCTTCCTCCGAGGCTTTACACCCCCCTTCCCTTTGTGCCTCCTCCCTGGGAACCGGTGATTTATCGGGGTGCTGCCCCCGTCATTGTTCTGGAGCACCAGGTCCAGAGTTGGGTGCGTTCTGCGCCGGCATGCTGATCTGAGGGTTCTGCTGTGCCCTCAGTATATGACCCATATCCCGCGCCATGTTTTGAACCTGGCGCTCTAACTGGGAAACCCGCTCAGGCTGATACGGGGCCCTGTTTTCTCCCCTGGGCTGATCCCGGGAAGGGTAGCTGTCCCTCCTCTGGTAGTACCCCTGGTTGGGAAGATTTTGGTACCCCTCCACCCTTGGCCTCCCCTCTCCCGGATTCAGTGGTCTGGGCTCAGGGAATTGAGGAAAGAAGGATGGATGATTTTGGGGTTGGAAGTCGGGTGGATATCTGGGGAAAAAGTTCTGCCCAGGGTTTGGTAAATTTCTGCCCTCCTGTGGGAAGTTTGGAGGGAAGTTCCCTGGGTTAGGTGCTTGGCTGGATCCCCCCCCTTGGGCTGGAGGAGTCCACACATAACCCAGGATGGGTCTGTTACCTTTGTAGCGAGGACTTACATAGTCAGGAGAGCGAGGGACCCCATTTGTGGGGCTGCCTCCCTGGCTCCCTGTCTGCGACTGGCCCGAGGACCTTCTGGGCCTAGCATTATTAGGTGCAGGTAGGTTTTTAGGCCCCCCCATCTCCAGATCCAAAACGGGGGTGACCTTTACCTCTGCCACCTTGACAGCAGCAGGGGTGCTGTTGGCTTTGGGGTTTTTCTGGGCATTGCTTTTATTTTCTATGGGCTTCTGCACCTCATAGATCCGGGTAGCCTGTTCAATGACCCAGTCTAAAGATCTTTTCTCATGAAAATCTCTCACGAGCTGGGTCATTATATATTTGGGCAAGGCATGGAAAAATGTATTGACAAACTCTCTACTATCTGTGCGCACCCTTCTGGTGGTTTGCGCAAAAGCACGCTTTAACTCCTGCACAAATTCTCGTGGGGCCTGATCCTCCCCACATTGCAAATTGTAGGCCGCCTTGCGAGCCTCTTGAGGATTTCTGTGAACAGAAAAATGTTTCAGGATGGCCGCCTTATATGTGGACCATCTTAAATGATTTTGGTCCTCCAGCCCCGCAAAGAAACTGGAGTATTCCGGGGAGAATGTCCACTTTACATATTGAATACAGCTTTGGCTGTCCTTCAAATGGAAAGTCTCCATCATTTGTTCAAACAACTCTAAGTGCTCCCAAACAGAATACTTAGCGTTCTTATGGTAAGGCGTGATGACGCTCCTGATCGCCTTAATCTGCTTTAAGGGGTCCTTGAGCAAGGCCCTTTTTGCCTTATTGGCCTTTTTGGTTCGGGTAACCCTTGTCCATTCTTCGTCGGACTCAGAGGCACTGCTCCCAGAGGTTCCCGTCTGTTCTTCCAGGTTTTCCCGGATTCTGCGAGCCTGGGAATGGCTGGCAGAATGTGGGGACCTGGTCTCCTGTGTCCTGCGCAGTTCAGAGGAGTCTTCAGATTCCTCCTTGCTGTCAGGATTTGATGGGTACCCCCTCCACTGACCTAACTGGGCAGAGGTTTTCAGGATGCCCTTAATGGGCCTACTCTCCTGGGGTTCCCCACTGAACTGTATTGTACTTGGGTGCCCATACCCGGATGCCCACCCCTCCATTCCTGGATGGTACTGGCCTATGAGCCCCATACTCTTAGCTGGATAGTAATCTGCCGTCCCTGTGGCCCTGTGCTCATGTGCGCCAGGGGACACGGGGGTGGTAGAGTCCAGGGACTGGGGAAGATGAAGGCCCCTGGTGTTAGGGCTCCTGCGGTTATGGTCAGGAGTCTCTCTTTCCCAGCGGACCTCATCTCTATCCGCCCCTGCTCCCTGTTGCAATGCAAGAGCCTGCATTTGTGCTTTCAGTTCCTCTGTTAAGGCCTTACTCGACTCTATCAGTTTCTCCTGCATCGCTACCTGTTGCTGGAGCCTATCATTGTGTTGACAGAGGGCCTCATTTTCCCTCTGTGCTTCCTGGTTGGTCCTGGAGAACTGGGCCAGTCTTTGCTGCAGGAGGGTTACCTCCTGAGCTGTGTCCCTATTGGCCTGCTCCTTTCTTGCTAGAGCATCCTCCACCCTTCTGGTGTGCTCTACCAAGTTCTGGTTTTCTTTTTGGAGGTCACCCAGCCCCTGGTGGGCCAGGTGATTTTCTTCCATTTTCCTTTTTAAATGGCAGACTTCCTGGCCTAAGGCGTCTCTTTCCTGACTAAGAGCCTGCATTTGTGCCGCCAGGTCGTCCCTTTGCCGTTGAAGGGCACCAGCTTTTTGGCGCTCCTCATCAAACTCTGCCTGGGTATCCAGGTCTTTCAAGATCAGCTTGTTGCTCTCTACCTTCACTCTATCTAGATGACTTTGCAGGGTGGCTACCTGCTCCGTGCATGCCCTGTTAAAGTCTAATTGTTGCTCCAGCTTTTTCTGGCTCTGCAGTAAGGAGTCCAAACTGTCTTGGTGCTCCTTCTGTAGGGCCAGAAATCTGGTATCCTGTTCTGACTTTTCCTTTTGCAGCACATCCATATCCTCCTTTATTTTAGTGATGTACCGTCTGCTGTCATTTTCTGACTCCTGGCTCCTCTGCAGCCTCTGCTCAGAAGAGTCCAGATCAGATTGGGCCTTCTGTAATGCCATCTGTTGCCTATTTGCCAGATTTTGGCTTTCAGCACATCTATCCTGCATGTCTCCCATATATAGGTACAGGTATGCTGCTATCCTGGCGATCTTATTGTGTTCCTCTTTGGCTTTAGGAGCCATATATAGTTCACTCAGGGCCACGTGTAAGGGACCCTGATCTCTATATATATCTGACCCTGTTTCAGTGACCTGTTGTGTGATGGCCTGCAACCACACATCCTGGCCCTGTTCGGTCCATTCACCTCTCACAAATAGCTTATGCAAGAGGTGCTCTCTGGCTATTTTCATGTCTACTAAGGTCGTCATTCTAGAGATTGGTCTCTGTCCTGACTTACAGAAGTTAGTATTTTATTTTTGCAGAACAGAACTTTTCTTGGAGTGTCCCTTTTGAGGAATGCTTCACAGCGTAATGCAGCGTGGTGATCCGACTGGATGTATGTATCCCGTCAGTTAGCACACTGTATTAAGCTGCACAAGTGGTATTCTAACCCAGAATCCCGGATACGAGCCCCCACTTTGTAAGAGGATTCAATTCAGCACTACAGCCAAGTTAACGCCTAGTCTAGAATACTGAATGAAAACCCTTATTGATATATCTTTAGGTCCAGTTCATGCGTCCTGGATGACTACCCTTGTATAACACCCCTCTCTTGGAATCCCCCTGACCCCACTGAGCCAAGAAGTAGTTCTGTTTTGCAAGTTTAAAAGGTTTATTTGATAAATTAAAATATATATATCACACTTTATAATAAATTAATAATTGAATATCACACTTAATCTGATATGGTAAATATTAACAACGGAGAATCTGGCACTAGCACACTTCTTTATAATGACTAATGAGTTGACCTGAAATGGATAAGGTAGCCCACTGGTAAATAGGAACAAAAGTATAATGTGGTAGAGGAGGCTTTATGTAGCTCAGGTGGATGCAATATTCAATGAATGCAGTACAGAAAATACGCAATATGATTCAACCAGACAATGTAATCACTTTTCTCGGGCTATTCCCTCCCCCCCTCTTTATGCAATGCAAGGAAATGGAAGGAAAACACACAGTCCTCAGAAATGCAATCAACTGTAATTCAGTTCAATCCCAGCAAGCTTAGACAACAGAAAACAGATAGGAGTTTTGAAAACACAGATAGGAGTTTGAAAACACAGGCAATGCTTGGATATGTGCTGGCAATGAATGAGAAATATGCTAAATTTGCTTTTAATTCCCTTATAGAGGTTCAGGGTGAGTGGTATCTAGTTAATATTAGTCCAGGCTCACACTAGCAATGATGCAGGGATAGTTAGCAGGTTAAACGAATTTCTGGCAAATGGAAAGCAAAACTGCTGTCTTTTTACACGTGAAGAAATTTGCAAATCGCGGCAAAATTCGCGGATGCGCCGAGCGCTATTACAAAGGAACCGCAAGGACTATCTCTACCGTTTTGGGGTCCTAGAAAAGCCTGGGATCTCAGCTTCCAAATGAAAGTTATTGCAAGTCTCTAGCCCAAACGGTTGCGGAGATATGAGTAATTTAGTAAAGGTCGTTTTTGGTTTTGTAAATTTTAAACGCACACTTTTTCAAAATGACAAGTGACAAATTTTTGCAGCTAGAATGACAGGTGACAGCTAGGAGGCAGTTCTACTTAGGTTAAATAGATTGAATTAGATGAATTTAAACTAAGAGATGTGTTCTGAGTTTTGCTAAGTACTCACAAGAGATTTTGAACAGGAAAGCGACTTGGTCACGGACTTCAGTCTGGTCAGGTCTTTCCGGGTTCTGCTCACAGCGCCTGGCCTCTGGAACTGCTCACAGGGGTCTGGTCTCTGCTAGGCACCGGTTCTTTGGGTCTCTCTGCTCTGGATAGATTGAAGTCTCTAGTTTGGCTTTCTGGAGTTTGATGGAGGTAAGTATGGATTTTTCCGGCAGAGCGTCCCGCTGCAAATGGATTTGGAAAGTCCCTATCTGTCCTGTCTGTCTGCTTTTATGTGTTTAGAATGTGGGTGTGTTCTAGCATCACTGACCCTACCTCTCTCTCAGCTTCTAATTGGTCAAACTTCCATTCCTCCGCTTGATTGGCAAACTGAACTGTGAGTCAGATTGATGTCATTTTACAGCCTGCAGAAAGTCCACTCCTCCTGTCAACTTACACACAAATCTAGATTTGAAACAAATACATATTTGCAGAGGTACATATTGTTTTAAAATCATATGCACCCATCATGCATTACAGGAGGTATCCCCTGTTCAAACTCTGCTCTTCCTGGGAGCTTGCATTCAGAACTGGCACATATTTCACTTTTTAACTGCTTTTTCAATTTCCGACATGGACCCAACTTTACATACATGTGTGCAGGGGGTAGGGACATTAACTGATGAAGTTTCAGATTTTTAACATGCACACATTTAGAGTAATATCCACTTTATCGCTAAAACCCCCCTGAACATACCACCGGTTCCTACCACGTCTTAAACTGTGGGCAGAAAAATCACAAGAATTATGGTATCATTTATAAAATTTTCACATGTCCGCTCTATGAATTATCCCCCTTTTTATAAAACCATATCCTTGCTGCAGGGGTGTGTCTTTTCAGGTCACATGGTACAGAAACCAGTCTTTCCAGTTTCTGCCAAGCCAGCTTGCTTCTCACAGGCAGTGCTCCTCCCAGCTTCTCCAGGAGGAAGCCACTTTTTACGACGTCTGTAATAAAAAACCTTTGCCTGAGTGGAGAGGGCTTTGTTCACTCTCTGGCAGAGCACAGGAAATTCAATTATCAGATAGATGGCATATCCTTAGCCTGGGCAGCAAAAGGAAGGTTGGCCTGGGAACACAGTGGTGACTCAAGTTTCACTGCTGATGGGTAGTTGCTAGGCAAAATCAAGTTCCTTAAGCCAGACCTTCAGCTAACTTTTTGTTGCTTTTAAAATAACTTGTAATTTTACACATGCAGCTAGAATGCTGATTCTAAGTGCAAAACTATGACATTTCAACAGTTACAAAGGCATGTGACACCAAACATAGGTCACTCATTTAATTTAACATTTTCGATTTTGGTGGTTTTAAATCCAGTTGCAGTTAGGCTTAAGCTGCTGACTCCATAGCATTTTTGTTATAAGCATTGTTTTTGGGCTCTTCATTTCCCAGATTTTGTAGGCACACAAAACTCCATTCTGCCAAATGTCTGCTGGTGTTCAGTGAATATTTTGCACATATTGCAATGTTTGAAAATAGGCATTTTGACTTGCCTTCAGGGAAACAGAGTGGTTTTAAAACGCCGGCTTTTGGATAGTGGTGAGTACTGGTACTGCACTCATTTTTGGGATTTAAGAAATGAATTCCCCACACTTCTAGGTTGCATTTGGCAATCAGCATTGCCATTCCCAATGGTTTCAGACTACTGTGCGGGTAGTCCAATGGTGGTTTTAAAGCGCTTTGAAGCTAACCGGCGCTACTGTTTTTCCTTTGGCAACCCATTTCCCTCATGGCAACCCGGCCTTTCATTCTCGCACTGGTGGGTGGCAAGTGAGGCAACCATTTTGGTGGGCGCACAAACTGCGCAGCTTTCCTGGATTTCAGCGCACATGTGGGTTTTCCGCCATCTTGAATTTCCTAAGCCCACAGCACCAAATGTTGTAGCAGGATAGCTTAAACGTGGGTCAGGACACCCAACACCACACAATAGAAAAACATTCTTGTGCAATGGTTGCCCACCTGGTTTCCCTATCTTTTTAATGTTCTATTAATAAAGCAGACTGGGTGCTCCCTGTGTTTGCTATCAAATTGGCCCAAGACTGTTCCTATACCTCTGTTGGAAGCATCATTTTGGACTAGGAAGGCCTGAGTGTAATCTGGAGCTTTACAAAGGGCATCATTCAGACCCTGGAAGGCTGTCAGTCCTCATTCCACTTGAGGTTTTTAGGGTACTTGGGAGAGGATATGGTATTCAGAGGTAGACCGCTTTACTCTGACCAACTTGGGATTTACTTGCTTTGATGGTCAGACTGGCCTGCTGAAGCGCCTGCGGCACATGTCCCAGGTGGTGAAGATGTTCTTCCCAGGTAGGGCTGAACACTGCCATGTCATCCAAGTATGCCATGCAGAAGTTCTCTAACCCATTCAGAACATGGTTAACCATTCTCTGGAATGTGGCTGGTGCATTATTTAAGACGAAGGGCTTCGCCTTAAACTGGTACAAGCCTTCTGTAGTTGAGAATAATTTGACAATAACCACTTGTTGGGTCAAAAGTACTGAGGAATTTTGTTGAGCCCAGCGTATCCACTATTTAATCTGTCCTTGGCAAGGGATGGGCATCGGTCTTAGTGACTGCATTAAATGTCCTATAGTCCACACAGAATCCAAGTTCCTTAGTTCCTATCTTTGGTACGAACACAACTGTGCTAGTCCATGGACTTGTGGAATGTTCAATCACTCCAAGGTCAAGCATCTTATCGATCTCCTCTTTTATGATTCCTCACATTATCTGACATACTGTAGCCACCGCTTTTAACAGGTACACTATCACCAGTGTCCATGTCATGCTGGCCCCAAAGGGTCAAGCTTAGTGCAAGTGAGAACAGAGGGGCAAAGTGAGTTAATAAAGCTTTGGACTCCTCCTCCTGCTGCTGCTGCATTGTCAGATTAGTAGAGTTTTACCCCTTCTACTGACCCATCTGAAGTGTCCCCGGAAAAGATCTGGAAGAGGCTCACTCTCCTCTTAATGGTCAGAGGCTAAGAGCAAAGCTTCTACATCTGGTCTGGAAATATAAGCCTTCAGACGGTTGGCATGAAAGACCACAGGGGCCTTCTTGGGGTTGCTAAAGTCTACCAAATAATTGACCTCTCCATATGTTCCCACAACTTTGAAGGGTCCTGTCCATTTGTCCTTTAAGACCCTCTGTCTTATAATGGGACGATTATGAGAACTTGTTGGTCTGGAGTAAACTCCACCATATTTGCCTTCTGGTCGTGCCATTGCTTAACCAGAGCTTGACCAGCTTTCAAATTCTCAGTAGCCTCTGTCATCATAAGTGCCATTCTCTGTCCGAGGCCAAGCACATAGTCAGTAATTCGTACTGGCTTGAGGGAAGGAACACTCTCCATGCCCTCCTTAATTATGGCTAAAGGGCCTCTGACTGGATGACCATAAAGTAATTCAAAGGGTTAAAACCCACTCCAGCTTGAGGAACTTCTCTGTAGGTAAATAGAAGGCATGGCAGAAGAAGGTCCCACTTTCTTCTAAGTCGTTCTACCAAAACTCCAGTCATGCTCTCCATGATTCTATTAAACCTCTACCAACCCATTTGTCTGAGGGTGGTAGGCAGTTGATAACTTGTAGGTGACCCTGCAGGTTTCCCACATGGCCTGCATGTAGTGGGACATACAATTTTACACCCTGTCTGATACAATCTCCTTAGGTAATCCTACTCTGGTAACAAATACCAAGTAGGGCTTTAGCCACTGCCTGAGCAGTAACAGTTCTCATTGGAATTGCTTCAGGGTATCAGGTGGCATGGTCCACAACAACCAGTATACATCTGTTGCATGTAGATGTTGGCGGGTCTAGGGGACCAACAATGTCAATCCTCACCCTCTCAAAAGACACTCTCTCACTGGGAAAGGCACTAAGGGTGCCACATTATTGGATCCACTCTTACCAGATAACTGGCAGGTGTGACAACTTGTACAGTGTTTTTCTATGTCTGCACCCATCTTGGACCAATAGAAGTGCAGTGAAATCCTCTCCTTGGTCCCCTTAGAGTGATGTGCTAACTGTAGACATGTGGGTCTTAGTTCCTGGGGGACCACCGGTCTCCTGGAATAGACTCCATAGGCTCACTGTATAGAAGTCCATCTTTCCAGTACAGCCTATACTTCGTAGGGTCTTGCCCCTCACTCTGGGAAGCTGCCTGCTGACGTAGTCCTTCTAGAGCGGGATCCTATTTGTCCCCTACTGACGTCTGTCCTTGAGGGTCCACCTTCTGCAAGCAAAGTCTGCAGCTCAGGATGGTCTCTGGATCCAGATCATCTAGACAGGGTTGAATAATCTCCTCCTGTGACTCTTTAGTAGAGGGTTCCTTTAGGACCAACTCAGCCTCAGCTGGTGGTGGGTTCACAGGGGTGACCTCTAGGTTTTTTACAGGAACCTTTTTAGTTGTGGAAGTTTTGGGCTTGGTGCCCTTCTTTCATTGGGGGACTCTGGGTTTCCCCTTGGTCTCAGTTGTCAGATCCTTTAAGGTTGCCTTTCTGGTTTTCCTTGTTAACTCCCTTCACTTCTTAGCAAGAGGTTTTGGTGTGCTGGAGACTACACCTAAGGCCTTCAAATCATTGTCCAACTGAACCCTTCCTGGTACTGAACACTTACAGGAATGTGTACAGTCCTCTCATTACATTTAATGATAGCTGGCAACACTGGACACATTTGGACTGGGCCTCCTGCTACCTTAGTAAACCTTTTGGGAGCCTTAGCAACTTCCTCAGGTTGAAATAAGCTTAATCTACCACAGTTATACTGGCCCCCAGTGTCTCCAATGGCAGGTGTGACCTGACCATTTAAAAGTACACTGTCTTTATAATACTCTTTAATATTATCAGTGATGGAATTATAAAACTCAATGTTCTGTTGTTCCCATAGTCCCAGAGATACTAAGGAACCTCTAGCTTGAACACCAATGGGTTATTAAGCTTGAGGGTGAAAGCTAGCCTCTGTCATTGGAGTATCCACATCATGTGTGAATGCTAAGCTGACGGAGGGGATCCCTGAAGGTTTGTCCTTAGATCTGGGATCTCCTTTCACATGGTACCCAAACCCACAAACCGCACATTTCCCAAATGTCTTTTGGAATGGGGGTTTCTGATAACCTCCCTCACGCTTGGTTCCAGAGGTTTCATTAGTCCTATATGGTTGTTTAGGGGGTTATTTATCCTTATGTTTGTGGCCCTCTTTCGGTGGGTGATTTTTGGAGTGATCCTTCTGATCCTTCTTGTGCTTTTTCCTTTCCTCTTTCTTGTGCAGAGCCCCAGAATCCTTATGAGTAGCCCTATTGACCACCCACAAGTCAGCAGCCACTGCTAGCTTCTTGGGGTCCAGTTCTTTAGAGTCAGCAAGGTGTTGTCTGAGCTCTGGGGGACAGGCATCAAAAATACTTTCCAGCATGAAGAGACACCTCATGCCTTCATAAGAGCTCACCTTGTAGCCCTTAAACCCACCCATCTACGTTTTTCAGGCGTTCAAACACCCACCTCAAAACCTTCCTCTTTGCTTCTGCTTTCTCTCTCCCTCTCCCCTGCTAATTCTTCGCTGAAACTGCACTGAATCTGCAACTGGGCCACTCTCACCGACCTCGGTCCTGGGCCCAGCCACTCTCCACTTGCACTGCCTCCCTGGCAACCCCTGCACTGTGGGACTGTGTCTGTATCCCTACAGCCCCCCCTTCCCAGCACTTGTTCTGCACTTACCTTGCACTTGCCACCAGCTGGCCCTTTTATTTATTTATTCTACTTACCTTGTACTGCACTCCCCCCCCCCTCCCCTTCCCCATGCACCTCTCCCTTCCCCCTACCCCTGCACTTGCGCGATCTGAATGAGACCTGGCAAAGTAGGATCGTGGTCTGTCTTCCCCTTGTTCCCCCCTCCCTGCCTCGTCGCGCCTTGAAACACTTGTGTATAGGCGCGTTACAAATGCCATATCATATCATATCACGTAGCACACAAGTTAAATCTTTCTTCTTGTGGTCCCTAAACCTTTTTAGGTATTTGGAAGGAGTCTTCCCAAACCTGGCTATGAGAGTAGTTTCTACCAACTGGTAATCTTGTCTATCAACATCATTCAACTCCATCACAGCCATTCTGGGGGAGCCTAGAGATTACCCATGGAACCAACTCACTTTCACAAATACCTTGTACTTTGTATGTATACTCAAATGTACTCGGCCAATCAAGAATATCAGTTTTCACATCCTACAAACTCACCAAATCTTTGGGGAGACAAGGCTTCCTGCTTCTGGAGTGGTCTGGCAAAGAGGACTCTGAAACAGAAGTAGAATCAAAGGACATCTTTTTCATCTCTAGTTCATGCTGCATCTCTTTTTCCCCGAGTTGCAGTTCCTTCCTCGTTTCTTGTCTCTCATTTCAGACTGTATTTCCAGTTTCCTCAATTCAAGCTGCATTTTCATTTTTTCTAATTCTAGAACCAACTACGCTGACATGCTAGATACACGTAGGGTTGAGGTCAGCGGAGTGACATGTGGATTAATATTCATACTTTAATCCACATCATCTTCTACCTCATGATCTGGAAGTTGAGGGCTAAGGGTTAAACTTTCACCATCATTCTCTTCTAGGTCTATTCTGTAAGCAGGAGTTACAGACCTACTTACAATTTGGTAATCCAACAAGCTTTGGATTAACACAGCTTTTTCCCTTGTGTACTAAGACATTTATCTTTACATATTTCTTTCAGTTTTTCAACAGTAAGACATAAGAGCTTCTGCCTTATACGTTTCCATAGTGGACATAGTTGTTGGTCACTATAGTATAGTGACCAGGAGGATGGCCTCTTTGTGTGTGCAATACAACCAGAAATCGGAGTACTCCAACCTACACAAATACCACCAGCTGTAACACCAGTGTTAGGGGATTTTAGGAAAAGTCATACTGGCAGTAAGACTTTAGTAATCTATCCCAGTGGTTTGTAGATCGCCCAACTCTTAGTATCAGTCTGCACGAGCTCAGGACCTTGGTAGTGTGTCAGAGCAGTCAGGCTTATTTTAAGAGATAGATGTGAGCTGTAGGGTAGTACTCTGAATCTTAGTTGGACAGGCACAGCAAAGAAGCACTTACATATATATTTATATAAATGATATATAGATTTATTATATTTACACCAGAATCGCGTCAATGACTTTAGACACTGGAAGAAATCCACAGAAACTCTTCATCATTCTCTGTTTGTCAAGACTTCAAGCCCTCTCTGAACTGCCTTTAGCTAGGGTTGCGTTTTTGGACTTTGAAGACTTGCCAGGTGAATAAGCCGTCTCTAGAACCTTGAATTAAGGTCATGTTGCACTAACCACTTATTTTCCTCCCTTTAAGTGACTTTTCTATATGTGTTTGCTGCAGAGTAAATGCATTACCGTATGACCTGTTGAAAAGCACATGAGTGCGCAATTACCGATAATACGATAACTGTCTTTTCCCTTTATAACGTTGCTACAATGATAACCGCGAACAAACACAATGTAACCGTGAACAAACATAAAATAGGCAGTGCCCTTTGAAGTGTACTGTATTCTACCATAAACGTCTGAAGTATTTAACGTGATTCTGGTGTAAATGCACATATGTTTATATAAAAGATATATTTATTATAAATGCTTCTTTGCTGTGCCTGTCTAACTAAGATTCCTCTTAAGATCAGCCTGACTGCTCTGCCACACTACCAAGGTCCTGAGCTAGTACAGACTGATGCCAAGAGTTGGGGATCTTCAAACCACCGGTATAGCTTACTAAAGTCTTACTGCCAGTAGGACTTTAGGAAAACTCCCATAACGTTGGGGGTCTGACAAATGTAAGAAAAATGTGCAGCACACTCGATTTATTTATTTGCATTTTCAAAGCGCTCACACAGCCCGGGGGCATTGAGGCGCTGTTACAAAATTATTTTTGTTTTTTTGTTGTGGTCTTAGTTGCATATTTATAACGCGCTTAAATACCCAGAGGTTTCGTAGCGTGGACCCGGGGATCGAACCTGTGTTGCTTCATGTCATCTTGTTCCAAGGCGAGCACGTTGGCACTGAGCTATACTCCCGGGATAACTCGATGGGGCACAGTCTGCGCTAGCAGCCTTTTATGAATAATTTCTTGGCTGAGATGCATTAGCCTGCTACTTGGAAGTCAGTATACACTTTCTGCAGGCATTATGGTCTGGAATCGAAAGCTACAGTGCACGCACAAATAGGATACACCACTTTGCACAATTCTCCATATGGTATATTCAGCTTTTATCTGCACTCCATTTCAAAATAAATGTTTTGTTTACTATTTGAACAGACAGGGGTAACAATATCACATTGCAAGCTACATGCCAGGCATGAAGGTCGTTCTCAGTCGGCTTGAATGGCGGTCTTCAAATTATCTCAACACATCATTTCTCACTTGCCAGGATTAAATTATTGCCAGTGTATAGTGCAAATATTGTGGCCTTCCAGCAGCATATTAATAGCATGATCCCAGTTCTCCAGCATGGGGTCTGGCATGGATTCACATGCTCATGAATATTCCCCGTCTTCAGGCTGGGAATCCTCGGTAAAGAAAAAATCAGTATCAGTTTCGTTTCTGATCTGTCTTTCGTAGTATTAACCAATCACTGATCTCTGCGTCATACTGACCACAGCCAATGACTGCCCTCTACCTAAGCCCCGCCTCTGGCAGCCATCTTCAGATTTTTATCGCACGTTCAAGTGTTGGGAGTCCTCGTGCTTAGCTCTCGAGCTTTTACTGCATGTTTCACGCTTTTTCAGGTGAATTTTCACATTTTTTCGGTTAATCGAGCCTCAAGCTCCACCGTTTCTACTCCCGTTAACGGCTACCCGTTGCGGGATTTTCCTACGCCCCTCAAGGGTGACGATTTCGTCGAATCAACTTCTTGGAGGATTCCAGAAGATTTGCGGCCTACTTCGAGATGGCCCAGGATGCGAGTTCGTCGCCCGGACCCAAGCTGTTTCGCAGCTGCCCTGGATGCGGGCTGCAGAATGTGTTTAAGGAAGACGAACATTTGCGATGCCTCTACTGTCTTCATGGGGACAAGCCTCATGTAGAGAAGGACTGCCAGTTCTGCAAGAACTTGTCGGAGCGGACCATGAGGGACCGTCGATCCCGTCTCGCAAGCTGGTTGGAGAAGGGCTCGACGGGTGAGAAGAAGAATAAAGGGTCCGAGCGGGCTTCTAAGTCCTGTGCGGGCGCCCCGGCGACGGGGGACCAACACCAGGCCAAGCGCCGCGAGTCCGCTGGCTCCGGGAGCGCCGAAAGGTTGGGCTCTTCGGTCGCCAGGCAGGGCGCACCTTCCCCGGCACCGTCAACCACAAGCCAACGCTCCGGTTCGGGGAAGAGAAAGTCCGAGACCCCGGGTAAGCTTCGGGAGAAGCCCCGTCCGATCTCGGAAGAGGGGGAGCGAGGCATTGCCCCTCCCCCGAAGGCGAAGGCCCGGGACGCACCTAAGGTGGTGAAGGCCCCTACCCAGCAGGCGAAGGCCTCTATCGAGGCTATCGCGGCGACTCTGGCCAAGCCGGCAGAGACACCGCCAGCGGAGACTGCCTCCGGGACTAGTTTCCCTGCCGCCAAGGAGGGAATCCTCTTTTCAGCCCATCGTCGTGGCCGCCATGATGGAAGAAGCGAGGGGGGGCACGGTGCCCTCCTCGAGCTCGGAGTCAGCCTCGGAGGAGGAACTGACCGAGGCCGTGAGGAACCTCGAAGTCCAATTCGAGAAGGTTCGATCCCGTCAGGAAGATCCTCGGGAGATAACCGAGGAAGACGACGATGGTGAGGAAGAGCGGCCTTCCCTTCCGGCGCAGCCGGATCCTAGGCGTCAGGATGGCTCGGCGGCCATTTTGTCTGCCATCCAGTCCTTATGCTCTGAGATAAGGACGAGATTCCCACGGCCCAGGCTGGAGGACCCGCAACCTGGCCCGTCGGGAAGTCCTCAGAACAAACGACGGAGGACCCAACCCTCTCCTCCGCTCGCCCCCGTAAGGCCTACAGTTCCCTCCTCATCCTCCGACGAGTCGGGAGATGACGGTGCGTTGGGCTCAACGACGGGTTCTGAGGGCGACGATGACGGAACGGGTCTCCCGTCTCCCGTCGCACGGGCCTCGCCGCCCCACGAGATTGGCTCATTCCACGGCATGATCGCCAGGGCGCCTGAATTGTTCCAGCTCTGCCCGGAGGAGCAGAAAAAGGAAGGTTTCCTCTATCAGCACTGGGAGGCCAAGAGGAAGACGGTCATCGCGGTGCCCCTATTCGATGACATCTGGGAGGAGGGCCTGTCGGTTCTCAAAAACCCCTCCACGGCACCAGCCAAACGGGACCGGTACGAGAAGAAGTACCGGGTCCCCGAAACTGCTCCCCTGTGCCTCAGGGCCCAGCCAACGCCAGACTCGGTCGTCTCGGCGGCGGCGAAGAAGAAAGCGGCGGGGTCAGGAGCCTCGACGTCGAATTCCCCGCCGGACGGCGAGGGAAAGAAGTTGGACGCCATGGGGCGGCGGGTCATTTCGTCGGCGGCGACAACGATCAAAGCGGCCAACGCCCTGGCGATCGTGGCCTGTTACGACAGGGAGCTCTGGTTTAAGCTGGCCCCCATATTGGACTTCCTGCCGGACGACAAGAGGTCAGAGGCCCTGGAAATACTGCAAGAGGGCGAGGTGGCGTCGGACCACGCCATAACGGTGGCAACCGATATTGCCGATACTGAGTTCTGCCAGCTGGGCAACGGTGTTTGTCTACGACGACAGGGTTGGCTGCGGGCGACCGACTTCCGTCAGGATGTCCAGACCAGGGTGTTGGACATGCCGCACGACGGCAGCAACTTGTTCGGGAAGGCGGTGGACGAATCCCTCCAAGCCATAAAAACGGAGACGGCCCGCGCCCTAGGAGCCCTTCAGCAACGACGGCCCTTTCGGAGCTCCGGAGGCAGACAGGGGGCCTCCAAGGGATCCAGTGGTGGCTCGTCGTCCTACCGCCAGGCGGCACGCTCCTCATCTCAGGAGGCCTACAGGGGTCGCGGCAAGCAGGGAGCGCCTCGCCGCCGCCGGCAAGGTGGCCAGGGCGGCAAGGCCATCACCTCCAAGCAGGACTGAACCGGCCGTGGTCTCGGGCCCCCACCGAAGCACCCCGGTGGGAGGCCGGCTGATGAATTTCGTCGGCGTGTGGAAGTCCATCTCCACCAACCGTTGGGTGCTGGATACCCTGACAAGAGGACACTCTATCAAATTCCTGAATAAGTGCCCTCACGTTCCACCTGTGGCCAGGAAGGAAAATCACGTCCCGCAACTGCTGTTGGAAGTACGGGCGATGCTCAGGAAAGGCGCCATCGAGCTTGTCCCGAAGAGGCTCCTGGCCTCCGGGCTGTACTCAAGGTACTTCCTCGTCAGGAAGAAGACGGGCGGCTGGCGCCCCATCCTGGACCTTCGTCGTTTGAACAAATACATCAGATCACAAAGGTTCAGGATGGTCACCCTCCAGCACGTACTGGGACAGTTGGAGGAAGGCGACTTTCTATCTTCGTTGGACCTGGAGGATGCATACTTCCACGTTCCCATCCTCAAAAGTCACCGAAAGTTCCTCAGGTTCGTCGTCCAGGGACGCCACTACCAATTCAGAGCACTGCCGTTCGGATTGAAGTCGGCCCCCAGGGTCTTTACCAAGTGCCTAGCACCAGTGGCGACGCGGCTGTGCCTGCAGGGGATTCACATCTACCCCTACCTGGACGACTGGCTCATCCGCTCAAGGACGAGGGAACTCGCCGTCGAACACACTGCGAGGACCGTCCAGCTACTCACAGACCTGGGATTCGCCATAAACTACCCAAAGTCCCACCTGGTGCCGTCGTAGGTGGCCCTGTTTCTGGGAGCGAAGCTCGATACAGTGAGGCGCCTGGCGGCCCCGTCGGAAGAACGGACGAAGACCATTCTAGGGAAAGTGCAGCGCCTGCTAGCCACGGACGTGGCCAGGGTGAGGTCCATCAAGTCCCTCCTGGGGATGATGTCCTCTTGCATCTACCTGGTGCGCCTCTGCAGACTACGGATGCGCCCTCTTCAAGAATTTCTCGATGCCCATTGGATGCAGGTGACGGGCACCTTCGAAGACAGGGTCCCCCTCAACGAGGTGTTCCGGCGGGCGATTTAGTGGTGGGGCGTTGGAGCGCACCTCACGGCGGGCAAGGACTTTCAGACGCCGGCGTACCAGGAGACGGTGACGACGGATGCCTCCCTGGAAGGTTGGCGCGCCCACACCGGAGATCTCCACGCAAGTGGCCTCTGGCTCCCGGAGGAGAGGCTCCTGCACATCAACGTCCTGGAACTCCGAGCCGTGTTCTGGGCTCTCAAATCGTTCCTCCCGTCGCTCAAGGGCAAGGTGGTGCGGATCTTCACGGACAACACCACGACAATGTTTTACATACGGAAGCAGGGAGGCACCAGATCCCCAGCCCTATCGAAGGAGGCACAGGATCTGTGGCACTGGGCGGTCGCCCAGGGGATGTTCCTGGTTCCCTTTTTCCTGGCAGGAGAAAGAAACACCATTGCCGACTCGCTCAGCAGGGAGCTGCGCGCGTGTCACGAGTGGGAATTGCGCCAGGATCAGGAGGATCAACTCTTCCGACGATGGGGCAAACCCCAAATCGACCTGTTCGCAACAGCGACGAACTCGAAGTGCAAGAGGTTCGCCAGCAGGTTTTCCCACCCGAGAAGCATGGGCGATGCGTTCTCGTTCCCCTGGGATGGCCTATACCTGTATGCGTTCCCTCCGTTGCCGTTGCTGGTTCGACTCCTCAGCCAGCTCAAGAGGTCCCAGTGCAGGATGATCCTCGTCGCACCGGCGTGGCCGAGGCAGATCTGGTTCCCGGACCTTCTGGACTTGTCAACGTCCCCTCCCATCAAGCTGTCGGCGGATGCGGACCTTCTCTCCAGAGAATGAGGCGCCATCTTCCACCACGACCCGGCGTCGCTGAACCTGCAGGCTTGGCTCCTGCAGCGCTAGAGTTTGGAGGCTACGATATACCGGCCGATTGCAGAGAGGTTCTTGCAAAGGCCAGGGCGTCCTCGACTCTCAAATGCTACGGTCATAAGTGGAAGAGGTTCTCTATCTGGTGCCGAGCACAGAAGATCAACCCCCTACGGATTACGGCCCCTCAAGTGCTGCCGTACCGGCTATCGCTGGCAAAGGCTGGGCTAGCCCATGCCTCCATTAAGATTCATCTGGTGGCGATCTCCAGATATACCAGAACCACAGGACGGACGTCCCTGTGGTCCCATCGACTGGTAAAAGAGTTTATGAAAGGACTGTTCCTGTCGTTCCCGCTGGTGAAGGCCCCGGCCCCGGCGTGGGAACTTAACGTGGTGCTGACCAGGCTCATGGGGCCCCCATTCGAGCCGATGCACTCCGCACCGATGAAGTTTGTGTCGTGGAAGACTGCATTCCTGGTAGCCATTACCTCCGCACGACGAGTGGGAAAGATCCAGGCCCTATCCTGCAAAGCACCGTACTTGACTTTCCATGCCTCGAGGGTGGTGCTTAGGACGCACCCCTCCTTTATGCCCAAGGTGCCGTCAGACTTCCATCTTAACGAGCCCTTGGTGTTACCTGTTTTCTTCCCGTCTCCTTCGTCGCCGGCCGAGAGGACTTTGCACTCGCTGTATGTGGCTAGAGCGCTGAAGTTCTACGTGGACCGCACGAAGAGTTTCCGGAGGACATCACAGCTGTTCGTGAACTTTGGACCTGTGAATCAAGGGAAGGCTCTCTCGAAGTCTTCTATTTCCTGATGGCTCTCCGGCTGCATCATGCACTGTCACCGGTTGGCTAACCGACCGCTGCCAGGCCGTCCGAGAGCCCATTCGACCAGAGCGATCGCTGCTACTACGGCGTTCTTGTCTGGTGTGCCCCTGCTGGACATCTGCAGGGCTGCTACGTGGAGGTCGACGCACACCTTTACGAGATTCTACTGCGTCGATCGGGATTCCAGGGAGGAGTCCAGGGTCGGCCAAGCAGTGCTGCGCAACCTGTTCGCTTAAGGTGAGCCTGGTGAGGAGGTAAGAGATGCTTAATGTTGAGTTTTTTGTATTGCTTAATGTTGAGCCTTTTGCCACCCCCCGTGGTTGTGCATGTGTGTACTGCTATTTATTTTTATATTCATGAGCATGTGAATCCATGCCAGACCCCATGCTGGAGAAGGAACAAGTTACTTACCTGTAACTGTTGTTCTCCAGCATGGGTCTGGCATGGATTCACATGCGAACCCTCCCGCCTACCCCTCTGCGGCTCTTCACTTGGTCATACTGCCACTTCACGTGCTACCAAATCTGAAGATGGCTGCCAGAGGCGGGGCTTAGTTAGAGGGCAGTTATTGGCTGTGGTCAGTATGACGCAGAGATCAGTGATTGTTTACTACTACGAAAGACAGATCAGAAACAAAACTGATACTGATTTTTTCTTTACCGAGGATTCCCAGCCTGACGACGGGGAATATTCATGAGCATGTGAATCCATGCCAGACCCATGCTGGAGAACAACAGTTACAAGTAAGTAACTTGTTCCTTATTTACCAGTAACAATGGTTCACCAATATGGATATCGTTGGATTCATGGGCGTGCTTCCCACTTCCATGCTTAATTACCCAGCATTTTAAGGTGTGTAGTAATTGAGAGAACACCTAAATGAAAAAGTCAAAAGTAAAGGGAACTAGTTGTCACAACACCTTTCATAAGGGAAGCATAGCCGTTTTGCCACATTGTAATGTTTATAAAGGTTTAGATCTTGTATTGATTACTAAAATGCAGTACACTATGTTTATTAGAAATGTGGGATCAGTGTCCTGGGTCCCGGAACTCTGTAAAGAAATATTCTAGCATTTGAATGTGAAGAGGATCGCCATGCTGGATATTCATGGACTCAACTGATTGTTTTTTTTCCTTTTCTCTTTGTTATTTAAATAGATACAATGGATCCAGCCATATCTGGTCTCGCGATCCAACAGCAGGGTCATCCATCTTCATCTTTGGCTCCTCAATTCCATCCTATGCAGTCTATGCCCAGTAATAGACAAGTGAACCCAGTAAACCTCCAACACCTTCAGCAGCATCAACAGTTACAACCACGTCCACCCCAGCCGCAGCAGCAACCCCAGGGTGTTCGTCCTCCATTTTCTGCACCTACTGCAGTGCCAGTACCTCCAGGATGGAACCAGTTACCATCTGGAGTCCTACAGCCTCCAACTGCCCAAGGAAATATGAGTCAATTGACATCGAATCAAGCATGGAAAAAGGCCTCATTGCCTGGACCAATGCAGCAGCAGTTGCAACAGTATCCGACTCAGCCATCCTTAGCAACAGTTCAAACTCCATCCCATCCTCCGCCCCCCTATCCATTTGGAAGTCAACAAGCCTCTCACTCAAACTTCCCTCAGATGAGCAATGCAGGCCAGTTTACTGCTCCTCAGCTTAAAGCTCTTCAGGGAGGATCGGTCCGAGCTGCAACACCACTTCAGCAGTCCCATTTAACAAACAAGTCTCCTGTCTCCTCCCCTTCTGCTTTCCAACAGGGTTCCCCTGCATCTTCTCCAAAGGTTAATCAATCTCAGCAGCAGATGGGACCAAGGCCACCCCAGAGTACATCGATGTCACAAGGTTTTCAACAGCCTGTTGGCTCTCCTAGTAGGAATCCAATGGTTCAACAGGGCAATATTCCTCCAAACTTTATGGTGATGCAGCAGCAGCAGTTACAGCAGCAACTGCAACAGCAGCACCATCAGATGCAGCTTCAGCAGCAGCAGCAGCAGCTCCAGCAGCAACAGCAGCAGCAGTTGCTGCAGCAGCAGCAGCAGCTCCAACAGCAGCAGCAGCTTCAGCTGCAGCAACTACAGCAACAGCAGCAGCAGCAGCAACTACAACAACAGCAACAGCAGCACCAACAACAGCAGCAGCAACAGAACCATGGGCTACAAAATATCCACCCTGGTCTTGCAGGTAAGGAACCAATTGGGAACATTTTAATATATTGGAACTTATTCACTGAACAGGCTTAGTTAAGCATTCTGTTTTTATGTTGCTCCTTGCTATCAGTAGCTGCAAAGTTATAAAGTGATACAGTGGAGCTCTAAAATAGCAAAGGGCACCTCTGTGACATACTCATTTTGATGGCACGCTATAAACCACTGTCATCACTTCAATCAACCAGAATCAATAGAGTTGCTGTTTGTGGCACCATTGCTATTATTAGATTATATAAGGCCTCATTATAACTTCCCTGGTCTGGAAAAAATGCTGGTAATTCTGGCTCACCATTATTTCCAGACAAGGGAAACGCAAGTTTGCTGGTAGGTGCAGTGAACTACCGGCAGGCCTGACCTGCTGGTATTTTAGGCCCCCTCCTGGTAAATAATTGCCAGAATCCCCAGCACCGGTATTACCGGTGCTGGTGATTCTGTAATGCCATCCCATGGTGTCCTGTCGGACGCCATGGAATGGGAATTTACTGACGTCTCCACCGGCCGTAATATCCCGGTAATACTGGGATATTGGGTGGTGTAAACGGTAAGGCAATTTCACCAGTATCCCGCCGGCAGTTCCTGCGGGAAATCAGCAAAGCTGTAATGAGGGTCATAGTGGTTAAAACCTCTTGGAGAGGTTCAAGAACTACTAATCGAAGTAACCATTTGTGTGTTCAATTGTAAGCAGTTGTAGTAGAGGAGATTAGACATGGATACGTCTGTAGCCCCAATAACCTTTACAATTGTAGGCATGAAGCATGCTTATTTAGTGGTTTGAAGCCCTGTTAGACAATGATAGTGTAAGCTGTAAGCAGATATCTGTTAACTTTTTATCTCTGAAATGCAAGCTGAATTACTTTGGAGTTCTTTTAACCCACTACAAAGAAGAAAATGAGGACAGGTTGGAGTTTTTAATTGTTTCGCATATAAGGAACTATATGGATGATTTAGGGAAAGTGGGGAAAACGGTTCTGGGTGGGCTTCAAACCTACACAGACATTTTAAACTTGTGCGTTGAAAAAGGGGATGGTGTTCCCTAGAAATGGCTGGTAAGCTTGACACAAACGTCAACCAGAAGCTATTTTTGACTCTCCATGACAATTACTATCGCACACATATATCTATGCAACATAGTTTGTGTGTTTGAAAACTGGTGTAACGGCACACTGTGAAGCCTCTAGAAGTCATATGAAGCTTAAAGTGTTACACACAATAGAATAAATAGTATAATTTGAATCTCATGTGAAGGTTAGATTAGCAGCATGCTTTTATTAGCTCTTCTTTCCATGCGGGTAGCCCCTGGTCCCTGTTTAATGTCTGATACATAGCTGCTGTTTTTATCTCTTGCTCGTGAAATCTGTTTTGTTGCCTGTCGCTATCAGCGTTAATCCCTTTGACTCCTGATGAGCGAATCATACATTTCTTTGAGATGACCAAGAGTATTTTTCATGCTAGTTTTTTGGGGGGCTTTTATGCGTTAGTGAGCTTGGTAGAGATTTACCAAATTGGGTTTGAAACCGGGCCAGTGGAAAGTCAACTGGACTGTAGGTGTGTTATCCTGCTGGCTACTTGCATATATTTGTAATGCCCTATGTAAATAAGAAGGATGTTCAATACCTTTTTTTTAAAAAAAAAAAAATAGGAAAATATGATATTGAGTGTCTTGGTCATGTCAAACTTAAGATCTTGTTTCTGCCATTGTCCAACCAGTGAAATGTTTGATCAAATTGTATACCTCGTGTGTACAACTGAGAACATGTGAAGAAGCAAAATAGATAAAAACACAAATGGCATTGAAGGGCAAAAAAGAAAAGGATAC
Organism: Ambystoma mexicanum; assembly: GCF_040938575.1. Classification (NCBI taxonomy): domain Eukaryota; kingdom Metazoa; phylum Chordata; class Amphibia; order Caudata; family Ambystomatidae; genus Ambystoma; species Ambystoma mexicanum. The sequence goes on from NC_090925.1 coordinate 992,585,190, forward strand.
ATTCTTACTTTTAAGGACAAAAGAATATGCAAGTTGCCATTCACTTTAGCATTGACTACTAAAAGCAAGAAACTGTCTTGTCCTAGAGGCCAGTATTCTGCCCAGATTCATTTTTTTACAGCTTGTAAATAGTTGGCACCAAGAACTATTCTTCAGATAAGAACTAATGACTGTCGAGTCTTGAACTGTGAGGCCAATAATGAAGGTATTGAAACTTGCAATACCAAAAATATCCATGTAGGAGAATGTAGTTGCTAGAGGTAAAACAACTCGTATGTTGTGTGATGAATCCTGCGGAGCCATCACAAACTCCCAGCCTAAAGTCTCCTCCCATGTCGCCAGGGAAAGACAGCTGCTACCTGATCCTAATCCTGGTAGTGGTATTAGAAGGGAGAACAACATGGGAGGAATGTTAAAACTGATAAGAACATTATGGACTTCAAGTCTCAGAATGCTCTTAGTACTGAGACGAGGAAGAGGGATTCAGAGTTGCTAAACCATAGCGAGTGGTCTAGTTGTGGTAATGATCTACACCCGAGCGGGACCTTTAAACATTGAAAAGCCCTTCAGGTGCGGGTCGAGCAGAAGCAGCAGCAGGAGGAAGCAGGAGTTTTAGCCGCCGCTGTATTAGCAGCGGGACACTGTGTGGAGAAGTGGCGGAGATCAGGATTCCTAACACATGTAGAGGGCACGCAGCGGGAAGCAGTATTGTGGCCAGCTACCCCGGTAGAGAGAAAAGCTCTCTACGTCCTGTAATACGCTCTGGTGTGAGGACTTCACTAGTGAGCGTTTGGAGCTGTGGAAGCTCCGGTGACGGTCAGCACAAGCAAGCTGATAGGAGCTGTTAAATGCTGTGGGGGCCCCGACGAGCAAGGAAGTAGAACCAGTGAGTCAGACGGAGATGCCAGGAGAAACCAGTGAGTTGGCCTATTGTAGCTGACCATGGGGCGCTCCAAAGGAAACCGCTGTGTGATAATGAACATTTAGAATACCAAACCTTTGAAGTTAAGCAAATTGGGCACAGCCCTCCGAATGAGAGGTAACAAATAGCAGGAAAGTGTAACTTGCATTGCCCAAGCCAAAAGGGGACAATGTTAAAGCAAAGTAAATACAACTTACCAAAAGGGGAATATCCAATAAGGGAATATTGTATCCCGCATTTCCAAAGCCAAAGAGGGGCAACAGTAAAACACAGGGACTACAACTTTCCTAAAGAGGGATATCTAAAAAGGGTACATTATAACCAGCATAGCCAAAGACAGATGGAAGCTACATTGAGGCAATATGAGCATAATGGTCCCAGAACAAAATAACTTGAGGGAGGAAGTTGGTTACCACATTGTCAACAGCCGGAGAGTTGTGGAAGTAGAAATCACAGACTGCAGGAGAAAAGCCCCCTTGTAGAAAGGATCAAGGGGAAGAGAAGTGTAACATGCATTAGCCATGGCAAAGTTCAATGTTAGAAATATTGTCCTTTTGCACAAAATGATTGTGAAAGAAGCTATAATGCAATTGTGTTAACAGACAAGAGACTAAACGAAGAAGCAGATGTTGATTCAACTTTCCCATTTGAGGATTTCAGGGTGGAATGTTTGGAACAACCCTTACCACAAAGTACACATTGTAGTAGAAGTACGTTTTTTATCCTAGCAGGAGAGTAAACTAGGAAAGGGACAAATAGTAGTTCGTCTTGGCAGGCGAGTGGACCAGGAAGAAGATAACTTGAAGTACTATACATTTGGTATAAGGTTGTGCTGGAAGAGAAGTGGCAAACCCACTACAGTGTGTGATGGATTGTTGTATAACCGTCCTGACCAAGATGTTTGTGATAAGAAGTGATTGATCTTCAAAGAACATTTACCTTGACTGCTGATGTGGGAAGAGAGTCTTGTTGGCTTGCCAAGCAGAATGTTGTGGACATTTAAACATTGAAAAGAAAGTCTTGTTGGCTTGTCAAGCAGAAGGTTGTGGAAATGTAACAATTGTTTACACGTTCGAAAAACCTTGCCAAGTGAAGGATATTTTTTGTCTGGAGTGGAACTTGGCTAGTGAAAAGTTAACTTTAGTTGGAAACACCCAAATTGATCCAGGGGAAGGTGATCCAACCCTGATCTCAAGGATTCTTGTTTATAACGTTTGCGTTATTTTGTAAAGTTTAATCGCCAAGTTGTTCCTGTATGATTTTGTGGTGTGTATTAGTTTGAGGGACAGATATTTTTGGGACATTCAGTCAATTTCTTTTATTCTTAGTTCGTCAGGTACTGAAACCTTTGTTAGGCTAGGGAAAAATAGGCGTTTGTCCCACCCCTTTTTGTTTTTTAAAAGGGTGACTTGTGACAAACATATAACCGAGTGTCCGTCTCATATGGCTGACCCCTCAGAGTTGTAAGGCATGACATGAAGATGCTGCTTTTGATAGCTATAAGTCTGTTGAGCTAAACATTTACAGTGGCTTCTTTTTCAAGGAACAGAAAAGCAATGCCTACTTCCGGTCTACTGATCACAAGTAAAGGTTTCATTTCTTTTTTAAACATAAAGACAAAAAGTAGAAAATAGGATATAGTTCCATATAACAAATATTGTTCACTAGGCTATTCATTGGTAACCTTCACATCTGATTTGCTAATTTAAACTTGTTCCACAAAGACTTATTACCCTGAACTTGTTTGAAGAGTAATGCTTGTGCATTATGTGACAATTAACAGGATTTTGTCTCTTCTCTCTATGGGAGAGCCTTTCCATGTGTGGTTAGGGAGGTGAGGCTGCTACCCAATAGTTCCCCTAGGGGTGGTGGACAGCGTGACCTCACAGGGAGGGACCCCCCTCGTGGTGATGAGGACTCCCGTTCTGTGAAAGAGCTCCCTTTCCCCTTCGGACCAAGTCCCTGTCGGAAATCTCTGATGACCCTACTGTCTGTTATGATAATGCCTCTTCTGTCTTTGATCCACAAATTAATATAACTCAGAGCCAATGAAACCTGCAGAGTAATAACAGGTTGCCTTACCAGAGTACTAAGACGAGTTGGCCCCAAGGAGCATAAAGTTTCAACAACAGTAAAGAAGGACTTTGACTTTACGCTGGGGAGGATCCAGCTATAGGAAATAAAAAGCGAGAAAGGACTGCGATATAGAGGGAGCAACCGGCGTGTTGTCAACCTAGTCTGTGAAGTTCAAACCTGGGAAA